>NC_090897.1:15194962-15518962 GCF_040956055.1 Brachionichthys hirsutus | reverse complement strand
AGGGAGGTAGATAGATAGATAGATCTGTAGGTAGGTAGGTAGGTAGATAGATATCTACCTGGATGGATGGATGGATGGATAGATAGATAGATAAATAGATACTGGTCGGTCGGTCGGTAGGTAGATAGATAGGTAGGTAGGTAGGTAGATATCTACCTACCTACCTACCGGTGGATGGATGGATGGATGTAGATAGATAGACAGATAGGTCGGTCGGTAGGTAGGTAGGTAGATAGATAGATAGATCTGTAGGTAGGTAGATAGATATCTACCTGGATGGATGGATGGATGGATAGATAGATAAATAGATACTGGTCGGTCGGTCGGTAGGTAGATAGATAGGTAGGTAGGTAGGTAGATATCTACCTACCTACCTACCGGTGGATGGATGGATGGATGTAGATAGATAGACAGATAGGTCGGTCGGTAGGTAGGATGGATGGATGGATAGATAGATAGATTATATCAGATATCATTTTTATTATAATTAAACCTCATTCATTCTACCTTTTTAAGATTAGCTTTTTATTGTAATTATGTTTTACACTTTTTATACTGCAAACACAACGAAATTCAATTTTTTCCCCTGTAATGCTGTCGTAAAAGGCCAAATCCGATCATGTAATGGCTTCTACATGTCATTTATATGATTTCACACAAACAGTATATTAGGTCCTGTCAAATTTTAGAAGCCATTGCGGCCCGCGGAGTCAAAACGTTCCACCCCCGATATACATAGATAGATAGAACTTTGAGAATGATCCAGATACAGTATGGATAGAAAGAATAATTTCCAATCACTGCTTTATCATTGTTGTTAGATCAGACTTTCAGACTTTTGTCTGACAGAAATCAGGCTTGGGGTGAACCCAACCTGAATGCAGACTCAAAAAGCAGCATTTCTCATCAGCTCAAACAACAAAATAAAGCATGGATGGATGGATGTAGATAGATAGATTGGTCGGTCGGTCGGTAGATAGGTAGGTAGGTAGGTAGGTAGATAGATGTCTACCTACCTACCTACTGGTGGATGGATGGATGTAGATAGATAGATACATAGAAAGATAGATTGGTCGGTCGGTAGGTAGGGAGGTAGATAGATAGATAGATCTGTAGGTAGGTAGGTAGGTAGATAGATATCTACCTGGATGGATGGATGGATGGATAGATAGATAGATAAATAGATACTGGTCGGTCGGTCGGTAGGTAGATAGATAGGTAGGTAGGTAGGTAGATATCTACCTACCTACCTACCGGTGGATGGATGGATGGATGTAGATAGATAGACAGATAGGTCGGTCGGTAGGTAGGTAGGTAGATAGATAGATAGATCTGTAGGTAGGTAGATAGATATCTACCTGGATGGATGGATGGATGGATAGATAGATAAATAGATACTGGTCGGTCGGTCGGTAGGTAGATAGATAGGTAGGTAGGTAGGTAGATATCTACCTACCTACCTACCGGTGGATGGATGGATGGATGTAGATAGATAGACAGATAGGTCGGTCGGTAGGTAGGATGGATGGATGGATAGATAGATAGATTATATCAGATATCATTTTTTATTATAATTAAACCTCATTCATTCTACCTTTTTAAGATTAGCTTTTTATTGTAATTATGTTTTACACTTTTTATACTGCAAACACAACGAAATTCAATTTTTTCCCCTGTAATGCTGTCGTAAAAGGCCAAATCCGATCATGTAATGGCTTCTACATGTCATTTATATGAGTTCACACAAACAGTATATTAGGTCCTGTCAAATTTTAGAAGCCATTGCGGCCCGCGGAGTCAAAACGTTCCACCCCCGATATACATAGATAGATAGAACTTTGAGAATGATCCAGATACAGTATGGATAGAAAGAATAATTTCCAATCACTGCTTTATCATTGTTGTTAGATCAGACTTTCAGACTTTTGTCTGACAGAAATCAGGCTTGGGGTGAACCCAACCTGAATGCAGACTCAAAAAGCAGCATTTCTCATCAGCTCAAACAACAAAATAAAGCATGGATGGATGGATGTAGATAGATAGATTGGTCGGTCGGTCGGTAGATAGGTAGGTAGGTAGGTAGGTAGATAGATGTCTACCTACCTACCTACTGGTGGATGGATGGATGTAGATAGATAGATACATAGAAAGATAGATTGGTCGGTCGGTAGGTAGGGAGGTAGATAGATAGATAGATCTGTAGGTAGGTAGGTAGGTAGATAGATATCTACCTGGATGGATGGATGGATGGATGGATAGATAGATAGATGATATCAGATATCATTTTTTATTATAATTAAACCTCATTCATTTTACCTTTTTAAGATTAGCTTTTTATTGTAATTATGTTTTACACTTTTTATACTGCAAACACAACGAAATTCAATTTTTTCCCCTGTAATGCTGCCTGTAAAAGGCCAAATCCGTTCATGTAATGGCTTCTACATGTCATTTATATGATTTCACACAAACAGTATATTAGTTCCTGTCAAATTTTAGAAGCCATTGCGGCCCGCGGAGTCAAAACGTTCCACCCCCGATATACATAGATAGATAGAACTTTGAGAATGATCCAGATACAGTATGGATAGAAAGAATAATTTCCAATCACTGCTTTATCATTGTTGTTAGATCAGACTTTCAGACTTTTGTCTGACAGAAATCAGGCTTGGGGTGAACCCAACCTGAATGCAGACTCAAAAAGCAGCATTTCTCATCAGCTCGAACAACAAAATAAAGCATGGACGGATGGATGTAGATAGATAGATTGGTCGGTCGGTCGGTAGATAGGTAGGTAGGTAGGTAGATAGATATCTACCTACCTACCTACCGGTGGATGGATGGATGTAGATAGATAGATAGATAGATACATAGAAAGATAGATTGGTCGGTCGGTAGGTAGGTAGGTAGATAGATAGATAGATCTGTAGGTAGGTAGGTAGGTAATTAGATATCTACATGGATGGATGGATGGATGGATAGATAGATAGATAAATAGATACTGGTCGGTCGGTCGGTAGGTAGATAGGTAGGTAGGTAGGTAGATATCTACCTACCTACCTACCGGTGGATGGATGGATGGATGTAGATAGATAGACAGATAGGTCGGTCGGTAGGTAGGATGGATGGATGGATGGATAGATAGATAGATAGATTATATCAGATATCATTTTTTATTATAATTAAACCTCATTCATTTTACCTTTTTAAGATTAGCTTTTTATTGTAATTATGTTTTACACTTTTTATACTGCAAACACAACGAAATTCAATTTTTTCCCCTGTAATGCTGCCTGTAAAAGGCCAAATCCGTTCATGTAATGGCTTCTACATGTCATTTATATGATTTCACACAGACAGTATATTAGTTCCTGTCAAATTTTAGAAGCCATTGCGGCCCGCGGTGTCAAAACGTTCCACCCCCGATATACATAGATAGATAGAACTTTGAGAATGATCCAGATACAGTATGGATAGAAAGAATAATTTCCAATCACTGCTTTATCATTGTTGTTAGATCAGACTTTCAGACTTTTGTCTGACAGAAATCAGGCTTGGGGTGAACCCAACCTGAATGCAGACTCAAAAAGCAGCATTTCTCATCAGCTCAAACAACAAAATAAAGCATGGATGGATGGATGTAGATAGATAGATTGGTTGGTCGGTCGGTAGATAGGTAGGTAGGTAGGTAGATAGATGTCTACCTACCTACTGGTGGATGGATGGATGTAGATAGATAGATAGATAGATAGATACACAGAAAGATAGATTGGTTGGTCGGTCGGTAGGTAGGTAGATAGATAGATAGATCTGTAGGTAGGTAGATAGATATCTACCTGGATGGATGGATGGATGGATAGATAGATAGATAAATAGATACTGGTCGGTCGGTCGGTAGGTATATAGATAGGTAGGTAGGTAGGTAGATATCTACCTACCTACCTACTGGTGCATGGATGGATGGATGTAGATAGATAGACAGATAGGTCGGTCGGTAGGTAGGTAGGTAGATAGATAGATAGATCTGTAGGTAGGTAGATAGATATCTACCTGGATGGATGGATGGATGGATAGATAGATAGATAAATAGATACTGGTCGGTCGGTCGGTAGGTAGATAGATAGGTAGGTAGGTAGGTAGATATCTACCTACCTACCTACCGGTGGATGGATGGATGGATGTAGATAGATAGACAGATAGGTCGGTCGGTAGGTAGGATGGATGGATAGATAGATAGATTATATCAGATATCATTTTTTATTATAATTAAACCTCATTCATTTTACCTTTTTAAGATTAGCTTTTTATTGTAATTATGTTTTACACTTTTTATACTGCAAACACAACGAAATTCAATTTTTTCCCCTGTAATGCTGCCTGTAAAAGGCCAAATCCGTTCATGTAATGGCTTCTACATGTCATTTATATGATTTCACACAGACAGTATATTAGTTCCTGTCAAATTTTAGAAGCCATTGCGGCCCGCGGTGTCAAAACGTTCCACCCCCGATATACATAGATAGATAGAACTTTGAGAATGATCCAGATACAGTATGGATAGAAAGAATAATTTCCAATCACTGCTTTATCATTGTTGTTAGATCAGACTTTCAGACTTTTGTCTGACAGAAATCAGGCTTGGGGTGAACCCAACCTGAATGCAGACTCAAAAAGCAGCATTTCTCATCAGCTCAAACAACAAAATAAAGCATGGATGGATGGATGTAGATAGATAGATTGGTTGGTCGGTCGGTAGATAGGTAGGTAGGTAGGTAGATAGATGTCTACCTACCTACCTACTGGTGGATGGATGGATGTAGATAGATAGATAGATAGATACACAGAAAGATAGATTGGTTGGTCGGTCGGTAGGTAGGTAGGTAGATAGATAGATAGATCTGTAGGTAGGTAGATAGATATCTACCTGGATGGATGGATGGATGGATAGATAGATAGATAAATAGATACTGGTCGGTCGGTCGGTAGGTAGATAGGTAGGTAGGTAGGTAGATATCTACCTACCTACCTACCGGTGGATGGATGGATGGATGTAGATAGATAGACAGATAGGTCGGTCGGTAGGTAGGATGGATGGATGGATAGATAGATAGATTATATCAGATATCATTTTTTATTATAATTAAACCTCATTCATTTTACCTTTTTAAGATTAGCTTTTTATTGTAATTATGTTTTACACTTTTTATACTGCAAACACAACGAAATTCAATTTTTTCCCCTGTAATGCTGCCTGTAAAAGGCCAAATCCGTTCATGTAATGGCTTCTACATGTCATTTATATGATTTCACACAAACAGTATATTAGTTCCTGTCAAATTTTAGAAGCCATTGCGGCCCGCGGAGTCAAAACGTTCCACCCCCGATATACATAGATAGATAGAACTTTGAGAATGATCCAGATACAGTATGGATAGAAAGAATAATTTCCAATCACTGCTTTATCATTGTTGTTAGATCAGACTTTCAGACTTTTGTCTGACAGAAATCAGGCTTGGGGTGAACCCAACCTGAATGCAGACTCAAAAAGCAGCATTTCTCATCAGCTCAAACAACAAAATAAAGCATGGATGGATGGATGTAGATAGATAGATTGGTCGGTCGGTCGGTAGATAGGTAGGTAGGTAGGTAGGTAGATAGATGTCTACCTACCTACCTACTGGTGGATGGATGGATGTAGATAGATAGATAGATACATAGAAAGATAGATTGGTCGGTCGGTAGGTAGGGAGGTAGATAGATAGATAGATCTGTAGGTAGGTAGGTAGGTAGATAGATATCTACCTGGATGGATGGATGGATGGATAGATAGATAGATAAATAGATACTGGTCGGTCGGTCGGTAGGTAGATAGATAGGTAGGTAGGTAGGTAGATATCTACCTACCTACCTACCGGTGGATGGATGGATGGATGGATGTAGATAGATAGACAGATAGGTCGGTTGGTCGGTCGGTAGGTAGGATGGATGGATGGATAGATAGATAGATGATATCAGATATCATTTTTTATTATAATTAAACCTCATTCATTTTACCTTTTTAAGATTAGCTTTTTATTGTAATTATGTTTTACACTTTTTATACTGCAAACACAACGAAATTCAATTTTTTCCCCTGTAATGCTGCCTGTAAAAGGCCAAATCCGTTCATGTAATGGCTTCTACATGTCATTTATATGATTTCACACAAACAGTATATTAGTTCCTGTCAAATTTTAGAAGCCATTGCGGCCCGCGGAGTCAAAACGTTCCACCCCCGATATACATAGATAGATAGAACTTTGAGAATGATCCAGATACAGTATGGATAGAAAGAATAATTTCCAATCACTGCTTTATCATTGTTGTTAGATCAGACTTTCAGACTTTTGTCTGACAGAAATCAGGCTTGGGGTGAACCCAACCTGAATGCAGACTCAAAAAGCAGCATTTCTCATCAGCTCGAACAACAAAATAAAGCATGGATGGAGGGAGGGATGTTGATAGATAGATTGTGACAATTTAAGCTTTGGTAAATCATGACATTTACTATTTGAATTACTAGGATGTAATAACACAATAGCACCTTTTAAACTTATCCACTGAATCATCCTGAGTTCATCAACGGTTTTATTTTATGTTTACCTGAAGGAAAAAAGAAAGTATTCTCAACACTATTTGAGTTGAACGTTTGATCCCCAGTTCTCTGGATGCAGCCTCATTCCTCACATTATTCTCACAGTTTACAGTAAATGATTTATTGTTCCACAGGGTTCAGTGCTTGGACCTATTCTGTTCACGCTGTATATGCTTCCCTTCGGTAACATTATTAAGAAACATAGCATAACTCTCCACTGCTATGCAGACGATACACAATTATACCTGTCCGTTCAGGCAGACAAAGTCGATCAGTTGGTTAGACTGCAGATGTCCCTTAAGGACATTAGTTCCTGGATGAACAAGAACTTCCTGTTATTAAATCTCAATAAAACTGAGGTACTGGTTCTTGGTCAAAACATCTCAGAAGTGTTTGTTCTAGTGTTGTAGTTGAACATCTCAGTGTCCACCAGCACTACTGCCAAGAATCTGGGGATGATCTTTGATCAGGACCTGTCCTTTCAGTCCCTGCTGCTAGTACACATCTGTGTATCCACTCCTGCTGCTGCTGATGTGTATGGTTGTATGGGTAACTTGTATTTTGTATTTTGTCATTACTGTTAGCTGTAGCACGACTTCACCGATAAACGTTCCTAGTCAGTGAACACTCACTGACAATGGCAATAAACTCCTTCTGATTCTGATAAAGCATATTTCAAGGACTGCGTTCTTTAACCTTCGGAATATTTCCAAAGAAAAAATTGTCCATGCTTTTGTGACTTTCAGACTGGACTATTGCAACTCCTTACTGTCCGGCTGCCCAAAAGGTCTATTAAACATCTACAGCTAATCTAGAATGCAGCAGCTAATCTACAGCTATAGCTAATCCAGAATGCAGCAGCTCATGTTATGACAGGAACCAGACTGAGAGAACACATTTCCCCTGTTCTGGCGTCTCTGCATTGGCTTCCTGTTAGAGAACAAATTGAATATAAAATCCTTCTACTTACTTTTAAAGCCCTCACCAGCCAGGCCCCTCCTTACCTTACAGAGATGATTATCCCATATTTCCCCACTAGAACCCTGCGGTCCCAAAATGCTGGCCTGCTCGTGGTTCCAAAAATTTCCAAGAGCAGACTGGGGGGCGGAGCTTTCAGTGATCAAACTCCTTTATTGTGGAATCAGCTCCCTGATTGGTTCGTGAGACAGACACCATCTCTATGTTCAAAGAGACTAAAGACTTTCCTTTTTCACAAAGCTTATAGTTAATCGATACAGTAATCAATATGCTGTCATAAGCCAGCACTGGTGGCTTAACATCATGACACACTGAGCTCCTCCCTCTCTATCGGATTATTCATGTTATAAATATTTGTCAGTAATCTCTCTCTCTTCCCTGTAGTCTTGTGCTCTCTCTCCCTCTGTTTGTCCCTCTTTCTGTCTCTGTCTGCAGGTCCTTCTGTCCGTGGTGCTGCAGAACCTGGACCTGTGTCCCTCAACACTGATGTCCATATCGCTAGCATTAGCATTTCTAGTCTTATACATCTTGTTTTTGTCTGCTCCTGCTCTGTCTCTCTATCACTTCTCTATCCATCTCCTTGTTTTTGACTCTCCTCCGACCTACCATTCTCTCTCTCTCTCTCTCTCTCTCAACCCAGCCGGTCAGACAGATGGCCGTCCACCATGAGCCTTAGGTTCTGTCCAAGGTTTCTGCCTGTTAAAGGGAAGTTTTTCCTTGCCTCCGTCTCCAAAGTTCTTGCTCTTGTGGGTCAAGTTGGGTTCTGTCTTTCCCTGCTACTCCTGTAAAGTGCCTTGAGACGACTTCCTGTTGTGATCTGACGCTGTATAAATAAAACTGAAATAAGAAACGTTTTCTCTACTGGGTTCCACTTTGCTTCTACAGAGTTAATTTATAGCAGGGTCGACGAACATTAAATATCAAGCTGACATTTTAGCAAACGTAGTTATGCAGCATTTCAAAATGAGGTCATAATTAAGTTAATAACTGGACACTGTTGGCCGTAACCACGCCGCTAACAGAACAGATATCTCTCCAGCTCCATGAACTCCGTCTCTCTCACCCCTCCCCTCAGCAGCAGAACCCCCCCCCCCCTTCAGTAGCACCCACATACACACACACACACACACACCGCCCCTCCTCCCTGGATGCCTTTCCTGACTAAGAAGAATTCCGAACACTCTTAGAACATGAACTGTTACAATAAAGTGTAGGTTTGAACATAAGAGTATTCATGAAATCCATTTTTTAGGAAGTACTTGTTTTATTTATTCTTAAAAGCAGCATTATTTATTATTTATTTTCACATTCTCCTTTTAAACTTTAAACACCTGCTCTAGTTCTGGACGGATTCAGATGGAGTGCTGCCTGCTTTCTTTTATATTCCTCTCTCACCTCATCAGATCTGAGTCAGGATCACACCATGACCATAAATCCTTTCCCAAGAAAATACAAGGGAAAAAAGAGGACCTGTATATTTGTCACATAAATATTCTCTGAGGATGAATAGATTGTCATACAATGCGAAAATGTGACACAAAAGGATAAGAACTCAGTGCCAAACATAAGCTGATGGACAAGATGATGAGGAGAGAGGTTGATGTGTGTCCAGGAGATCAAGTGGAGAAGAAGCAAGACGTTTTAAAATGGAGGGGATGGAAAGAGGAATGGAGTCAGGGTTATCTTGAAGGAAGAGTTTGTACGGAGTGTTCTAGAATGACTTGAGTGTCGGATGTGGCTTTCGGGGAAGGGGTGAGTGAAACAGGCTCTGGGTGGGCAAGAGAGGCTTCCAGAAGACTGGAATACAACAGCTAAGGTGATCAGGGAGACAGGTAGGAGAGTACTGGGTGTGTCTTCTAGAAGGAAGGGAGATAGGGTAACCTGGTGGTGGAACCAGGAAGTGCAGAAGTGTATACAGGAAAAGAGGTTAGCTAAGAAGAAGTGGGACAATGAGAGGACAGAAGAGAGTAAAGAGGAGTACAGGGAGACGAGACGCAAGGCAAAGGTAGAGGTGGCAAAGCCCAAACAGCGAGCATATGATGACTTGTATCCTCCTGAGACTCAGCCAGTTAGCATGTCCACTGTAGTGGACATTTGTCCATTACAGATGACATGCTAACCCAAAGCTGGGTCCCAGGAGGATATGCCAGGTTAGATAATAATAATAACAATGCATTGGTTTTATAGACCGCTATTCAAGGCACATTGTGCATTATTCATTCACTCCACACTCGGTGGTGGTGAAGCTACTACTGTAGCCACAGCTGCCGTGGGGTAGGCTGACAGGAGCGAGGCGGTCAATTACCGCCATCGGCTCTCCTGACCGCCACCGACATTCACTCGTTCACTACATTCACACAGTAGTGCGATAGTAAAGAGGGAGAGACGGATGTGCACAGGATGGCCAGACAGAGAGACAGAGATGAGAAGGATGTTCAGAATGTTAGAGTGATGAAGAGTAGAGATGGGAAGGTGTTGACAGAGACCAGTAGTGGGTGGATGCACCTGTTGTGGACCAGGACGCGGCAAAGATTCGCGAGGGAGAAGTTAGAAAGGCGATGAAGAGGATGAAGAATGGGAAGGCAGTTGACCCGAATGACATACCTTCGGACATTTTAACACCTCCCCGGAGTCCTGTCATGTGCCAGCCTGCTTCAAAAGCTCCAACATTGTTCCTGTGCCCAAGAAGCCAAGGATCACAGGACTTAATGGGTACAGATCAGTGGCGCTGACATCTGTAGTCATTTGAGCGCCTGGTTCTCCACCACCTCAAGACCCTTTGCTTGTTGTGCCGTGTCTCTAATGGACACTGCATTGGACGTGGGAGAAAACCCACGCAGACAGGGGGAGAACATACAAACCTGGAACCTTCTTGGTGTGAGGCAACAGCTCTACCCACTGCACCACCGTGCTGCATAGTCTATTACTTAAGCTTCACTCGTGTGAGTTTTCAGACTGTCAATGAATTAGCCAAGAAGAAAATGTAGCATCTGAGCCAGGGGGGGGGGGCTCTGCTGTTGATGTCTGCTCCAATCACGACTCTCTCACTGCTAGGGATGCTCTGAAACCTTAATTTAAGTTGCTTTCATCACCTTCTTCCGGTCTTCGACGAGAGCAGACGTGCTCCTTTCGTCCCCGCTTGCATTCTTTGTCTCGTCTCGTCTGCCTGCTTTTCCAAGACCCGCTGCGTGCTGAGCTCTGGTCTACTAAATCATGGAATTGATTAACTGGTCTCTTAGTGCGATTGATCACATTTTTTCACCCAAGCATGGGGCTCCGGGGGAGCCCACCTGTCCAGACGGGACCCACGCAGCAGGCTACACCATGGATCCCTGGGAGAAATGGAGAGTGGTCTGTCTGGAGAGGATGTGGAAGATATCCTGGAAGATTGAGTTGGATCATATATGATTCACTTTTTGCTTCTGCCTACTCCTTTGGGGCATTTTGTGTTTGCTGTTGTTCACTTGTTTTTATTGTGTCAAACTTTGAAGTGCTCAAATAAAAAAAGAACAGCACTGAATAGATCTGATGTCATCTCCATGGATGATCTGGTTTCTGGTCGGGGTATTCATTCACATCTAATTGAATATATATAGAAATAATAAAACCACTGAATTGGCACAAAATGTACCACCGATGCATTTTTATATTCACTTTGTTACAGAAAACACAAGACTTGAGCAGTCCAGGGGTAACTTTAGCTTTAATGGTAAACTTTGCGACGTAGACAGGACGCAGGAGCTGATGGCTGTTCCGGTCTCCTGTCTGCCACACAGGTGCAGCACGTGACGTCATCTTCGCTGGCCAACCGGCTTTTCGGAGTATTACGGTAGGAGGGTGGGCGTGTTCTCTTTGTGTGCGTCCTCCGTCCTGCCGGGCTGCTGCCAGCACCGGTACGGCGAAGCGCGCCTCCGGTCACAGTCGCTTCCAGCACCGGAAGGAAGCGGGGGGGGGGGGCGCCGCCGAGACATGAACGGACCGTCCGTGTGTCAACGGAGACGCTCCGGTTGGACTTAGCGAGGCGACTTCACCTGCACGGAGGCCGATAATAGCTGGAAGAGTCCCGGTAGCACGGAGGAGGACCGCCGCCCGGTAACGCGGAGGCGACCGGCCGGAGCCGTGCCGCTGCCCCGGCGGCGTCAGCTGTCACGCAGGTAACCCCCCCCCCAAAAAAAGAGTCGCTGTGATACGGTTACATGTAAATCAGAGAGGCGGAGTTCCTAAATCTGGATTATAATATTCCAGAATATAATATTCTAGATGTATTACTGTATCATCTATTCTATAGAAATGAGCTCAGATGTAATCTCAAACAAATTAAGGTAAAAAAATTAAAAATGGTTAATTGAAATTCTAAACAAACCCAAATGAAGAATGTATTTTCACATTAAAGATCATTTTGGTTCTGAGCCGTGTGTTACTTTGAACCTGACCAGGGATCAGTGTGGGCTCATCTTAGGTCTGGTACTCGGCCCCCGGCTCTGGAGACGGGACGGTTCCTCTCCGTCCCCGAGGAGGAGTAGCCGATTCCTGTGATCTGTTGGTTCTGCCGGATGAAGAGAGACTCAAACATTGGTTCAGGTTTCGGCCGTTCTCTTTGGCTCATTGGATGTTGAAAGCTCGGCTTCTACCAGAGAGGGCTCTTTAGGTTTAATGTGTTTATTGACAGCTTGTCTGCCATTTTTCTTCGTTTGTGTGTTTTATAAGCCCACGTGGGCTGGGCACTTTAAAGGGTGCATGACACCAAATAAGTAATAAAACCAAACTATAATGTCCGTACACTGTATGTCTGTGTATATGTATTTATTTATTTATGTGTGTGTGTGTGTGTGTGTGTGTGTAAAAAAGATAGAAAACAATTGTTGTCTCGTCCACCCGGCGGTACGGTGTCTCCTTGAAGCTCGGGTCCTCGACTAGAGGTCTGGGAGTTTGAGGGTTCTAGCAGGATCTTAGTGTCCCAGGGACTACGCTCTTCAGGGCGGAGACGTCGGACATTGTTCCTGGTAGCTGCTGGAGCCATGCACCCAGCTTGGGGGTTACTGCCCCTAGTGCCCCTATCACGACTGGAGCCATGCACCCAGCTTGGGGGTTACTGCCCCTAGTGCCCCGCTCACTACTGGAGCCATGCACCCAGCTTGGGGGTTACTGCCCCTAGTGCCCCTATCACGACTGGAGCCATGCACCCAGCTTGGGGGTTACTGCCCCTAGTGCCCCGCTCACTACTGGAGCCATGCACCCAGCTTGGGGGTTACTGCCCCTAGTGCCCCGATCACTACTGGAGCCATGCACCCAGCTTGGGGGTTACTGCCCCTAGTGCCCCTATCACGACTGGAGCGATGCACCCAGCTTGGGGGTTACTGCCCCTAGTGCCCCGCTCACTACCCGGAACCCGGAAAGGTTCTTTGGTTCTGTGTGGCATAAATGTTTATGTTTAGGCAACCCTATGATCGTCAGACTTTTCCTGTTACAAACTGACCCCTGACCCCCATCAGAGAAGGGAAAGGTTATGTGGCCCTCACATGAAAAAGGTTTGGGGAGCCCTGTTCTAAAATGTCACTAATACAAATATTAAATATTAACAGAGGTGTTTAATATTCGTATTAGTGACCGTTTAGAAGCTTTATTAGAAGCTTTATTGTCACACCCTCACGTGCACCTTTTAGCCATTAGCCTCTGTTTGGATGTGCCGTGCACGCTTTAGCCATTAGCCTCTGTTTGGATGTGCCGTGCACGTTTTAGCCATTAGCCTCTGTTTGCATGTGCCGTGCACGTTTTAGCCATTAGCCTCTGTTTGGATGTGCCGTGCACGCTTTAGCCATTAGCCTCTGTTTGCATGTGCCGTGCACGTTTTAGCCATTAGCCTCTGTTTGGATGTGCCGTGTGCTCTTCCATTTAGCCTCAGTGTTTGCTGTATTCTCATTCATGCCTCAAACACTTAGCTAACACGTCTATGATGATAAGCCTGTCAGTGACTTTGTGTTTGTGTGTGCGTGTCCGTATATTATTGACCGCCTGATTAAAATGTAGTGGTTCTGACCCACTCTTGGTAGTGAGATGTCCTATTGATCTCAGCATGCTCCACACCCTCCTCTACGCAGTAGAGTGCAGATGTGCACAATGAAATCAGAAAGGGGCTTAAATTCAATTCAATTCAGTTTTATTTCTATAGCGCCAGATCACAACATAAAGTCATCTCAAGGCACTTTACAGGATTAGCAGGGAAAGACCTGCAGGGAAACACAGAACCCAACTTGACCCACAAGAGCAACGGAGGCAAGGAAAAACTTCCCTTTAACGGGCAGAAACCTTGGACAGAACCTAGGCTCATGGTGGACGGCCATCTGTCTGGCCGGCTGGGTTGAGAGAGAGAGAGAGAGAGAGAGAGAGAGAGAGAATGGCAGGTCGGAGACGAGTCAAGGAGATGGATAGGGAAGTGATAGTGAGACAGAGCAGGAGCAGACAAAAACTAAATGCTAATGCTAGCGACGTGGACTTCAGCGCTGAGGCCACAGGTCCAGGTTCTGCAGCACCACGGACAGAAGGACCTGAAAGAGAGAGAGGGACAAACAGCGGGAGAGAGCGAACAAGACTACGGGGAATAGAGACATATTGCACACATATATTTATAACATAAATAATCAGATAAAGGGGGAGGAGCTCAGTGTGTCATGCTTTTAAAAGCAAAGTGTGTTTGCTTTTACTGTAAATGTGGCTTAGGGCTCACACACTGTAACCTCCTCCTGTACATGTCACATGGTTTATTGTTGAACGCTGCCTCATTTTTGTGCTACAATAAGAAAAATAAAATCTGCCTCGGAATGCTTCATTTGCGCCTCCTATTTTATAAATAATATAAAAATCTAATAGTTATAAAACTCCTAGCCACATCATCACCCGGAGTTGGTTGCTGTGCAACCCCCCATTTGATGAAGATGATAGTTCCTACTGCCCTCTTTGTTGACCTACCACTGGATGATGAATCAGAATCAGAATACTTTATTATTCCCACAGGGAAATTCCATCAGCAACATCGCTCCACTCAACAAAATCAGAAATTCAAAATGGACATAATGCATTAGTAGAAATATAACAGTTTAATATTAGAAAGAAAAAAAAAGATTAAAATGATGAATTCTATATTTTAATTGCCACAGGAAGAAAGGACTTCCTATGGCTTTTAAGTTTTTGACTGTGGTGGTGTCAGTCTCATTGTCCGAGTGCTCCTTTGTTGTGCCAGGAGCTGATGGGGGGGGGGGGGGGGGCTGTCCAGGGTGCTATGTAGCTTCTGAAGCATCCTTCTCTCCATCACTGTCTCTGCTTCACCCTCACTACGTCACCTGCCTTACGGATGAGACCCTCATTCTGCTGCCCCAGCACACCCCAGCAACCACCGTGGCTCGGTGGTTGGGGACCACTGGTGTAAAGGGTGAAGAGGAAGGGAGAGGGAACAGTTCCCTGAGGTGCTCCAGTATTGCTGATCACAGCTCTGCAGGCGTACACAGTCAGGTAATCAGTAATCCATGACACCAGGGGGTCTCCAACCTGCATCTCCGTCAGCTTCTCACCTCACTGATGGTGTTAAAGGCACTGGAGAAGTCAAAAAACATGATCCTCACAGAGCTGGCTGGCTGGTCCAGGTGAGTGTAGAAGTTGAGCTGCCACTGGATGATGAAGAGGAGGGTTCCTACGGCCCTCACTGCTGAGCTACCACAGGACGATGAAGATGAGGGTTCCTACTTCCCTCAATGCTCAGCTACCACGGGACGATGAAGATGAGGGTTCATACTGCCCTCAATGCTCGGTTACCACTGGACGATGAAGATGAGGGTTCATACTGCCCTCAATGCTCAGCTACCACTGACTGGACGATGAAGATGATGGCTCCTACTCTGTAGCTTATCCTTTTGCTTTAGGACTGACTATCTTTCTACCTTTTTGAATTAGATTATCTTTATAATAATCAATTTTGTGTTCATTTATGGTTTTCTTAAGGGTGGTGCAGTTAGTCTCGCTGTTTTCTCACAGCCAAAGGGTTCTGGGTTCGATTCCATCTTGTGTGGAGTTTGTATGTTCTCTCCGTGTCTGCCTGGGTTCTCTCCGGGTTCCTCCAAAAATACGCGGTTTAGTTGAATTGCTCACTCCAAATATCTTAATTAATGTAAATTAAGTGAGAGATACATGGAGCAAGTTGAAATGAGTTAATCTTTAACAAATAAAGACACTTAACGGCTTTGTTAAAAAAACAAATCCAGTTCTTGGAATGGAACTTTAACCAGATGGAAGCAGGAAATAAACACGACTTAATGGTTCACAGCTTAACGTTGATCAGACCAGTACCTGCTAATGGAAGACACCTCCAACCCAGTTCCTCGTATAGCGTCACAGTACACTCGCTTATGCGTGCACGATGAAGAAACGGAGTTCACGGTGAGTTGTGGCTCAGTGACGGCCAACGGTGTGCTCCATCAGCATGAATGAGGTAGCACAATATTCTGCGCCTATGAATAATATATATATACTTCCCTACTTATCCATCTCTCCCTCCCTCTCTCTGTCAACCTCTTAGAAATGCCAAAGGACAATGAGAGAAGACCCATCTGGTGAAAAGTAAATGGAAGCAGGACAAAGACAAGACAACAGCAAGAAAAAGAAGAAACAAATCCAGCTGTGGAGAACAAAGGGAATCAGACAGAGGATGACAAAGGAGGATGGAAGTTGTGAGGAGTTTAAGGAGACAGAAGCGATGGACCTGAGGATAGACTGAAAGCAGGGAGGAATCGTACAGTCCTTCAGGTGAAAGAGGAGCTTGAACAGTGAAGAAGGACTGGCTGAGGAGGAAGAACATCCAGATGGATGTCCATAAGGCTCCTGTCCCCCAAAGATGGCCTCCAACTTCAATGACGTAGTCAAGCAGGGCTACGTACGCATGCGCAGCCGCAAGCTGGGGGTTAGTGTGTGTGTGTGTGTGCATGGAACATTTCTTCAATGATTTTCATGATTATCACAAAAACACCATTAAACCATGAAGTAGATAACTTAGACAAGGTACATGCCAAGATGACTAAAGCTTAAATATTTCTTAGGAGCACTCCAGTATTTTTTTATTTTGGTTGACATATTGGATATTTTTCTTCGGGGTAATACACATTTGTTGAAACCCGGCAAACCAGTCAAGTTCGGCTCCATCCAGCGCACAACTGACAGAACGGTGACTGGCTCGTTCAACCACCTTACTGAAACAGAATTCTGTTTAAATGTTGGACATTTGAGGACTGATCGTGATGATGCTGATGTTCCCGTCCATCCGCACCCTCTGAAAGAATGTCATCATATCAAATCCAATTTGTGCCCCCCACTGGTGAGAAAGCCACAGCTGTTAACGGATACATTTCTATCATTAGATCGGATGTTCACCTGTCAAATCCCTGACGTTGGTCGTCTGCATGGGGGGGGGGGGGGGGGGGTCACCATCATTGCCGTTAGACCGGCTTGTAGAATGTGCTTGGATGGCCTAAATAGTCCTTTGATTTTACCTGGTAATGCCAGGAATAACGGGTGGAGAGATAGTTTTAGCTTCTTTACTGAAGCAAGAAAAATCATTACAAACATGCTAAGGAAAGGAGCGACTCGAGTTCAAGCACGAAATAAATAAAAAACACATCTGAATACAAATATATATTAATGCACAAAATCTGCAGGTTAACAGCCGGGCATAGCAAAAATACTAAAGAACCAAAAATCACTGCCAGAACTAAACTTACTCAAAAATGATCTGTGGGTAGCCGCCAAAATTTGTTTAATTAACTTTATATAGTGATTTAGAGGAGAAATCAGAATATTGAGTAAAAGCGTCCACCTATTGCATAATGTATTTCCTGAGAAGTCCTAGTTTCAGATAGCTGGATTCCCAGCTAGTCTCTTTCTGGACCATGGGTTGAGACTGTTGGATTACAATGACCCGATGAGGATCTGCACCAACACGTTATATGTTGGGATGAACATTGTTGGTACAGGAGTATGAAAGGATGTCAGTCGAAGGCAGCTGGACCTGGAAAAGGGCTGAACTTGATATTGACAAATGCAGAAAAATGCACTGGATCCACTGCTGCAAAGTCTCCATTACAAGAAATGTGAGCCGGATCATTTCCAGGTTCAGCTAAACCGATTATTTACTGCATCCGCTCTCCATAAATGGAAAGAGAAGTGTGTTCAAACTTCAAGCAGATCCATAACAGAGTACCCATCATGGGTTTGCATTACACAGTTGTTAAATGAATGTCATTAATGATAACTAATGTACACATAGTGTAGTATTTAAATGCCCTGGTATCGGTTCAGTACTCAGTACTAATACATGAAGTACAGGTATCTCGGTGGCTAACAGCACCATGGCTCCAAACATGCACGTGTCCAACACTTTCTGGTATTGGGTCATAACCAACCCAATACCAGATAAATAAACCATCCAGTTAATCCTGCGTAGTTTCCGTAGTTCTGTAATCACCTCCTGAAACACGTCTGGAAGAAATCTCTCCCCATGTGACATCACACGGGGAGAGAACGTGTACAAGATGTGCAAGCACTCTTACCCTGCCTGTGCTCTGCACGTCCACACACACGCTCTACCAGTGGCTCGTGCGTGACTCGCCCCATCATTTGCATGGCACTAGAGAGAGAGCTGCTATTCTGTTGGCTGCACTGAACACAGATATTTACACCGGCTACCAGCTTCAGAGAAGAGAAGAATCTATTAAAACTCAAGAAAATACTCAAACATCATCATAAGGGAGTGGCAGGCAAGTAGCAGGAACACAGACAATGGCAGGACGAGCTAAAAAGAAAAACCGTGAAAAACCGTTCAGAAAAGAACTGTGTGTGTGTGTGTGTGTGTGTGTGTGTGTGTGTGTGTGTGTGCACATATCTGACAGATTTATCGACGTTGCTGGCTGGTGTTCAAGAAGTCATCCAGTAAAGGCCCTCGTCGTCTGGAGAAATACCCGGATGAGAAGTCGGCCTACGTCAGAGCCTGTCCTAAAGTAAGTGATGACTACAGTCCTCCCTTCAGGAGGCTTCGGTCCACCAGTGGACTGTAGAGTCACTGCATCTGGGCCTGTTTGGCTGTTTACAGTCACACAAGATGGTGACTGTAGCACAGACATGGGCAAACCACGGCCCGCGGGCCGTATACGGCCCGTTATGCTTTTCAATACGGCCCGCCGAACTTGTCCAATTACCAAAAAATTCAAAATCATAACTTTCATTTTGTCCCTGCAATACCCGTGTTTCACCAGCAGATGGCGCACTGACAACCGCGGTGGCGTGTAGCGAATTACTCATTGCATTAGTTTCTTTTTCCCCATTACTCTCTGACCCCGTCTGTAGAAATGAGCGGATTAAAGAAAAGCAAAGTAGATGGTGAGGGCCGAGTGTTTAATAAAGAGCGGACAACAAGATTTCTTTTCACCGAAATCCGATCTACGGCTGCATGTCTGATATGCGAAGAAGCCGTTGCGGGTTTTAAAGAATATAATATCAGCCGTCACTTTGCCACAAAGCATGCAAACTACGCCAGCAAGCAATCAATGCAAGAACTGGAGTTCTGCCGTCGCTTCTCTGATTTAAAGAAAATTGACGCATCACTTCAGCTGGTGTCCCGTCCCGTCACAAGACCCTGAAACCGCACCGCAGGAGCTGCAGTTGGAACTGATCGATCGATAAGTTCAAGTCTCTTAACCTGAATGACTTTCATGCCTCACTTAGCGAAGCAACGTTTCCAAACGTCCGGAGGACGGCACAGAATATGCTGCTGTTTGGCTCGACCTCCGTGTGTGAGCAGACGTTCAGCGTCATGATCAATAAATCCCGTTCTTTTAATGAAGTGCGCATTTATGCACAGCAGTGGAACAACAATGAGTGCAGCAGAAATGATTGAGATTTAGTATTTCGTGTTTTGATATGTTTTGAATGTTGAAAGTGATCATCTTTTTTCAATAAATGTTAATTTATTTACGTGTTCAAGTAAAATTTATTAAAAACAGATGCAATCACCAGGTTTGACAGATCACACTGTTGTGCTATTTTAATCTATTTACATTTCTCCTCACACTGTTGTGCTATTTTAATCTATTTACATTTCTCCTCACACTGTTGTGCCAAAATATGTGTAAATGCTGCATCTTGCATATTCATTGTGACAAACGTACTACCTGGATAAAGGCTATTTTGCACATTTGAAAGACGCAGTCCTTCGTACACACTGTTAGTAAAGTGGATTGTACATTTATCTGTGTGTTTACTGTGCTATGAGGTTTGCACACGACACGCAAAGCTTTAGTATATCTGGGCCAAACACTCATCCAAATGCTCCTGGCCCGGCCCCTCGGTCAAAATTTCAAACCCAATGTGGCCCGCACGTCAAAAAGTTTGCCCACCCCTGCTGTAGCACTTCAGCTTCTAGCAGGCTATGGTGCGCCCTGATCTCCTGGACCTTGTAGATTTGTTTATTTGACTTCATTATTGTCCAGGAACCCTCACCATGGGCAACATTTTATTTTGGGGTATCTTCAGGGTAATTTTTTATTTCTTCTTACTTTTAAAACAAGGGAAATTGCTTTTTGACAGCGATTACCTAAGTCCGAAGGTGTCATCTCTTCAATCAAACAGGAACACATTCATCACACTTTCGCCTTCAATCTGTTGCCAGGTGACAGAGATTAGCAATGTCAAGAACGTCACAAGGTTGCCTCGAGATACCAAGAGACAAGCAGTGGCTATCGTCTTCACAGATGACACCTCACGCACCTTTACCTGTGATTCAGGTAACGTATAACTTGCCTTCAACATGTAAAAACACATTGTTCACACTTAGTGCCTTTTATTTTCTCAGATAATGAACACAGAGTTTATCTGTGAGTGTTGTGGCACATGTACACACTGTGTGTACACACTTTATGTCCACCTGTGTGTTGCTGGATGTTTTGGTGTTGCACGAGGTGTGCTCAGGTGTGCTCAGGTGTAGGGACGTCTTGATCACGTTTCTTTGCCCCCGAGTCATTTGATTTTGAACCGATACAGAGTCCCGATCTGATACTTCTATAATACATAAAGAAAATCTGAGTGAAGAAACGGATCCAGGATGTCCCTTACTTTTAATTTTATCATCTTATTTCAACATTTAACTCTTAAACAGAGCACTTCTGTGGTGTAGCTCGAACATTTAAGTAATAAAGTACTTTTTTCCACTTTGGACTTGGACTAGTGCAACAGGAAATATTAAATACGAATATTTCAAATAAAATGAGCAGCAGCTCAACCGCCAGGTTTCTCTCATCCACTTCAGAATACTTCCACAGCGCAGAAATACTCGCGCTACTAGCTTCAAGCTAGCATGCATTATCCAGGGAGCAGACGTGTGTACATATGTGTACATCCAACATAGAGTACATGCCTTCATAATGTGTTTCCACTCAATATACAACAGTAGAAAATGCACACATCATTTGCATGTCATCCAGATTGTCAACAACACACCATCATGATGAATAGGACATAACAATTCGATCCTATCAGTGAGTTGGGAGATTCAGATCATTAATAACAGGGGATATGAATTGGAAAAATGTGATCAGAAAGGAATGAATTGATCGCATATCCACCATGTCTTGACGTGGCCTGTCTCGCCACTGTCTTTCCTTTAGAGCTGGAGGCAGAAGACTGGTTTAAGACGCTGTCCATCGAGTGTCTGGGCACACGGCTCAGTGACATCGGCATGGGGGAGCCTGACCTCCTGGCTGCTGGGGTGCAGTGTGAACACACAGGTACAGGATTGCCTTCTGACTCGCCCTCCATGTGTCGTTGGGTCAAGCCCATTACGCTAACACAAGGACTGCAGCATAATGAGCCACTTGAGTATTCTTTGATTCCTATGTTTAAATAGAACGTGACTTGGCTCAAAGCCATTCTTAAATCTTTAATATTAAATTTGGATTGTCTGACCAAGGTTCAAATGAGGCCTGAGACTTTGAGATTGGAGTGAAGCGCCTTAATGACCCGCCTTTAGACATTTAAGCATCAGGTGCTGACCTCCTGAAGTCCTCCAACATGTGGAGCGGCACGTCCCTGACTCTGATTCTTTCATTCATTGGTGTCCTCAGAGCGTTTCAACGTGTTCCTCCTCCCTTGTCCCAACCTGGACATCTACGGGGAGTGCATGATGCAGGTCACCCACGAGAACATTTACCTGTGGGACATCCACAACCCTCGCACCAAGCTGGTCACCTGGCCGCTCTGCTCTCTTCGGCGTTATGGACGCGATGCCACCTGCTTTACTTTTGAAGCCGGACGGTAAGACCAGGAAGAAGAGAGCTTAAATAAAGCTTAAACGCAATGAGGGATGGCCAGCCTGAAAGACAGTTGGGTTCATGTACTACACAGGATGGGTTGAACAGACAAACCCAGCGCCAGTTAAAGCTGCTGCTGCAAAGGAGAAGCCTTGCAAAGTGGGTGAAGAGAATCAGTTTCATTATGATGTGTAAATGTCATTTTAATAGGCAACGGTTATACCTCTCATACATGTGGAGTAAAAACATTTTGACCTCTGAGTCCTTGTCCACACGGATCAGGGCATCTCAAATAAACCAAGATACCTTTCTACGATTTGGCCTATTGAAAACGATTGTTTCTAAAACATTCGCCCAAATGGGAAGATTTGGGGAAACTCCGTTTGCGTCTGTGTGTGGACGTCAATAACCGGCGATTATTATTATCACTGCCTGCGACGATAACTGTGGGACCGTGTTTAGATTGAGAAACGGTCTGGATGCCGACAGGACTGTGTTGGCGTTGAATTGTTTAATAGGATGGATGCCTGTCAAAATTCACATTTACACAATAACAAATCAATTCTATACAAATCCTTTAGATAACAGATAGAAAACCGGCCTCACAATTCATTCGACCGTACACCAACGACACACTACCTTAAGTTAAAATGGGACTTCAAAGCTATTTTAGAAGTGCAAAGAGTTGGTAAGTCCTTTAGCTTTTTAGGCAATTGATTCCAACGTCGAGTTACAGGCAAGTCGAGTTGTGTGAGTGAATCTGGTGAGGGTTTACGAGCGTTTCATAAAACGAGTTTGGTTCACCGGTTAAAAGTTAAGCTGCATTTTAACATCAATTAAAGGCCGTAACAAAGTGCGGTGTATCTGAATAACACTGGTAGTAGAGGGGCTTTATTCTGCTTCATTCTGGACAATCTGAAGCCGAGATAAGTTGTCTTTAGTCGTTGCAGACTATAGAACTGAACAGTATTCTAGGTGAGACGGTACTAGAGATCGGACCACCTCTTTCATAGTCTCTCCAGCGTGTCCTGGGTCTTCCCCGTGGTCTCCTCCCGGTGGGACGTGTCCTGAACACCTCACCAGGGAGCCGTCCGGGAGGCATCCTGAATAGATGGCCGACCCACCTCATCTGGCTCCTCTCAACGCGGAGGAGCAGCGGCTCTACTCCGAGCTCCTCCCGGATGATGATGATGATGATTCGTTTATTTAACAGGGACAGCGCACATTAATAAACATTTCTGTCAATGTGCCAGAATTAGCCAAAAGGCTATTTTTCATCTGTTGTCCCTGGACAGAAATTCCATGGCCCCAAAATATAAATACATATGAAATAAAATTAATAAAAATACAGATATACAATAACCACATAATTAAAAACTATATCAACTAAAACAATTTCAAGTAACAGTAAAACTTAATGTCTATTAACTAAAATTTTATAAAGCAACTAAAATCATAAAAACAGGTGACATTATAAAACAACAAATTAAACAGCAGTTTCTCTCAGTGACGACACAACTGTGTGCTAATGAGCCATTCCTTAAGGTGAAATTTAAATGCATTACAGCTCTCAAGATTTCTGACGATAACTGGGATAGAATTCCACTCATGTGGATGACTGAGCTTCTCACCCTATCTCTAAGGGAGAGTCCAGCCACCCTACGGAGGAAGCTTGTACCCGCGATCTCGTTCTTTCGGTCAATACCCAAAGCTCGTGACCACAGGTGAGGGTAGGAACGAAGACTGACCGGTAAATTGAGAGCTTCTCTCTTCACCATGACGGATCTCTGCAGATCCGCATTACTTCAGACGCTGCACCGATCCGTCTGTCGATCTCCCGCTCCATCCTTCCCGCGCTCATGAACGAGACCCCGAGGTACTTGAACTCCTCCACTTGGGGCAGGATCTCCTCCCCGACCTGGAGGTTGCTCTCCACCCTTTTCCGGCTGAGAACCGTGGCCTCGGATTTAGAGGTGCTGGTTCTCATCCCGGCCGCTTCACATGCGGCTGCGGACCGATCCAGTGAGAGCTGGAGGGCGGTCGAATCCTTTCTCCAAGTCCACAAAGCACACGTGGACCGGTTGGCCAAATGTCTTCAATCAAACTTGAACAAGCCCAGTCGATTCTTTGGGTTTGCTCTTTGTGACCCGTAAATCAAACTGTCTAACAAACACAAATACACAGTCTGTGTACAACATGTCTGAGTTGAGCTCAAAGTGATTTTTCCTTGTTTTTTTTCTGTGAAATACCTCGGCGTTTTAATTTGCAAATTTTCCATGGAATTGTCTTTTCTTCAATGTTGATACACCCAGAATCCTAAACGTGTCATCACAGCAGCTCGAGTCAGGCAAGTTTAAACAGGCGTCTGAGAAACTAATATTTACACTAGCAAATATTGACAGTGTAATCACATTTGGTCTTATTAACTAATTAATTGAAAGAATATGAATCATTTCTTATTTAACTCTTTGAGTGCCAATAACGTCTAAAGATCGGGAAAATTCACGAAAACTGCGGCATATAGCTGAGCTGAAAATGGCCGGCACTCAATGAGTTAAATAATTAATCAAATATATAAATGCTTCCTGCTGTGCCTTTGAGCAGGACACGGTGACAAAGGGGGTAGTTTGCCCTCCTGCATGGAGGGGCTCGCTGCAGCTCCCTTCGGCATCCTGAGCCGACTTCCTGTTCTACGTTGACTTCCTGTTGTACACAGGATGTGTGACAGCGGTGAAGGCCTCTACACCTGCCAGACCAGAGAGGGAGAGCAGATCTACCGGCGCGTTCACTCGTCTACGTTGGCTATAGCAGAGCATCACAAGAAGGTCCTGCTGGAGATCGAGAAGAAGAGCAGGGTGAGCGCAAAAACCTCGAGGCCTCATCCAGATCCAATCATTGATAACCGTTTGAAGTTAGCAGAGTGCTACTGCAGCACCGAGCAGCGTTAAGAGACACGTAAAAGAAGAAGCCCATGTTTTAAACACCTTTATCCATGTACTATTTACCAGCTGACCTGATCGGCTTGATATTAGATCGATTTCTGCCAGCGTCTCCTTCCGTTCTTTACCACAAGGCTGTGCTGTTGTGGGAAACACCAGAACCAGAATCACTCTGGTCTGAACGAGGCCTCACAAACACTGAATCTTCAAAAGACTGATATGAAAGGACCTGCTTTCACTTTAATCTTGCCAATAAAAAAAGACACCTTGAATGTGACAAAGCATTAAGGCTTCTCTATACTTTAAAGGAGACATTTTATACCCTTTTTCCACAAGTTAACGCAGTTCTGACACTTCTATGAAATATCTGAGCCAGTCTTTGGTCCAAACAGCAAACAGATGCTGCAGGACCAGCGTCCCTCATATCTGTCTCCAACAGCTCGCTAGAAACGCTCTAAACCCGGAACATTAGTAGCGAGCATGCATGCACGCTACCATGGTAACCGTGATGGACGCTTTCAGCACACAAAAACATTTTTTGGCCAATTTTTTCACGGAACATTACCACAAAAAATAAACTTCATCCATTCTCCTTCTTCTTCGACTCGTGCAGGAGAGAGAAAAAGCAGTGCGCAATCAAGGAGCGAGTGTCTCTACACACACACACACTCAACACGCCGCGTTTGTGTGTGTGCGCAATGACACGCACACACACAAACGTGGTATTTTGGGGTTGATAAGGACCCAAAATCACCATAATGGTGTAGAAACATGGTAAAAGTGAGTTTTTCATAACATGGGACCTTTAAGATTTGTCTCGGTTTATGAACACCATTTAGTTCCTGGGTGATGAGCAATTTTCCGGGCAAGGAAATGAATGATTGCTTCTCACACTTTGATTTGCAGCCTCTAACTGAAACCTTTTTCATAAATCAGACTCAGAATACTTTATTGATCCCAGTGGGAAATTTGTCACATGCGTTTTAGGGTAGGTTGCAGTGACACACACATTTAGTACACATTAAACGGGCGTAGATTGGAATGACAATGCTGCAATGCGGTGATTTTTTTCCACGGTGATGAGGATCCTGTCCAGCCCTGGGAAGCCGGGCTCGCGGGCCATGCACCAATAACGATCCGGAGTTGATATTTGAAATGATTAAAGTATGTATAGTGAGTGTCACATAAAGGGTTAACAGTCAAAGTGACTGAGGACTAAACGTGAGGACGCTCCAGTCCAGCGGTAGGTGATGACCTTCTAATAGTCCAAATGGCCCCTTCCTACCAGTGACCCGGACTCCTGCTAATCCACTCCTAGTTTTTATTCGTGATACCAGTATTCATTCGTGTTTTACACAAACATTTGACATTGTTAACATTAGAGCCATGAGTCCTCTTTTTCTCATTGTGATGTGTTTGTGACTCCCAGTTGAGGTCATTGGGTTCAGAACCAGGTTCCTACCCGTGCACCCCCACTGCTATCCTGCCCCGATCCGCCTACTGGCACCACATCAATGGAAGCCAACCCGGCATGGACCCCGGCAGAGGTAGGGCTCAGCCCGGCCCTGAGACGCTGTCCGTTTGTTTCTGGTCGAGGTGTTCCGTCTGCTACAGTCAAAAAAATAAAGATCACACCAACCCACTGTTCATACCCTCACCCCACAATTTATGGATCTGGTCAAATTCAAAACGGCACAAATAATGTACAGCGCAAGAAATAATCTACTGCCAAAAAATATACAGGAAATGTTTATGGAAAGGGATCTGAGGGGAGAACTAAACTTAACAAGAAAAACATAAGGTCTGCACAAACATGAAGGGACGGGGCATGTCTAGCTGTGGGGTAAAAGAAATACAACAAAGTACAAACGTATATCTGTTTAAAAAAAGGTACAAAACATATTTCTAAAGTATACAGAGAAACGGTATGATGATGATGCAACATACAGCCTGCTCCAAAGATAATGCTGCAATAAAGTTGCATGATCTGGACGGATTAAAAGACGGGTTCAAATGTAGGTGGAGAAAACCCACAATTTCAAACCGGCCCATTAAATCCACAGCGGGCAGAACATTACCAAATTTAGCAACTATGACACAATAATCACCGGGCAGATTTGGGCTCTAATTTCGCCCCTGCTCTGTGCTGCAGTAACCGCTGTCTCTCTGCTTGGTCTGTAGGTGATGCTGCAGAAGATGAACTGCTTTCCGCTCACCGCCGCGCTACGCTGCCTCTGGCAAATACACATGCCTGGTCCCAGCCGGACATACACACCCTGTCCCCGACACATGGCCCCACGTTCCCTGGACAGTGACACATCGAGCTGAACACTGGAGAAGTGCACACACTGTTCACCTGAAGAAACGCACTGTCCCTGACGTTCCATGGTGGTATGGAAGGCTAACCTGCTAACGGACCGTCCTGGATGCAGGCGGCGGCACCTGGAATCACAGACTCCGCCTGCTTCTCACAACGGAGCGCTGGAAGCCTTAAAGAACAAATGGCAGATATGTTTAAACCGAAATTAGTCTAAACCAGGGGGTAGGCAACCTGTGGCTCAGGAGCCGCATGCAGCTCTTTCTTCTTACTGTTGAGGCTATTTAATCAACTCATTTAATACCGGGATGAATATATTTGTCAAAATAAATCCATACCTTTGCTGCATTCCTCAAGTACTTTTTTTGCGGTGGGGTGGGGGGGCAAGGGGGACGGTCTTGCACAGGACTACAGTATCAGACCTCCACCCCTGTTGGGGGCAACATTGCTGTTTTTGGGTGGATGATGTAAATTACAATGTGAAGAAGAAAAGGCAAGGAAGCAGAGCGGAGGAGAGTAAATGGCGGAGCAGGAGCGATCTGAGACGTGTTTGAGTCACGGTGCTTCAAAACGATGATGATGATGATGATCACGGTGAAATCACGCCGCTGAAGAGTTGAGCGCGACCCAAGCGGACCGACACCCGTCGACCAACCGCGCTGACCCACGCACCGTAGCTTACGGGTCAACTGACGGGTTGGGTTCGGATTCAGGGTCCCGCCTGGATCACCGAGGAGCAGCCGTTGTACAGTTGAGATGAATAAATGTGTTATTACAATCAAAAGTTCCTTCTCAGTGTTGTTGTTATTGTTTTCCAGAAGTAAACAACTGATTGATCTTTGTTTATCTAGCTCCACCCTCCTGCTCATTGTATCTCCGCCTTCCTGCTCCACATAGCTCCGCCCCCCTGCTCTACTCTGGCTACACTGCCTGCCACACCCGTCCTCAGCTCATCCACATCACCTGTGCAGGACTCCTGCTGCTCGTCTGCTCGTCAGACCTGTTCCTACTCTCCAGCTCTAACCCTGATTCTGGTTCTTGTGTTCCTGCCCTGCTCGTTTTCTGGATTCCGCCTGTTTGCCTGCAGCTGTTCGGGTTTGTCTGCCCGATTGATCTGATTACCTGGTGCGTGAACTCTCCCTGTCTCCTGGAACTCGTCTACTGCCTGCCCACTTCTGATTTGTCTGCTGGAACATTAAAGTTACGTTTCTGGATCCCCTTCTCCCGTCGTGCTTTTGGGTTCTCCCCGTCTGTGACCTGACAGCCAGTGCATTGTGGGGGCGCACTCAGACAACCACTCACGCACACACTCATACACTATGGACAATTTTGAAGTCGTTGATTCACAGAAATTGCGTGTTTTTGGAGGTGTGTGAAAAACGGAGAACCCCAGAGAAAACCCACGCGGATAAGGGGAGAACATACCGACCCCACACGTTGTTTGTTTGATCTCTCAGATAGGTCATGTGACCCGCTGAAGGGGCTCAACCACCAATCTGGGATACAATATGGACACGCTGAGCCGTGAGGAATTGTCTTTTTTTTAATGTATGAAACAGCTCCCTGGGTAGGACAAGACCTGGTGCCACCAGTTCAGACTCTACAGAGGAGCGAATAATAAAAATAAGTGAGATTCCCTCATCCACCGCAAGGACGATGGATGGAAACGCCAATTAATTCATCAAAAAGTGGTTAGGGCCGTCGCGGC
Source organism: Brachionichthys hirsutus (assembly GCF_040956055.1). NCBI lineage: Eukaryota > Metazoa > Chordata > Actinopteri > Lophiiformes > Brachionichthyidae > Brachionichthys > Brachionichthys hirsutus. The sequence goes on along the minus strand of NC_090897.1, from coordinate 15,490,047 downwards.
GCCTCTCTGAGTCAGGCCACTGCGGTCTATCAGCATGGGCTCCGTGCAAGAGAAGTCGAAGATGGTTCCCGAGCTATGAGAGTCCACCGATCAGTCAGCAAGGAACGCCAACCCCTAAGGTTCCCACGGGTCGTAAGTGGGTGCTCACACTCAGGTTCACCATGCTGCTTGTAGACTGCGGGACTAGGGTGAGGAGAAGTGCCACGGTTCTGGTCCAAGGCTCCCTGCAAAGAGAGGAGGAAGATGGACAACCTGAGAGGGAGTTGTCAACCAGAACATCAGTTGGTCCGACCCGTGGAAGATTCCCCGTCCGCACATCGGTGGTTCGGAAGTGAGGAATTCTGTCCACTTTGCAGTGCAGTACTCCAAATGCACGCCTGCGACACATTCTGTCTGGCTGTAAGGCCGCTCTAGCTCAGCAGCGCTGCAGATGGCATCACGACCAGGTGCCACCAGCAGAGATACGTCGGGTCAGCAGAGACCTTTCTCACCCGGTCATGAGTGGGTCATGAGGGTGGGCCTCAACGCTCGGCTCCGGTTCCCCAATGAGATTGCAATCCCATCTCTCTGCCCTGACATTCTCGTGTGGTCCACGCAAGCAAGAGCGGTGCACCTTATCGAACTGAGAGTTCCATCGGAGGAGGAGGTCGAGGCTATTGCTAGACTATTGCCCAGGTCAAGTGCTGCGTCCGGAGCGTTAAGGAGGTTACAGACCGTCCAGAGTCCAGCAGCTGGGATTAGAGAACAAGAACCAGTGTCATGCTGAGTAAATTACAGTGGTTATCGGTACAAGACAGATTGTTATATTCTACATTGACCTTCCTGAAAAATATTATAACATAAAGTGGCCAGAAGTCCTTTATCAAAATCTTCTTTTTGGTATTGATAAACGCAATTATTACACAAGACACGCTATGGCGAGAACATTTCTTTTACCAAAAGTAAGATCTGATAGTATTAAGAAAACGTGAGCAATGCATGCATGGAACATGCTACCAGAAATAATGATTAGGGAAGACAAAATGTAAATATTTAAATCAATACTGAAACAATTTTTATGAACTAAGATGGTCTGAAATTAAATTAACTTGAGGCGTATGAAATATGTGTATAATTGCACCAACAGTGTATTGATTGATTGACTATATTCTGTATACTTTGTATTGCAATGTGGTGCGGCCCTAAAAATACACCTTTTAGGGGGACAGAAATGGAGATAGTCATCACGACTCTCTCCGGATCAACCCCCCCCCCCCCACCCCCTTTTTTGTCCACCTACGTTGTACATATTAAGTGTCTTTGTAATTTATTGTCATTCATTGCCATTTTGCATCTGTGGGGTAATTTATTTTAAATTTATTGTTAGTTTGCATCTGTGATGTAAAATTATTTTTATTTTCTATTGTTATTTTGCATCAATTGAGCAATGTAATATTGGTTTTATTTTTATTTGTATTGTTAAATTTGTTTTGTTAGTGATTTATGTACTAAGGACTTTCAACGGAAACAAGACCGCAAGGGCTTTTTAGAAAAGCTCCTCTTAGACAGGATGTTTGAGTGTACTTGTACTGTAATACATGCTACTGTGTGACTGTACTCGTACTCTAACATTCTATCTCATAAATATATTCATCATCATCATCACTCTAACATTCTATCTAATAAATATATTCATCATCATCATCGTGAGTTGTTTAGACGTTATTCGTCCATTGTCCTTTGGGGGGCAGTAGTGCGTTCCGCGGCGTCTGAACGCCCGACATGACGGGAGCAGAAGAAGAACAGAAGGAAACTGGAGTTGTGGCTCGGTTGAGTCACAGCCCGCGTTAGAGGAGACGGATAAACGTCGCCACCGTATCGATTTAGATATTTAAACTTAACCAAAGTGCTGTAAACGACCGCGACGATGGGACGGAAGGTAACTCTGGCGACGTGCTCGCTGAATCAGTGGGCGTTGGACTTTGACGCTAATATGGAGAGAATACTAAAGAGTAAGTAATGCTAGTGGAAACTATATACACATATATATATATATATATACACATATATATATATGTGTATATGTATATGTAAGTGAGAGACATATATACACATATAAATATATGTATATATATATATGTGTATATGCATATGTATATATATATATATATGTATATGTAAGTGAGAGACATATATACATATACACGCATATATATATATATATTTATATATGTGTGTATATGTATCTGTAAGTGAGAGACATGGCCCAGCACGGGGCGCGACCCCGTGGCTGACCTGCTCTGGATGTACATTTATTTAAACATATGCTACTATCTCTCCTCGGAGAGGCCCACGGCAACAAAATAATCACTTTCTACACGACAGATTAAAAACAGAAGATGATCAATCGGTATTTGAACATGCGGTTTCAGTGAAGTTTCACAAGGATCAAAGGGAACACCAGCATTCCTGGAGTACAGTCTGACATCGGGAGCATCGGGACCGACGTGCTCCGTGATGCTCTGGCTTATTGGCAGAAGCTCGGTTTTGTTAGGGTTTATTTTGAGGCAGGTTAATGTACATCTAAATACTAAATACTTTTTATTGATTTGTCCCTCAGAGGGCAATTTGGTTTACAGCAGTTCCACTTTCTAACTGTAGTCTGCTGCTGGTCGCCGCGTGCGCATGCGCCCAGGCAATGTGGGTGAAGTGTCCTCAGTGCACACATGTGCCTGAGCCCGGAATCGAACCGGCAACTAGCAACTAGGCAATCACTTTGATCATCAGATGACAACGCTGTCTTTTCTCTGCCCGTGTTCCTCTGCAGGCATCGAGATCGCCAAGGACAGGGGGGCCAAGTACAGACTGGGCCCCGAGCTGGAGATATGGTGAGAATTCAAGAGTTCACGGCGCTTCCAGATCTGACATTGTCATAGTATGATTTACTTTAGCCCAAATTCTGTGGAAACATTATTCTCACCTTTATGCTCTACTTCGTAACGTAGTCGTTCACTGAGGGGCGAACTCCTCCCCTTCTTTACCTGAGAGACTCAAAATGTTTCATTTTAAACGATCTATAGTTCATGTTCACGAAAGGTCTACAAGACGTGGTGAGGACAGACATGATGGACGGCTTAGAGACAGTGGTGAGGACAGCCATGATGGACGGCTTACAGACAGTGGTGAGGACAGCCATGATTAGAAATGAGACAATAAGAGGGACAGTGAAGGTTAGACGTTTGGGAGACAAGGTCAGAGAGACCAGACTTTGATGGTTTGGACATGTCCAGACGAGAGACAGGGACTATATCGGTAGAAGGATGCTGAGGATGGAACTGCCAGGGAACAGGACGACCCAGGAGACGACGTGGACGTAGTGAGGGAGGACATGACGTGTGTGTCCTACACAACACTGATTTATAGATGTGTACTATTACATAACACTTAGTAGTTCCGTAAACACGTTTAAATACTGCAGAGAAAACTAAGCGCAGATCCTTTACTAATGATTTTAGGAAGGAAGGAAGCGTCGGCCCTCTGGTATGTTGTAAAGTGTCTCGCGTCGTGAAAAGGTCGCCCCCCCCTGGTCTGGAGGTTGAGCTGCATTCCTCTTTTTACAGTGGCTACGGCTGTGCAGACCACTTCTACGAGTCGGACACGCTGCTGCACAGCTTCCAGGTGCTGAGGAATCTCCTCGAATCTCCCGTCACCCAGGACATCGTCTGTGATGTGGGAATGTGGGTATACGTCCGGCCTGGAATCAAACGTTGATAACAACAAACAGGAAGTGCTGTGCCTGTCATGTTTTAACTGCGATTCCGTGTTGGTATCTTTCAGAAGGACCTTGTTTGTTGGCTGCACCTCCAGCTGCGTTTCTGCATAAAGCAGTAAAGCGTGAACCTTTTCAAAAAACAACTGTCTGTTGCTCAGAGACTTATCTCATCTGAAGACTTCCTCTCGCTTAAAGCGGTCGTGTCACTGCAGACCGCGTCGGGACGCGTTTCAGCAGCATTGCTAAATCATTTCACGCATTTGACAGGACGGAGAGAAGTGACCAGAAGAGTCCGGAAATACGTTTAGACTGCTCTGCTGGAGCTCACAATTGATCACTTATCAGAGTGAACGAGATAGGGTTCTGATAGGGAGAAGACCTTTAACCAGTCCAGTCGTCAACGTGTCGGAGATCCGTATGTTGCTATGCATCATGGGTAAAGGTCAGAGAAGGCAGGTTTCTGCTGCTGGGGGCCACTGCAGATGAGGTCAGCAATATGTTCCTCATTAATGATCTACAGCGGCGTGTTGCTGCCACACCCACAAATAAGAGAGATCAGTGTCACGTTATTCACGTGCACAGATTCACATTTTTGCATGATAAATTTCACATAACGGGATAAGTTCCGTTGCATTAAAACGTTAAAAATATTGAAACTGCGGAACACGGCTCATTTGATTAGGTTCTATTTCATGCTTGGATCGAGACATGGCGAGACGTTGCTGTTATTGAACACTGTACAGCTCATTGGGGGGGGGGGGGGGGTTCCACTTTGCACGGGTCCAAAGTGGATAAGTCTTATTTATTACTTGAATGTTCGAGCTACGCCACAGAAGTGCTCCGTTTAAGAGTTAAATGCTGAAATTAGATGAATAAAATAAAAAAATAAGGGACATCCTGGATCCGTTTTTCACTCGTCGTCATTTTTTAAAAATGTATTATAGAAGTATCGGATCGGGACTCGGTATCGGTTTAAAATCAAATGACTCGGACTCCGGGGCAAAGAAACCTTGATCGGGACGTCCCTAGCCAAAGCACAACAATGATAGATGCCCCCCCCCCCTCCCCCCCCTCCCCCATGACGGAAGACCATGTTGCATTGAATTACACGTCCAACCACTCTGACGAGTTGAGCGGGTCGCTCACAATAGTAAACCATTTTCAACAACCTGACTTTTTGTGATTACCTTTTAAAATTCGCCTTTTGATTGAGCGTTTTGGATTCTGTTCCCTTCAGGCCAGTCATGCATCACAACGTGCGCTACAACTGTCGGGTTCTGTTCCTCAACAGGTACGTCAGGCCTGTGTGAACGGTGACGTGTTGCTTGCTCTCGGCGTGGCCTGCTTCAGTCCAGATTTATTTTGACACGCTTTGTTCCATCCTGTAGGAAGATACTTCTGATCAGACCTAAGATGATGATGGCCAACAACGGGAACTACCGGGAGAAGCGTTGGTTCTCGGCTTGGACCAAGTTAAGGTTTGTGATTCAGGTCCTCCGTAAAGAAAAACCAGGAATGCTGTTTATCTCCAGCTTGGACTTCCGTGAAGACGGTTTACCTGCGATGGATGATCATTTACAAGAATAGTTTCGGATAACTATGAAGTTAGAGGACTTAAATATTTAAGCTTGCACTTATAAAACGATAGTTTCTTCTCAGCAATTTGTCTGTTGTCAAAGTTTTAATACTCAACAGACGTAAACAATTCGAAATGATTATATCTCAGTGAAATCCCAAAGCAATGATGTGGCGGTCATGACCACTCCCACCAATCACCTGCGCAGGTGAACAGTGGGATAGTCATCCATCTTCAAACCGCTTATCCGGGGTCGGGTCGGGTCGGGTGGGGGGGCGGCAGTCTGAGCAGGGAAGCCCAGCCTTCCCTCTCCCCGGCTACTTCTTCCAGCTCTTCCGGGGGGGGGGGTCCCGAGGCGTTCCCAGGCCAGCCGAGAGACATAGTCTCCCCAGCGTGTCCTGGGTCCTCCCCGTGTAGCTTCCAAAGCATAACGCTTTAAGATGAATTGACAAAATAGTCACTAAAGTGTTACTTTCTCGATCAATCACGGTCGAATGCCTTCTCCAAGTCCACAAAACACGCGTGGACTGGTTGGACAAACTCCCACGCACCCTCCAGGACCCTGCCGGGGGTGTAGAGCTGGCCCACAGTTCCACGGCCAGGACGAAAACCACATTGCTCCTCCTGAATCCGGCGGACCCTCCTCTCCAGTATCCCTGAATAGACCTTCACCAGGAAACATTTACGACGCTGAGAAATAGTTGATTGATCGAGAAAGTAACACTTTTTTTTGACTATTTTGTCAATTCAGCTTAAGGTGTTATGCTTTGGAAGCTCCAGTTATTTTAAGCAGAGTGTGAGGGATGTTCAGCACGATGCCTAGCAGGTGTGTTTAAGGACCCCTAGTTCACTGAAGGAACACGGCAGTCCACCTGCCAAAGGGATTTCACTTTTCTGTTTGACGGACATGGATCTTCATGCGTGTATTCTTTTTGTTTGTCTGTTCCAGGCAGGTGGAGGAGTATTTCCTGCCCACGATGATCCAGGAGGTAACGGGACAGGTAAAGAACCCCTCTCACCACCCGTGTTTAGCTTCCGTGAGCACCCAGACCATAAACACAGTCGCCGGTGTTTCCACTCCCGCTGTTCTACCTGCTCATCAGGATAGCGTTCCGTTCGGTGACTGTGTGCTCTCCACGAGGGACGCAAGCATCGGCTCCGAGATCTGCGCAGAGCTCTGGAGCCCCAGAAGGTTGAGCATTAACGAGTATATGGGAGTTGTAGTTCTCTCTCTGCCATATGACACAACCCCCCCCCCCACCTGATGTCTCTGAATGCGTCCTCCTTTCCTCAGCCCTCATGTTCAGATGGGCATGGATGGGGTTGAAATCTTCACCAATTCGTCCGCTAGCCACCACGAGCTCCGCAAAGCTGATTTAAGAGTCAACCTGGTGAAGGCGGCGACCACAAAGGTATGCTTTGCCCTGGAGTCCATGAAAATAAGGGTGATAGATGTTAACCTTTTATTCTTTTTATAGGTATTTAAAAAGGCTAGTGAGTTATAAAGTCAGCCCCACGCGTCCATGTGTTGGTTGTGTTCCAGGTCGGAGGTATTTACCTGTATTCCAACCAGAGGGGCTGTGATGGCGACCGTGTCTACTACGACGGCTGCGCCTTGGTGGCCATCAACGGAGACATCGTGGCACAAGGAGCGCAGTTCTCCCTTGATGATGTGGTATGTTGGGACACAAGAACCACCTGGCCTGATTCAACACAATGTGGTGATGTACATTACAGTAGTCCCTCATTTTCCGCGGGGGTTACGTTCTAAAAACAACCCGCAATAAGTGAAATCCGCAATGTAGTAATCTTTAATTTTTTACAATTATTATACATGTACATAAATGTTTTAAGGCTGTAAAACCCCTCACCACACACTTTATACACGTTTAACAGTCAGACATTAATCTAAATAGATTGTTTCAGCATTATAGAATGAAACCAAAGATCAAAACCTTTTCAGAACTAAACATTTGTTTGAGGAATAAAAATATATAGTACGTACAGTAAACGTTTTCCTGTTAATAATGTTAAGGCGTGCAGGTCCAGGAAAGAGCAGCTTGGAGTGCAGAAGAACAAATATTCTACTCGTGCTGTCTTTAGCCTCTCATGCTGCTTTATTGGATAGCTTAGCACAGCGGAACGGCAGCGGCTACATGTATCAACAGGAAGAAACGATACTCAAAAGGGATGTGACGTTATTGCTCCTACAAAATAAAAGCCTCTTTTTACACAGAGAATAAGAGCGCTATTAAACAAACGCTTAACAAATAAACATGATAGCTTTTAGAAATAACTAATTTAATTTTAATGATCAACCTACGAGGTTGAACACATAAGAAGTTATTAATAGCAACTCGCACGTATTTCACAGTTCCTCCGACCGCGCCTTCGTCCTTGCGCGGCTTCAAGGCGCGTTCAAGTGCAAAAAGAAAATCTGAAAAATTGCATTAAAACTCCGCGAAGTCGCGGAAGATGAACCGCATTATATCGAGGGACTACTGTAGTTTATTACAAAGTCAGGCAGGGCAGCTCATTCAAACGCATCATGTGTCACTGCCTGTTGCAAAAGGAAAGCTCAGCAGGTGCAATGAGAGACGTATGAACTGTGTTTATATACATGTAATATCATTATGTGTAAATAAACACAGGCCCAGAGCTTTACATGAAACTGAAAGTGGAAAGGAGTTAGAGAACTGATGCACTGGTGGTGGTGGGGGGGGGGGGGGGTTGTTCTGTTGTTTAAGGTAGTACAAGTATTACATCAGTGCATGAAGACCACACAGCATGGCGTGTGTGTGTGTGTGTGTGTGTGAGACAGGAGGTGATTACGGCTACTCTTGATCTTGAGGATGTCCGTAGCTACCGAGGAGAAACGTGCCAGCCATACATGGTAAGAGATTTCAGAACTTTCAGACTTATTGTCGGCTTATTTCCTTCGGCTTGGAGAACTCCTCAAACAGACTGGCGTCCGAGTTGTGTTGCAGCTCCAGGGCTTCTGCTAAAGGCGTGAAACCTGCTGCACCAGGTGGAGGGCATACCTAATAGATGTCTGCCAGGTGCAGGTGTTCTGTTCACGCTGTGTTTTGGGTTTGCCGTTGCTTTTACTCTGCTAAAAGGTAATACGAGCTGCTTTTTACCGGACTGAAAGCCAATAGAGGTAAAAATGCGTTTGATCTCAGACGCTCGGAGTCGCAGTCTACTGGTTAGAATGCCCGTGGAGTGGACCAGGTCCTGAACCTCAACCGTCCCGATCGATGCCCTGCTGAGTGATTACAGAAAACGGCCGGAGAGAAATCTCTCGAGATCTGAGTCACGTGATCGGTATTTACAGATCTCTGGTTTCCACAGTGTCCGACACTGGACCCGTTTCTGTGACGACCGTTGTGGGTTTCCACTTGACGCCTTGAGTGTCGTTCCATTGTTTCCATTACTGGAACAATAGGTGTAGCCCATTCGCTTGTGCCTACAGGTTCCAGCACACCGCTTTTCACTAGACTATCTAGCTTGATGCTGGATGGGACCGGCTTCGCCTTTAGGCCAGGGGTATTCAAAGAAAATTTAGAGAGGTCCAGCTAGAGAAAATGTCTTTGTCTAACCCTTTAGTGTGATATATATATTTAAGTAGCTTCATTGTATCTGCATATAATCAATACTTGACTTTTAAATCAAAAGATTTCAGTACAATACAAAAACATTTTGACAAGATGTATTGTCAAGTAACATAAAACTGAACATATATATGTATGACTGCAGATATGAATAATGTTCTCTCATTAACTCAATAAAAGTTGGGCTGCATTTCAAAATAAGAGAAAATAAATGCAATGTGAAAATTGTGCATGTTCAAATAAAGTGCTTAATTTCAGAAAATGTTTTATAAAATGAGCAAATCTTTAATTTCCCTTTTACTGTTCCACATCTTGACTCAATAGTCTCAACCAATTTTACCGATAAAGAATCCCAAAATACATCCCAACAGTAGAACCCTTCACTTTCTAGTGCCAACTACTATTTTACATTTTTATAAAAGATATTATACAATCTTATCATGAAATAAGAGCATTGAAAGCCATAATGGGGCATCTTGTGTGGGGTAACTGGGTGTGTCACTTACCCGGGAGGGCGCCGAACCGATCCCTCCCAGATATGGGGGGGGGGGGTTTACTGCGTATGAACGTTGTCCCTGCAGTGTCCTCCCAGCGTCTGAGTTCAGGGACGGCATTAGAGGGGGACTCCCCTCACTAACGACTCCTCTGTCGTAGGAAGGTGAACCCGTGCCATGCCACAGGGTCAAAGTTGACTTCCGTTTATCCAGTGGTGATGACGCCTACCTCCCGACCCACCAGCCAATCAAATGGCGCTTTCATGTCCCGGAGGAAGAGATCAGGTAAAGCCCAAATATCCATCCTGTGCTTCTTTAGATGAGCAGCAGCTGACGGTAGAGACGTTGTCCAGTTTAGGGCCGGCCTGCTGGCTGTGGGACTACCTGAGGAGGAGTGGCCAGGTAAACACGTTGCCTTCCTTAGACCAGTAATTGTGTTCTGAGCCCGGGAGCTGACTTTAACGCTTTCATTGGTGTCCCAGGCTGGGTTTCTGTTGCCTCTGAGTGGAGGCGTCGACAGCTCCTCCACCGCCTGTATTGTCCACTCTATGTGTGTGCTGCTCTGCCAGGCAGTAGAGGAAGGCAGTAAGTAGGTGCGCTCGGGGGTTTCCATAAACACACAACTTCTCCAGGTGGTCTTTGACACGTATTCCTCAAATAGTGGGGTGAGGTGCCATGCTGGGCAGGTGTGACCCGGGCAACTTGCATGCAGTAGGTGGCAGTGGTCTGGATGTTGAGATGGAGCCCCCCCCCCCCCACCCTACATGACTGTGTCACGGTCAATAATCACGTTTTGAAGCTCCATTGATTACAATGTTAACAAATATTTCAACCTGGATCGTAACCAAAATGTAATCATCTGTTCCTGGTAACATTCCCAGCATCACAGGTCGTGTGTTTGTAGTCTGTCCTGCCCCGGTTTGTGCTGCACATTAATTCACTGCTGGAACTAGACTTGGATTCATTTCCACGCCAAACTCTAGTGAGCAGCTCTCCGATAACTCAAAGATGAAACATTTGTCATCTGGGGCGGAGCAGGCCCGAGTGCAGTATTACTGCAGTACTCTCACCTTTTCATGAGGTGAATAACATACTTTCTGTTGGAAGCTGCTCACTCTAACATTGTGTCTTTGCGAAGATGAACGGATGGACACCGTCTTCCTCACTTTTTCTGTGTCTGAAATTCAAAGCAGAAACTTGTGCTTTTCTTTTCCTCTCCTCCTCCTCCTCCTTTGTTCATCTCTCTGTCTTCACCTTTCAGACAGACAAGTCCTGGAGGATGTGCGTCGAGTTGTCGAGGACGGCTCCTACCAGCCTCAGAACCCAAAGGAGCTGTGTGGCCGCGTCTTCACCACCTGCTACATGCCCAGCGAGAACTCCTCCGCGGACTCGTGCAGGAGAGCCGAAGAACTCGCCGGCCAGATCGGCAGGTGGGACGGGTTCGGCTGCCATGGTGACGTGTTTGATCAGTGATTGGAGATGTCCTACAGTTTTCCTTCTTTGTCGTTTGTCTCTGGTGTGGGCAGCACACACATAAACATCAACATTGACATGGCGGTGAAAGGCATTCTGGGAGTCTTCTCCGTGGTTACGGGACGTCTGCCTCAGTTTCGCATTAATGGAGGAAGCCAAAGAGAAAACGTGGCTCTGCAGAATGTGCAGGTCAGACGCGTCATGGATTGATCTGCTTTCCTTTCACTGAACTGGACCCCGTGGGCACGGATTCCTCATCGGTGACGAGTTTGAATCCTGTTGCTTTATTAACTCTCCTCGGTTCTGTGCCTGGCACCTGTGACTCACCTGAGAGGTTCTGGATGCTTTACTGTTTATTAGTCTGCATACTGATAAATTGGGTTTAGGTTTGTGAAAGATTGCCTTGGTTCTTTGGACGGATGAAACGGATTGAATGCATTTTCTGTCTCTTAGATATAAGAAGCACGAACTGCTCGTTTATCATTATTGATCTTTGCTGATAAAAGTCGATTATTTTCATTTTATAACGAGCCATTTAAGGACAGTAAATCACAGTTATCTTTATCTGCAGCAATGATCCATAAATAATCTCGAGTCGGTGAGGTGAGGTGTGATTCAGCACACTGATCTTTATTATTGACACTCACGTTCAGCCTCCAGCGTATCAATGAGCAGCCATGTTTAATATTCTGTTCAAAAGCAGGCGAGTGAAAATGAGTCTGAATTAGCTGAAGCCGTCTGGCAGCATTTCTCCCGCTTGGACCTGTTGTGGTGAACGTGGAGGTGTTACACACATCCCTGTGTGTGTGTGTGTGCGCGTGTGTGTGTTCCCAGGCCCGGGTCAGGATGGTCCTGGCCTACCTGTTTGCTCAGTTGAGTCTGTGGTCCCGGGGTAAACCAGGACGCTTGCTGGTGCTCGGATCGGCCAATGTCGATGAGAGGTATGAGAGAGCCGTTTCCTGTTTGTGATATTTCTCCTGTCTTCTTCAGTAAATTCCGTGTTTGGAGACGATCCCCAGGAAGACGAGTTTCCCTCAGTAATAAAGTGACAGTGACTCCGTCAGCAGATTAAAACGCACGAAATAAAGACATTAGCACAAGGACTTGGCGACGATGTCACCAAATTAGGCTTTTCATTGTTTCTACGACGGGAGCAGAATGACTAGAAAGCGCTTCTCCTGCTTAGCCTGACAGGATACTTCACTAAATACGACTGCTCCAGCGCTGACATCAACCCGATCGGAGGCGTCAGCAAGGCTGACCTGAAGAGCTTCCTGCTGTTCTGTGTGGAGCGCTTCCAGCTCACATCTCTGAGGCCGTAAGTCTGGCTCACGCCAACAGACACGCCAACAGACACGCCGACAGACACGCCAACAGACGCGCCAACAGACGCGCCAACAGACGCGCCGACAGACGCGCCAACAGACACGCCAACAGACACGCCGACAGACGCGCCGACAGACGCGCCAACAGACACGCCGACAGACGCGCCAACAGACACGCCAACAGACACGCCGACAGACGCGCCAACAGACACGCCAACAGACACGCCAACAGACACGCCGACAGACACGCCAACAGACGCGCCGACAGACACGCCAACAGACGCGCCAACAGACACGCCAACAGACAAGCCAACAGACACGCCGACAGACGCGCCAACAGACACGTTAACAGACACGCCGACAGACACGCCGACAGACGCGGCGACAGACACGCCGACAGACGCTCCGACAGACGCGCCAACAGACACGCCAACAGACAAGCCAACAGACACGCCGACAGACGCGCCGACAGACACGTTAACAGACGCGCCGACAGACGCGCCGACAGACGCGCCGACAGACGCGGCGACAGACACGCCGACAGACGCGCCGACAGACGCGCCGACAGACGCGCCGACAGACGCGCCAACAGACACGCCAACAGACGCGCCAGACACGCCAACAGACACGCCAACAGACGCGTCAGACACGCCAACAGACACGTCAGACACGCCAACAGACGCGTCAGACACGCCAACAGACACGCCAAAAGACGCGTCAAGAGACACGCCAACAGACACGCCAACAGACGCGTCAGACACGCCAACAGACGCGTCAGACACGCCAACAGACGCGTCAGACACGCCAACAGACACGCCAAAAGACGCGTCAAGAGACACGCCAACAGACACGCCAAGAGACGCGCCGACAGACGCGCCAACAGACGCGCCAACAGACACGCCGACAGACGCGCCGACAGATGCGCCGACAGACGCGCCAAGAGACGCGCCGACAGACGCGCCGACAGATGCGCCGACAGACGCGCCAAGAGACGCGCCGACAGGCACGCCGACAGACACGCCACCGGACACATCCGTCGACTAAGAACTCCTTCACATTAGAGTTGTTATTCTCTTCTGCAGCATCCTGGTGGCCCCGCCCACGGCCGAGCTGGAGCCACTGAAGGACGGACAGGTGTCGCAGACGGACGAGGTAGGAAGTAGAAACGCTGCAGTGATGGAATGTTAACCATTAGCCCCGCGGTGAGCTGGCGACGCGTCCGGGGTGTACCCCGTCTCTTGCCCGTAGTGAGCTGGGATAGGTTGATTGATTGATTCCGCTGACACAAGTACGTCTCGCGGACTAGACGGAGCAGTCGTAGGTCGTAACGGGACACTTGAACCGACAGGTGAGCTCAGCGCTCCTCACCCCGCCTGCTGTACAGGCTAGCAGTGGATCACACGACCCCTGAAGCACTTAGCCGGCGGACGGCCAGTTGTTCTGGGGTCTCACTTCCTGTTTGGCTCCATCTCTTGCTAACCGCCACCTCTCCTTCCTCCGCAGGAAGACATGGGGATGTCCTACTCCGAGCTGTCTGTGATTGGACGACTGAGGAAGATCTCCAAGTGTGGCCCGTTCAGTATGTTCTGTAAACTGCTCCACACGTGGAGGGGCATGTTCTCTCCCACGGAGGTGAGTGGAACCCTCCACCCTGTGGGGCGGTCCTGTTCTCAGAGCTTTTCACTGGTTTAGCGATGATTACGAGACGTGAAGGGTAACCCTAACCCTGCCAGTGTTCTAGTGTGGCGGGATTCAACTCGAGTCACGAATAATAGTGGGAGGAACACATGAACGAGCTGCAGCCAACGAGCTCCCTGCCTTGCTGACATCTGGGGCGGCGTACAGAGACTGGAACATACTGTGGGCCTGAAGGCTCGGCTGTCTGTGCCCACAGCGTGGACCTCGCTGATGCTGTGGAAGCCCCCTTTTTTTTTATCAAGCAGCGGTTTAGCACTGAAAACGTTCCTCTGGCGGTGGACGGAGTCGTCCCTGTTAACGACCGTCGGCCATTTTCATTCAGGTGGCCCAGAAGGTGAAGCACTTCTTCAGGATGTACTCGGCGAATCGCCACAAGATGACCGTCGTGACGCCGTCCTATCACGCCGAGAGCTACAGTCCAGACGACAACCGCTTTGACCTCCGACCTTTTCTCTACAACGCACGCTGGACCTGGCAGTTCAGGTGCATTGACAGCCAGGCAAGTACATAAGATTTGAACTCGTCGCTCTATTCTCATCTGGAATAGACTCAAACCGCTCAATGGAGTCTAAAAGGGGCATAAATGTGATATCGCAGTAACAGCGAAGAGTCAGCGGGGGGCGTTCCAATGCTCTGTTATTATAGGAGTGTCTTTTCTTCTGTCCCACAGGTGTCCCAACTGGAAGCAAACCGCCCAAATCAATAAGAAGTCAAGCATCAGCAGTGATATTACAACAAATGAGCCGGGCACGACGGGCTCATGCCGTTCTGTCCTGTGTATGAGAAAGACGAGACATTTCAATTTCACATTTCAACGTGACCAGTAAGCTTGAATTCATAGTTTCCCCAATAAAGACCATGAAATGCTCAGCGTGTTTCTAAATGACTATTAATCGGACATTGTCGTGTGTTGAAATGCTGCAAACGTCGCTGAGCTGCCTGACGTCTGTGTGTCCAACACGCTTCAGCTGTTGAAACGGCGCATTGGAGGTAAAGGGAAGCAGCAGGGTTTAGTCAAGTCTCGGTTTAGTCCAGGGTTTAGACACCGCAGAAAGCCTATTTCATTTCTGCAGTCGAACTTAAAGGCTAACCCAGGGGTGGGCAAACTCTTTGACTCGCGGGCCACAATGGGTTCTAAAATTTGACAGAGGTGCCGGGCCAGGAACAGATGGATGGAGTATTTGTGTATTTGTGTATTGTGTATTTGTGTATTTGTGTGAGCTAATATAAATGACATGCAAAACCCATTACATGAAAGGATTTGGCCTTTTACAGGTAGCATTACAGGGAAAAGGTCAAATGAATCAGGTTTAATTCTAGTAAAATTTAATTTAATGATATAATTTGGACAAGTTCGGCGGGCCAGATTAAATAGCCCAACGGGCCGCATATGGCCCCCGGGCCTGGGTTTGCCCATGCCTGGGCTAACCGGTCAATTTAGAGTAGATAGCTATCCTCGACTGTTTCTGGTGCTGGGATGAGACCGGAGAACCCAGAGGGAACCCACAAGGACATGAGGAGAGCGTAACACTCCACACAGGTGTCCACCGGGCCCCCACGCCGCCTCAGGCCGGATCACGGAGGAGGAGAAGTGCTGCGCCTGCGTACCTGGATCCCCAGAAGCGTGTCGGTGTGTGATTAGTTGGCTCTTTAATCACATCGGTTTCAGACATGGATCTTCTTTCTGCCACGTTAGAACTAGATGATTTCAGGGAGTCCAAGAGGAACACATTTCCTTTGAGTGGTATTCACAGCCAGGCTTGTCTTCCGTTTCCATGGTTACAGTTTACTTTAGACTGTTTGTGTGAATGGCGTGTGTCACAGATGAAGGTTTTTTTCTCTGGGACATGATTCACCAAACATCCCCCCCGTGTCCTTCTAGTACTTAATCAACCCCCCCAGAGTGGAACTACTCTGCATTTGTCCCGTCCCAAGGACACGTCAGTGCAGCCTGGAAGGACTGAGACTCAAACCGACGACCTGCTGGGTGGACAGCGAGCCAGCGCTTTAAGTCGCTTAAGATGTTATTGTGAATATTGAGTTTCTCTTTATGCAATAATTCATAACTTCTGTCGTGAGGGGAAATACTTTAGGGCCGAGTATTTCACGCCTTTTCAAGGATGTGTTTTGGGTCTAATATAAGTTAAGACTATTAGAGTTTGCCTCTGTCCCACCAATAAGGGGGGGGGGGGGGGGGGGGCGATATGGCTAGTGATTCAGCCAATCAGTCTGCAGATCTATCAACCATCAAGAAGGAATACATTGATGACGTCACCTGCAAGAATCCATAGAATAAACCAGGCAGACGTCTCAGCTTGTCTATTACGTTTACCCACAATGCACCGCTGCATAACTTCATGAATGGTTTTAAATGTCTCGTGTTAATGAATGTTCTTCACGCACAGAAGGTCCCGCGCACTGTTCAGGTTTAAATCAGGAATGGCTCCAGGTGTGAGGTGACGTTGAAGGTGACGTCACGGCGTAAAAGTTGCTGATTCAGCTCGTCGCTCGCAGCGTGCGCGGGTTTGAAGGTGTTCTTGTTCGAGGCCGGACATTTATCGCTGTTACTCCACGGATGTCGGAGAACTTCAGAAACTCAGAAATGTGGACCCGCCGGTTGCGCTGTGGGCGGAGTTTAGAGTGAAACCCGAGGAGGAGCGGAGACTTCCGAAGACGCGCTTCACTGTTCAGCGGCCTGGACGCGCACCTGGACGTGCACCTGGACGCGCACCTGGACGTGCACCTGGACGCGCACCTGGAGCGCTGCAGCGTCCCCACGTCCAATCACAGGTGGACCAATCCGGATGGAGACGGACGCGCTCCTTCCCGGGTCCGCGGACGCAGCCTACGGCTCCCAGCTGGACACGGAGCGCGGCGCGGCCCCGGGCAGCGGGCGGCCGTCGGGGCCGCGGGCGTGGGGAGGTGAGTCGAGCGTTTGTGACCCCCCCCCCCCCCAGGTGTGTCTGCTGTTGTCCCACACATACGTCAGTGGCGTACTTTGCTACGTTACAAAGTAACGCGTCCGGATGTCGGAACTTCCTTAAGGCAGGAACTCTGAACGGAGTGAAGTTCCTTCAAGGCAGGAGGAGCTTTAGAGCGCTTCTCTGCTCTCAGAGAATGGCTGACTGGAACAGGCAGAAACCTGGATCTGGGTTTCCAGCACTGAGCTGGACAAACATTCATTACAGCTGGAGGAACGTTTCACTGCCAGATATGAGCCGGGCTGATTCCACAGAGTCACATGATGCTGAGCTCTGACACACACACGCACACGCACACACACACACACACACACCTGACACACACAGCCGACACAAACACACACATACCTGACACGCACACACTCCTAACACACACACACACACCTGAGACAAACACACACACACACACCTGACACACTCAAACACCTGACACACACATCTGAAACACACACGCACACACACCTGACATAACGCCCCCCCACACACACACACACCTGACACAAACACACACACACGCACACACACCTGACATAACGCCCCCCCACACACACACACACCTGACACAAACACACATGCACACACCTGACACACACACCTGACACAAACACACACACACACACACACACACCTGACATAACGCCCCCCCCACACACACAAACACACACACAAACACCTGAGACACACACACACACCTGACACACTCAAACACCTGACACACACATCTGAAACACACACGCACACACACCTGACATAACGCCCCCCCACACACACACACACCTGACACAAACACACACACACGCACACACACCTGACATAACGCCCCCCCCACACACACACACACCTGACACAAACACACACGCACACACTTGACACACACACCTGACACAAACACACACACACACACACACACACCTGACATAACGCCCCCCCCCCACACACACACCTGACACAAACACACACACACCTGAGACACACACACCTGAAACACACACGCACACACCTGAGACAAACACACACACACACCTGACACACACACACACCTGAGACAAACACACACACGCACCTGACACTCACACACCTGACACAAACACACATACCTGAGACACACACATCTGAAACACACACGCACACACACCTGACATAACGCCCCCCCCCGCACACACACACACCTGACACACACACCTGAGACAAACACACACACACCTGACACAAACCCACACACACACACACACACCTGACATAACGCCCCCCCCCCCACACACACACCTGAGACAAGCACACACCTGACACAAACCCCCACACACACACACACCTGACATAACCCCCCCCACACACACAAACACACACACAAACACCTGACATAACCCCCCCCCCACACACACGCACACAAACACACGCCTGTACAGACAGTTTGACAGTTTCCTTCAGTCTTCATGTGGGCGGAGCCCCAGTTTGAGGACCAATGACCAGATCAATGCAGCTCGCATACAAATGTGTTGCTACCTGGGGCTGAAGGACACGTTTCAAAGTCAGAGTTTAAAGAGCTCATGACACAGTGCAGCTTGTCAAAGTACGTGTTTGTGTACATTTATGAATTGAACAGACTTTTTTACGAGATAATATAACCTTTTAAAACGGTTAGCATCGCCAGGGGCTTCAAAACTACGACGCCATTCCGTGACGTCACCGGGAGAACGGCTCAGACCCTTCTCATAGTACTACTGATACTACTACTACTATGCTTTTGGCTTGTCCCGTGAGGGTCGTCGCAGCAAATCAACCGTCTCCGGTTCACCCTGTCCTTCGTATCCGGTATGACTTCCTTATTTCCGTTGATTCTTGTGGTAAATTTGGCCAATTTCTCAGGTTCTACAGGCTAAAACTCTAATAATATACTATGATGGAGGCTGTTCCTGACAGCCGGTCAGAATAGCCGGTCTGCTCTCCTGAGCAGTCCATCTATACCCTGTCCGACTTGTACAAGTTTGTTTGAAGACATTTCACATCTCATCTAAGCGGCTTCTTCAGTTGTGAATGACTGGTAGAGAGTTTAGATACTTCTACTCTTGTTGGAGCAGAAAACAAAACGAGGGGCCGAAGCCACAAAGGCAATCGGACTCGTGAGGAGTCGTTAAAGCCTGACTAATGACGACTCGGGAGTCAGTAGCATCCGTAAGGTTACGGTTTGCTGTCTCCCCACCCTCAGGTGAGCTGTTTTGTTGAACTGCACCCAGGTGTGGCTGGGGGATGTGGTTGTGGATTATCAACAGGCGACTCGTGCACCAAGTCCGCTCTGCATAATATGTGGAGACGAGCTAGCAAAAGTGGCAATGAAGCCTTTATAACAGTTTTAATAGTTGTAATAGTTTATATAAGTGCATAATATAATGTTTAGTGGTTAGCATCTTCATCTCCTCCACTTCTAGCTCCGCCTCCTGTCCGTTCCTCAGGGCCACTGTCTCTAAGCCGTCCATCATGGCTGTCCTCACCACTGTCTCTCAGCCATCCATCATGTCTGTCCTCACCACTGTCTCTAAGCCGTCCATCATGGCTGTCCTCACCACTGTCTCTAAGCCGTCCATCATGGCTGTCCTCACCACTGTCTCTCAGCCGTCCATCATGTCTGTCCTCACCACTGTCTCTAAGCCGTCCATCATGGCTGTCCTCACCACTGTCTCTAAGCCGTCCATCATGGCTGTCCTCACCACTGTTTCTAAGCCGTCCATCATGGCTGTCCTCACCACTGTCTTGTAGACCTTTCCCTTCCTCCTCGCTGACACTCTCCTATCACAGAGCACACCTGATACTTTCCTGCACACAATTCTTCACCTCCTTTCCACATTCTCTCCATCACTCTGCTCTGTTGACCCGAGGTACCTGAAGTCCTCTACCTTCTTTACGTCTATTCCTTGTAGCTTCACTGTCCCCACTGGGACCTTCTCATGTACACACATGTACTCTGTTTCACTCCTGCTGACCTTCATTCCTCTCTTTTCTAGAGCAGACCTCCATTTCTCTTCTCTACCGGCTCCCTGCTCTCACTGCAGATCACAATGTCATCTGCAAACATCATGTTCCAAGGAGCTTCCTGTCTCACCTCATCTGTTAGTGTATCCATCACCATGGCAACCAAGAAGGGGCTTAGAGCTGATCCCTGGTGTGTCCCACCTCTACACTGAACTCCCCTGTTACTCCTACTTCACTCCTGTGTAACATGTTAGATTAGTTAAAGTGGAATAATTACATTTGATTTGTACCAAAGTCTTTCCAGTAACCCGGAGTTCTTAGTTTTATTATTTACTTTGATCTGTTTGGTTGACGTGAGGTCTCACTGATGTGTGAGAGGCGATGGGATTCTTTAACATGGTGAAGTAGGGAACTTTATAACTCTGTCAGGCCCGTTTGAATAATTATAGACTTGTGCACTTGTTACTGTCGATAACACATAAAATACGCTTTGAATACTAAAGCAAACCTATTCTGGGCTAATTATTTTCTACGTACTGCTACCTGGTACTTGGTACTACTTTGTTAGAACCACATCCACTGCAGAGCTCACACACAATCTGTTAGCCTTTTGGGGTTTTAGTTGTGTTATTCATTGTTATTTTAGAAGGTGACTCCTGTTAGCTTGAGTCTGTTTCATTCGGCTAAAGAATAATGAAATGTCATTTTCTGTACTTTCTGTGATTTCTAAAGAACTCGTTAAACTGTTGACTGCGGTTAAAAGTGATTGATGAATGAATGGCAGATCTTTCAAGGTTTCATGTCAGGCCCATTTGAGAAACGACAATCTCTGTATGACTATTTCAGTCAGTATTTGAATAGTATTTGCTTTTGGACGTGGCAGCGTCCGGTGGATAGCAGCTTAATCAGAATGAGTGCACAGCGCCACCTTGTGGCCAGGCAGACTCCACACAAGCAGTGAGAGGCAGCCCAGCCCAGTCCGTGAACTGCTGCTCCACCAGTAAGGCTGAGGTTCATTTTCAAACAGAAACCAGCATCAGCGCCACCTTCTGTATCTCAGCTGTAAACGATACATGAGCAGGTTTGTTGGAGCAGCGACATCTCCTCAGCGTAATCTGTTCACAGCTCTGGGATCAGCTGCAGGAAAATATTTCACTCTGAAGCCTGGCCTGAACACAAAGTCCAACAGAACAGCAGAGGGAAGCAGTTATGGTGTTTGTTCTGTCTGACCCGGAGAAGAACCGGCGTCGTCACTTCCTGTTGTTGTCACCAGGACTTAAACATGCGTGTACACACATAAGAAGTATTTGGAGTTCACGCAGGCTTCTCGTGATTTTTGATGTACGAACCAATATTTGAAAAATGCCTACTGTTGATGGTGATTAATATATTTATTAGAATGTTAGCGCAGTACAAGTAGTCAAACAATAGTATGTATTACAGTACAAGTACAGTCAAACGGTAGCATGTATTACAGTACAAGTACAGACAAACATCCTGTATAAAATACTCCATTGATGCAAAATAACAATAAATTAAAAAGACACTATGTACAACGTAGGTGGACAAAAGGGGGGGGGATTGATCCGGAGAGAGTCGTGATGACTATCTCCGTTTCTGGCCCCCTGAAAGGTGAATTTTTAGGGCCGTTTTGAAGGAGGCCAAAGAGGTGCATGTTTGGACAAGTCAAACAGTTCCACCCTTGGGGGGGCAGTATTGTAAAATACTTGTTCTTCTTGTTGTGCTGATCCAAGCCCCCCCCCCCCCACAGATTCGTGTGAATGAAGGTCCTGAATCCATTCCTGCATCTGTCCCTTCTAGATTTACAAAACGACGCTGTACGGCCTCATCATTCCAGCATTCATTTCATCATTATTCACTTTTATATGACCCCGTTGATGATGTCATCAGTCGACTGACTCTCTGAATGGCGTCTCGGTGCTTCTAGATTGTGCAGCATGGAAGCTGCAGCGCTGCCGCTGGCGAAGGGCTGGCGCTGGAATGACGTGTCAAACGAAGCCACGCCTTAACCACAGGGCTCGGCTCCAATCCGTGACCTCTATATTTAATCAGTTTTGCCTTGAGAATCAACAAACTCGTTTCAGGGAGCCCATCCAACCAGTTGCACAGACAACAGATCCAGTCAGAAGGTCTCTCTCTCTATTGAGAGAGCATGCTGCCTGCTGCACAAGATGAAACAGGAGTGTGAGCATTGCAGCGTTCGCTTCTGGGGCATTATTCACGTTGTGTTTTTATCGTTCACGCGGGCCTGCCATGCTCTGTCTTCTCTCTGTCCGCAGATGAGGAGGAGCTCTTCATCCAACAAGCTGTGGTCTTCATCGAGGATGCCATACAGGTAAGCGTCTCTCTGTCGCGATGAAGGATCACAAAATGGACGGTTTAGTCGTGTAGAAAGGGCAGCTGCTCTCGGCTCAGTAAAACAATACGGTTGATAATAATATGAAGAGAAACTGCAGCGAGGTCATCGGGTAGCGGCGAGGTCCTCGGGTAGCGGCGAGGTCCTCGGGTAGCGGCGATGTCCTCGGGTAGCGGCGAGGTCCTCGGGTAACGGCGATGCTAGACTTGAGCTAAACAGCCCAATGAAGACGGAAGCAGAAGGTAGAAGAGTCCGGATGGTCTGTTCCAGTGGAGGAGGAGGAGGAGGGGAACACGTCCTCCTTTCGGCGCCTTCGTCGTGGTCTCCGAGTCGTCCTCGTGTCCCGGGATGAGGTGCCGGTTCCCCCGTAGTTACGATGGGCTGCATGCTGCTGGCTGAAGAGTTGAGGTTTGAGCAGAGGAGCCGGGTTCCGGCTCGTTGGGCTTCCTGTGTTTGAACCCGACGGTGAAGAGGACGAATCCATTGCGTTTTGGTCCTGCTCGGGATCGGGATCCAGGTTTCTATGGAACTTTATTGGAAGGACGCTTTGATCCAGAGGCCATTAAACTGTGATGTCGAGCTGGTTGGAGGTTAATTCAGGTGATTTTAAACTTAAAATTAAATACGTTAGTTTTTGTCGTGATGCTAAATATTATATTGATGATGCTGATACTCTGCGTGTGTATACTGTGGCGCTGATCCAGCACGAGTCCCGGTAATCTTAATTTAGTCGCGATGGGAATGAAGGTGACTAACGGCGGAGACGGAGGGCTCGTCGTTGACTCCTACGGTCGAGCTGATGTTTCCAGAGTGAGGATTGTTCTGTGGTTCCTGGGATCCGGGTCTGAGACGTGAGGACTTCCTGCCTTGCCATTTGTTCTGTTTCTCTGTATAATAATATCTTCTCTTGTTTCTAGTACCGGTCCATCAATCACCGGGTGGACGCCAGGTCGCTCCGCCTGTATCGGTGGTACTACTCCAGGATATGTCAGTGGTGAGCTCCCACCTTTTTAACGCCGGCGTTTAGGGCGAGTCTCAGTGCAAAACGATGTTGTCCTGTCAAAAGCATAAAACATTAACCCTCGATTGCTCACTCGGCTCCTGAAATCACTTGTTGCATTTTTTATAATTACTTTACTTTAATCTTCTGGTTTTAATCTGTGGTTTCAGTCAGTGGCTGCAGGTTTACTAAAGATCTGTAAAAGTTACATGTGAGGGAACCTACCTGACAGAGACGACTCAATCCTCAATATTATACTGGTATTGTTATATATTATATTATACTATCAGGCAGAAAAGGGTCAAAAAGAGAGCATTGTTAAACTGAAGAATCTCTGACCGGGGGGGGCAGCGACCTATGGAAATTAAGGCGTGTTCTGGGGCAATAGTTTTGGACTTAAACTGCTCGCTGTTTCACTAGGTGCGTTTACATGGACACATTTTATCGGATTAAAAGCCCAATTGGAATATAAATGCTTCATGTACAGACCTAAATCGGATTAGTCTGACCCAATGAAGCTTAATCCGATCAAGATTCTATCCCGATCGAGAGGGGTGGTTTACACCGATGAATGATCCGATCAGGGCGCATGAAAACACTTATCCCGATGTTTCGGTACAAGCCGTCCTTACTGCGCATGTCTGTGACGTCAGCTAAACGAGCTTCTGCGATTCCCGGAAGCTAGTTGAAACAGAGCGAGCAAAAGACAGAACTGGTCAATATCTGAGACAAACATGATGCCGGAGATATTAAAGGAGGAAACTAACAGAGAAAACGGGGAAAACATGAGAAATAACGCTGACGTTTCCAGCAGGAAAGCGCGGAGCCATGTTTTGTTTACAACGGAAGTCGCTACGGCTTCTTCTATTTCCGGTATATTTGGTATAAATTGCGCATGTCAAAATAATTTATATCCGATCGAAAGTGTAATCCATGAACACGCAAGTCCTAATCGGATCGATATTTATACTGGGTCCATGAACACGGTGCATCCGATCACAATTTAACTCTGATCGGATTAAAGATGTTCAAACGTAGCCACTGTGACTGTGGGATAAGCTAGAAGAAGTGCCACCTATGCGGTGCCATGAACTCTGAGTGAGTTCATGGCACCTTGTGGGCGGCAGCCCTTCTGTCTAAATGGCAACAGATTGGGGGACGTTGCTTCCTGTCCTCATGTCGCTTCCAGAATCCAACTGAAAAGTGACCTGCAGGGCGCGGCCGAGGAACGAGTGTGATCGATGGGAAGGGCTGCTGTTCTGGTGATGCTTCTGACCGCGTCTAACCGCGACCCATCATCTCTGTTGACCCAGGGGCTTAAGTTTAACCATTGCAGTCGTGCTGTTGATGGCGTTTGTCGAGCGCCCGTCCTCCATGTCCATTTCTTCGGACCTGCGGCTTCACTCCCCAACCTGGGAGCCGCCGTGTGGATTCACAGAAGCCTTTGAGATTGTCTGCCTCCTCATCTTCTGTCTTGACTTCACTGCCAAGGTAAGCACGGCCAGGGTGGGGTGGTGGGGGCTGCGTGAGCCGCCGCGCTCTGTCTGATTCACTGCATTGATCTGTCTCTTTCACAATCAGAGCTACCTGATTGGCTGGGAAGAATTCAAAAAGACCAAGTGGCTGATGGCGTACACTGTCGTGCTTTCAGTCTCCCTCGTCGACTGGGTGTTGTCCGTCAGCATGGTTTGTGATGAGGTGAGGCGTCTGTTGGCAAGAAGCTGTCGATGCACGGTGTGTGCGTGTGTGTGTGTGTGTGTGTGTGTGTGTGTGGGGGGGGGGGGGGTTGTGTGTAGGTGGGAAATTATCGAAGCTCCCTGCATTCACAAAGACTCATCTTATATTCCTCTGTTCGTCAGAGATTGAGAGTTCGGCGACTTCTGCGGCCGTTCTTCCTCCTCCAAGACTCCTCCCTGATGAAAAAGACCCTGAAGTGCATCAAGAGGACTCTGCCCGAGATAGCCAGGTGAAGACTCGTGGAACCGCCGCAGGTCAAGCCCGCGTTCGACTCGTCCTTTCAGCTGGGCACGCCCCAGACGTTCCCTGTTTGATTGTCTCTGTAAAGGTGAAGTTGCCCTCTGGCATGTTCCAGGTACTCTGTGTAAACTCTGTGGACTCGAGGGACAATTACAGGATAATGGCACGTTAAAACTGAATGGAGACATTGGGCTGTCAGGAGGACGTGAGTCACGCAGTCAAAGGAACGGAGAGAGAGAGAACGTCTCTCTACCAAAACGGAAGGAAACCGAGAACTAGGTTAACCTCCCCCAAGCAGCTCGTTCCCCTCCTAACTGGATCTACAACGTCCACATGGTGATCTGGATCAGCACCAGAAGGTTCTAGATTGTTCTTGGTATCTTTATACACCAACCAGGAAAAGTCGAAGTGAATCAGAGTTGATGTGTATTTTTAACTTGAATCCATAAATGAGTTTTAATGTTAAAATGTAGTATTTGTTCCTGACCTTATTCTGGATCAGAACCAGGAGACATGTTTCATGAGGGTTCATATCGGACCCCTTTATGACTGGGATTTCTGTTGAGTGAGTTCAATGCAGATTTTACAATGCAGTTACTGGTCATGAATTTTTTTAACTCTATTATAAGTAAATGGGAAAATCCATATGTTTTTGTTTTTTATCTAGATGGGTATCCGGATATCTCTAAAGATTTTATGGGATCAAAGTTAGACCAAGAACCATTTTCAGATTAAATAAAAACAATCAAGATCCATGCAGCAGTTTTTCTTTAATTCTGCAAACAGACGGACGGACGGACAAACACCTTCAAAAACAAAACCTCCTTGGCCGAGATAATAAAAAACAATAACAGCAACGTAAAATCACATAGATGGGTCGATGCTTTTATTGTCCAGGCTCTGTATGAAGGGAACAGAAGAGGGCATCAAGCAAAAGACATGGCGTTCCCTTTCAAAATAAAATGGTAAAACCAACCCACAACTACAAAATCCAAAAAAACAGGAGGACTTAAGGACCAAGATCAGGCTACAGGAGCAGTAAATGATTTAATTCTGTCCTGCCATGTCCTCTCTCTGCAGTGTCCTGCTGCTGCTGGCCCTCCACCTCTGCCTGTTCACCATGATCGGCATGCTGCTGTTTGCCAAAACCGAGGTCAGTCCAGGTCTTTGACTTAAAGGTACAATACTGACTGTAAGTACCGCTAGGATCTCCACACACGGCCGCTGGACCCCCCCCCATGATGGTAATAGATATCGGCAGCTGTGGCTCAGTTGGTAGAGCGGTTTGTCCAGTGACCGATGGGTCAGCGGTTTGAATCCCGGCTCTGACTGTGTGCACATGTCAAAGTGTCCTTGGGCAAGGCACTGAACCCTGAATTGCTCCTAGTGGGTCTGGCAGCGCTCTGCAGTGCAGCATTCACCCACTGGAGTGTGGGTGAATGTGAGGCCTAGCGTAAAGGACTGCTCTGAATGCAGGTAAGTCCAGTCCCGGAGCGTGCTGAGGACAAAGACGGTGCTGACCCAGCAGAGGTTTACACACTCACCTCTGGACATGAGCCTTCCACCAGAACAACATGGGGGGGTGCTGCTTCAGGATCCGTATGACCTGCAACAGCGGAGGGAGGCATGAGTTCTGCTTTCTGCCAGAAAATCCTGAAGGACAATATCTGCTCATGTTGGACATTTAGTGGTGAGAGGATTGAATGACTGAGTGAATTAACGAGGAGAGTCCAACTCTCCCTGTGTTTACATTAATCTTGCATCGAGAGGAACAAACCCAAAGAACCCAGATCACCATGGCGGTCTGAGATGAGTTCACTGAACAAAGAACGGCGAGGTGTGTTCCCTCTGGGACTGCCCGGAGACAAATTTGTATTTCGTGCTTTAAAGAGCTGAATAAATAATAAGGGGATATGGACAAAGTCGACCATGTAATGCATATCGTGTCAAAATCAAGCCTCGGGGGCCGAATGTGGCCCGCCACGTCACTTTTTGTGGCCCTCGAGAGCCGTGTGGTTTTGTTTTTGTAAAATGCTGCATCTGTCACATGTTCTTAGCAGCTTGCAACTGTTGGTTGTTCTGCAGGTCTGCTCCTCTCAACTGTGACAAAAGAGTTTTGAACTAAGATGATGTCATAACTTGTGTTTATTTATTTATCTACATCATTTACTTGAATACGTTTGGCTGTTGATCGATCTCTTCTGGATCGTCATTTGTTCCTGGTAACATGAAGAGTTCATCAAGGTCCTCCAGAACGTTTCACGTTATCTTGCTAACGCAGGCGATCGCATAAACTCTGCCTCACCTGGTGGGGGGGAGCTATCCAGATGTAATGTTTGTACTTTAACTTAAGTATGTAGTAGTAATAAATACAGTTATTTAGCAGCATGTTAAGGACTAGTTACATTTAATTTGTTACATTTAGTTACATTTACACTGTCACCGTTGCAACTGGCCCTTTGAAGTCTGCCATAATGCTGATGTGGCCCTCGGAGAAAATGAGTTTGACGCCCCCGATGTAACGGCTGAGCACAGATTTGTTACGGCCGTCAGTCTTTGAACTGCAGCACTCGAACAAACGGCTCGTGCCGTCCCACCGTTAGAGGAATGGCATGAACTTGGCGTTCTGAAGCTGTGGAGTGGCCCAGTCTGTCTGGACCTGAACCTCATTGAGATGCTGGGGGGGGTAAGAAGATCAGGTCACTGGTGTCCAATCATCGGAGGGAAACGACTCGATGTTGACTTTAATGTCTCTTTGTCCCTTTGTCCACTCAGGATGTGCAGAAGAACGGGGAGTGGAAGTCCTACTTCAGAAACATGCCGACTGCGCTAACGTCGCTCCTGGTGTTGCTCACCACTGCCAACAACCCAGACGGTACGGAACCAGTCTGCACTGGGCCGGGGTTCCTCGGGGACCGTCGCTGTGCTAACTGTGTTCCATCTGTCTCGCAGTGATGATCCCGGCCTACTCCATGAACAGGGCCTACTGCATTTTCTTCATTATCTTCAGCGTCATCGGTGAGCAGCGATTGTTTCTTCTGTCGGGGCTGATGCTGATCCAACGTTGATCGCTGCTTTTTTTTTTTTACCTTGTAGGAACGTACTGTCTGATGAACTTGCTCACAGCCATCATCTATAACCAGTTCAGGGGATATTTACTGGTAACTTTCATCTTCGTACGTCCTACATTGCTGTGGAGAATTTAATTGCCCCAATCTGTGGCCCCGGGGGGGGGTCGCTCGGGGCCACAGATGGAGTCGGGCCCACGGTTCTTCTTTGTGGTCCTCTGTTCAAACGTTCTCCTCCTCAAGTGATTCGAGTCCCCCCCCCAGGTCGGGGTCAGACATCACCTTCACACACATACAGGACATACACGATCGTCTCCCACGCCAACGCTTCATCGTTGGGAGCCGGTAGGCTGCAGCTCCGGACCTCTCTGTTAATGGGCCGCTGCTCCTCCTCCCGAGCCACAACCGGGCCCAGACTTCCTATGATGTCATGTATACGCAGATGAATGTGGATTTTCAGTCGGCAGCCCCTTTAGCACGTTGTTGTGCTGTTTTCTTCGGAGGTCATCCAAGCATTGGAGTAGATTGTCATCCGTCAGGTCCCGCTTCAGGACCTGCTGGATTCTGCTTCAGGAGGGTTCTTCAGGTCGACCCGAATGGTGCAGATCATTAAACACGCCTGGGCTCACTAACGCAAGGTCACCAGTCATTAGGTGAACCGCCCCACTGCTGCCGTGTAACAGAGCTACGCAGCCCCCACAGAGCCCGCAACAAAACCGAGTCGGGACCGATGAAGGTGCTTCTCACCAACCACGTCCTTCTGAGCACTCGGAGGTTGGATCTGGACCAAATGGACATCTGAAGTCCAGCTGCTTCAGTTTATGTATTCTTAATCACCATCTATCATTTTTCTAGGATCCAAATTTTCATTATTTCAGCCCGAGCGGTTAGTTTGTGACTATTCTAAGTGTTTACACACACTCTGCCATCTCCTTCATAATGAGTGATTCTTTTGTGAGAAGCTGTGTGTGCTTTATTTCTTCCTGTGTTCACTTCTACACAGTTAAACTGCATTGCTGTAGAAACATTACATCATCCATCTATGATGATGATGAATATATTTATTAGATAGAATGTTAGAGTACAAGTACAGTCACACAGTAGCATGTATTACAGTACAAGTACAGTCAAACATCCTGTCTAAGAGGAGCATTTCTAAAAAGCCCTTGCGGTCTTGTTTCTGTTGAAAGTCCTTCGTACATAAATCATCGACATTTAACAATAGAAATTTAACAATAGAAATAAAAATAAAACCAATATTAAATTACTCAATTTATGCAAAATAACATTAGAAAAATAAAACATAAAAAATATTTTTACACCGCAGATGCAAACTTACAATAAATCCCCCCACCCCACTGCTTATCCGGGTCGTGGAGGCAACGGTCTCGATTTCCAGACTTCCCTCTCCCCAGCTGCCTCCTCCAGCTCTTCGGAGGGAATTCAGAAGCATTTCCAGGCCGGCCGAGAGACATAATCTCTCATAAGTCTTCCTCCCGGTGAGACATACCCTGAACACCTCCCCAGGGAGGCGTCCAGGGGGCATCTATTCCGGATGCCCCCTGGAGACTGAGTTCCTCCTCCTGTCTCTAAGGGAGCCCCCAGCCACCCTGCAGAGGGAACTCATTTGGGCCGCTTGTATCCGGGATCTTGTCCTTTGGGTCCTGACCCAGAGCTCGTGTCCAGATGTGAGAGTAGGAACGCTGCATCGTCCGTCGGTCAACCTCATGCTCCATCGGTCCCTCACCTGAGACACCTCAACGCCTCCACCTGAGGCAAAGACTCGCCACCGGCCCGGAAACTACCTTAACATCAGCCCATTTTGCTGCATTAAATGTTAGAAATGCTCTTCAGATTTATTTGTTGTCTATAATGTATGGTTTTTAATTCCACATTTTAGCGTATTAAGGCCAGTCTGACTCTTTCTGTTCCTGTTTTGGCCCAGATGTCTGTCCAAACGTCCATCATCAGGAGACGACTGGGCATCAGAGCTGCTTTCCAGGTTCTCACCTGTCAGAGAGTTCAGGAGGCTGTTGAGTAAGAGACACACACACACACACACACACACACACGTTAATCAATGCATCTTCCTTAAAGTGTTACTTCATAGTGACCGTTTTAACTGGTATTTTAGGGTGCATGTGGGTGTCGATGTGGTGCAGGAGGTGATGACCAGGGTCCAGATGGAAAACTACTACCGAACAGCCATCGCCACGGTCTCACACACACGCACGCGCACGCGCATGCACGCACACGCACGCGCACACACACACACACACACACACACACAGGAGTACAGCTATCGCGTGATTATTGTGAATCCAATTTAAGGGGTAAAAAGCATTTTTTGCACTGGTTCAATGCAACAAGATGGTTAGATAGTGTCGATAATCAATCATAAACTATATAAATTAAGATGAGAGAGAATTGAATCTTTAATCCCGCCACATGCCCAGTCTCGCTCACC
This sequence comes from Brachionichthys hirsutus, assembly GCF_040956055.1. Classification (NCBI taxonomy): domain Eukaryota; kingdom Metazoa; phylum Chordata; class Actinopteri; order Lophiiformes; family Brachionichthyidae; genus Brachionichthys; species Brachionichthys hirsutus. The sequence goes on along the minus strand of NC_090897.1, from coordinate 15,459,282 downwards.
CAGGAATGTGTTCTTCACTCCCTCAGTATCCAAACCCGGGATCTTCACTGCTTGATGATCCCAGCTCTTGTTTTCCTGAATTTGGTAGTCATCACTTTCATCTTGCTGGCAACGAAGTGAAGCTGGTTGAGCTCCGACCAGCAGACAGAGGAGTGGGAATCTGTGAGAATGGAAGGGCAGATCCTGACCAAAGATCAACCCCAGATTCTTGACGGTGGTTCTGTTGAACGGCGAAACGGCATCGAGGTCACGAGAACAAAACATGAGATGTTTTGGGCCGAGAACCGCCACTTCAGTTTTATTCAAATTTAAATATTTAAATAGCTGTTGAGCTGTATGGTGCTTGGCTGTTGTCCCACTAGGGGGCGTCGGGCTTCACACCACAGTCACTTGAGCTTCCTATCGTGGACTGTTTGATAAGCCTGAAATTGAGTTCAATACATTTTTATTTCTATAATGCCAGATCACAACAGGAAGTCATCTCAAGACACTTTACAGGAGTAGCAGGGAAAGACAGAACCCAACTAGACCCACAAGAGCAAGAACTTTGGAGATGGAGGCAAGGAAAAACGTCCTTGGACAGAACCTGAGTCCGAGTGGGTGGTCATCTGTGTTGAAAGGTAGAAAGAGGGAGAGGGAGAGTCAAAAGCAGAGAGAGAGAGAGAGCAGGAGTATTGATTACTATGATGTTCTCTGTCTGCCTGACTTGGTGTTGGACGGTGATGATTACGTGTTCCCTGCATCCATCGTTATCCTCATTAGTTCCCCGTCAGGCTGGTGGAGGCTTCTTCCACTTGGAGAAAAATACAGCTTGAAAATTCACTAATTAATCTACACAGTTATTTTTCAGGTATTCACATTTACCGTAATACACATCCTCCTTTAGTTAATTCTTTTAACCAGAAAACCCTTTTAAAAACTACCAATATAAATTAGATGTGTCTTTCGCTCTGCCTTTAGGAGGTGCAGCTGCATGGCGAGGTGGGCTACATGGACCGAGAGCAGTTCAAGAATATCTTTGATGAACTGGACAAAGATCGCATTCAGGAGGTAGATCTATCGATCGATCGATCTACCTATCGCTCGCCCGTCTATTTACTCTGACTGTGTGTTCTCCTCAGCACCCTCCGCTGCCCCAGTACGACTCCCTAGCTCTGCAGCGACTCCAGAAGGTCTTCAGCCACCACTACCTGACTGTCCTCGGGAACGTGGTGGCTCTGGCACACGTCTTGGCCGTCTGTGTAAGTTTCACATGCACTCGCATGCACTGCTAGACGTTAAACGTTAAACCGCACCCTGCTGCGGCGAGACGCTGCCGGTTTGCACAGCCAACCACCACATTGGAGCTCGTTTTAAACGGTCTCCATGGTTGGCCTGTTTTAAATAAGAGCAGCGGTGCAGCAGTTACTGGTCATGAACAAACATTTAGAAACGGCAAATCAACACGCGACTCTGAGAAACATGCTCTCCGTGAGTTGAAGGAGTCGGGCTTTGATCACAAGTCATCGGTACCGTGATGAGACGCGTCTAGTCTTTAGACGCATCATTCTGTCTGGAGTTGAGGACTAGACTGTTTTTAAAACGCTCTACTTCACAGGTAGCCTCACTTCCACTGATGTGACCTTCGTTTGTGTTTCAGACCATCCTGGTGCTGAACTCCGAAAAGGCCACAGTGGACAGAGACAACTACATCATCGAGGTGAACAGTTAGGAGGGTTGTGGTCCTCGGGGGGGGGGGGGGGGGGAGTTTGTGGTCCTTTTGGTCAGAGGTCCCCAACCTTTGTCCTGCCACGGACCCGTTTCATGCCGGGCAATCTTTTCGCGGACCAGGGGGTAATTAAATTTAAAAAAGGAATATAATCTTACCAATAAACTTTATATTATGCACTTGCAATAACTATTAAACAAGTATTACACCAGTATCTATCACCATTAGTTGTAGTATCAATAACTGCTTCTGTCCTTCATGTTCACGTTTTTTTGTTGAATAATTTCCACATTCTTGCCTTTTAATCCAGGATTCTTGTTTTTTAATCCAGGGTTCTTGTTTTTTAATCCAGGGTTCTTGTCTTTTAATCCAGGGTTCTTGCCTTTTAATCCAGGGTTCTTGCCTTTTAATCCAGGGTTCTTGCCTTTTTAATCCAGGGTTCTTGCCTTTTTAATCCATGGTTCTTGTCTTTTTAATCCAGGGTTCTTGCCTTTTAATCCAGGGTTCTTGCCTTTTAATCCAGGGTTCTTGCCTTTTTAATCCAGGGTTCTTGTCTTTTTAATCCAGGGTTCTTGTCTTTTTAATCCAGGGTTCTTGCCTTTTAATCCAGGGTTCTTGCCTTTTTAATCCAGGGTTCTTGTCTTTTTAATCCAGGGTTCTTGTCTTTTTAATCCAGGGTTCTTGCCTTTTAATCCAGGGTTCTTGCCTTTTAATCCAGGGTTCTTGCCTTTTTAATCCAGGGTTCTTGTTTTTTAATCCAGGGTTCTTGTCTTTTTAATCCAGGGTTCTTGTCTTTTTAATCCAGGGTTCTTGTCTTTTTAATCCAGGGTTCTTGTTTTTTAATCCAGGGTTCTTGCCTTTTAATCCAGGGTTCTTGGTCTCTTTGTGCCGAAGCAGTTTTGAACCCTTCGTTCTCTCGTTAATGAAGTTATTCAGCTGTAGATAAACCGTGTTTTAATTCTGACTCCTGGTTTGTCGGTTAAAAGAAGTTTTCTTTTCTTCCTCCTCTTCCTCCTCAGGCGGACTCTCCCATTAGCAAAGAAGCTCTCCAAAGACGTTTGTTTTTTATTAATTTTCGCTAGTTTACGTCTGTTTTTTAAGTAACGAATCACGCGACCAAGAAAATTCACAGGAGAATGTTACGTTGGAGAAATATTTTTTCAAAATAAAACATCTTTTAGACGCTAATAATCGATACAATGGAAATTGTATAAATTAGTTGTTCTTTCTGTGCGGACCGGTAACAAATGCCTCACGGACCGGTGGTTGGGGACCACTGCTTTTGGTGACCTCCCTCCTGTCTTAATAGGTTCCTCACGTTAGGACAAACACGAATATATCACAATAGACACCTGGAAACGTTTGATGACCCGCGAGGTCACACTGTCCACTTTTACACAAACGTATCCAAACGTGTTTCACATTAGCTGGTGAAGAGTGAACATGGAGCCGACTGTTCTCTCTCTTTCCCTGCCAGATCATCAACCTGTGCTTCATCCTTTACTACCTGTGTGAGATGTGTGGGAAGATCTTTGCTTTCGGTTGGAGAGGCTACCTGTCCTATCGGAACAACATCTTTGATGGATTCTGCACCGTCCTGCTGTTGGTAACTAACTCTCGTTTATTAAAGGGGACAGTCCAGAAGAGAGGAGGGGAAACGGTGAACCTGAACCCTTGCGTGCACAGAGTGGAAAAGATGGTTAACAATCAGTCTGACAAAAGTGGGAGAACAGCTAGAAATGAATGCATGAATCCCAGAGTAGCCTTGGATCCCGCGGGGTACCAGAGAACAGCTACACCATGAGGTTCCCCTTGGGATTAATAAAGTATTCCGACTCTGAACGACGTTTGAAAATAGTCATGCTCAAACTGTTCTGTACTTGCCAGCATTTAAAATCTGGAGAGTAGTTATCTTGTTTTAAATGTTGTTTACTTGTCATTTTATTGACTTATTTCTCAGTTATTTTAATAATTTTCCTAACAATTCAAATAGTCTTCCTGCATTAACAGATAACGTTGCCTCTCGTATTTTAGCTTCTCTTTTTTTTACAGTGTTTGACTATGAAAATGACACGCGAGCCCAACTCCCTGATGCTAAGCCGTTGCGGTGTGCCGTGTCTACAGGCAACACTACGAATTCAACTGTCCAAATACAAGAAATAATTACTATTTCATTCTTTTATTGACCTGGACCACAAACAAATGAACGTATCTGCCAGTACTGTAAGATAATTTCACTTGGCTTTAGACATTCCTGCTGATTTTAACTAGTCTGCCAGTCCATCTTTATTGTTGTTTTGATGAAAACGTCGCAAAACCAGAACTACAACTAGAAAACGACAATCAGAGATTGCAGACCCCGCCTCCAAAAGACTATTGGATCTTGTGAGACAGTAAACAGGGCTTTCGGATCAGAGGGGCCAAACCTGCTCTAGCTTGCTGCTCCGGAATGTACTACAAGACTCCTTCTGGACTCTTTTTCCCATCATGCCATTCGTGTCCCTCCCTCTTAAAGTGGCAGTTTACAGCACAGGCACAATTCCAGATGTAAAAATAATTCTAGAATCTGGATCCAGATCCGGATCAACGCCATTCTTGGGGAGGACCGAGCCACGGACAGAACCTTGCTTGTGTAAAAATTTCAAGTTGATTGGGTTACTAGTTTTTGAGTTATGCGCTCGGACAGACAGACAAACAAACAAACAAACAGACAGACAAACAAACGCACCCAATTGCAATACCCTCGTCTCCTCTTCGGCGAGGGTAAAAAAGCCCAATTCTTCTTAATCATCAAAGCGTTGTTGTCATAATTTCTGTGTTAAAAATGACGAAATCAAGCACATAATTATCCAAATAATAATAATAATAATAATAATCCCCTAACCCTAGAGCGAGGTCTGTGCATTTTCATTAGACAGAAGGTTCAGCGGTATTCTGTTTTTGTCCTATCTCTCTCTCTCTCTCTCTCTCCTTCTCAACCCAGCCGGTCAGACAGGTGGCCGTCCACCATGAGCCTTAGGTTCTGTCCAAGGTTTCTGCCCGTTACAGGGAAGTTTTTCCTTGCCTCCGTCTCCAAAGTGCTTGCTCTTGTGGGTCAAGTTGGGTTTCTGTCTTTCCCTGCTACTCCTGTAAAGAGCCTTGAGATGACTTCCTGTTTGATCTGCCTATAGAAATAAGTTCTATTAAGTTATCTTGCTAATAGACAAACCAACGCCGGTGATTCCATAACTCTCGTGTCGGCTGAGGTAAAAATAGATCAACAAAAATCACCTGGCATACCCAACACAATACACAGTCTATAAATATTTAGTATACCAATATGTATCATATCTACAGTATAAATGGCCTATACGTATGCAAATATTTAAGAAAATTGACCACAGAAAATGTCGGCCAAGTTATTGGTCAACAGGGTTTCATTTAACGACGAAATCGTTTAGCGACGGGGTCTTCAGAACGTAACTGAGGTAAAGTCGGTACAACAAGAACTGGACTCGGTACCAGCTCGTCAACAAGGTCACCATAGGATGAGAGACCAAGAGGTTGTTCTGTAAGGAAATGCTTTAACGGGAACACAATAGCTACAGGTTGTAAGTACTTTTAAGTGATAGTGAGAGTACTCATAAGTGGACTTGTGGACGTAGGAAAATAGATATTTAGACCTGTGTGTGCATCAGATTTAAAGGTGATGTGTGGATGTTTTTACAATTTGTTTACGCTGTATCCATGTAGATTATTTACACAGTTCATGAAGTAAAATCTTAAATAAATATTTGATCTGTGTATTTATCATATTATGTTTGCTCCCCCCCCCCCCCACCAGGTTCTACTCATCACTATATACATCACCTACAAGAGTCCTTTATCTCAATCGTAAGTTTGTATTGTCTTCAAGAAAAGTAATGTTTGTATTCAACTCATTTGAATGGACTCAGTCAGGAGACTGCACAGATTCCATCAACAAAGTCTGATGAAGATCAGTTCAAAAACAATTCTGAGACGCACACCAGGGCCCCATGGAGCGTTACGAAATGCTGTTTAATTATTATACTAGTGGTTTAGTAATAAAGAGCAGGCCCATACAGTCGGCCCAACCATAAAGCCGGTTAACTACACCTCCTAACGTGTGTGTGTGTGTGTGTGTGTGTGTGTGACGACAGGGAGCGTCTCTTTCATGGTCTCCTGTCTCTTTGGGAGATGATTCGTCTGGTCAACATGCTGATCGTCTTCCGCTTCCTGCGAATCATCCCAAACATTAAGGTATAGGTTAGCAGCGTGATGCTAAGCTAACTGAACCTCAGCGCTCCGGTGACGATGCAGATCATTCATGATAACACAACAGCACACACGCACGCACGCACACACACACACACACACACACACACACACACTGCTGGAGTCAACAAGCCTTGTTAGATTCACCTCGTGTGTTTGATGTGCCGCTCAGCTAATGTCGTTGGTGGCGAGCACGCTGCTGGACCTGGTGAAAAACCTCAGAGCCTTTGCAGGGATACTGGTGGTGAGTAACCGAACCTCACCTCACCTAGCTGAGCTTCACCTGCGATGTAGTTTCCCCTAGCGTCAGTGGAGACCCTCCCCTCATCACTCTCCCTGAGCAGGTGGCGTACTACGTGTTCGCTATGGTTGGGATCTGGCTGTTTGAGGGAGCCATTAAACCTCCACAAGGAATGAGGTAGAGTATGAACTTGTCTACAATGAGAACAAGCGACGGAGAAACGGAGACATAGGCGCTTTAATTGGGTAATGTAATGTAGAATCAAACACATTTTGAAAAGATAATGTTGAATGAGATAATAATTCTGAATCGGACCCATGAACAATCAATAATTCTGAATCGGGCCAATGAACAATCAATAATTCTGAATCGGGGCCAATGAACAATCAATAATTCTGAATCGGGCCCATGAACAATCAATAATTCTGAATCGGGCCAATGAACAATCAATAATTCTGAATCGGACCCATGAACAATCAATAATTCTGAATCGGACCCATGAACAATCAATAATTCTGAATCGGACCCTTGAACAATCAATAATTCTGAATCAGACCCATGAGCAATCAATAATTCTGAATCGGACCCATGAACAATCAATAATTCTGAATCGGACCCATGAGCAATCAATAATTCTGAATCGGACCCATGAACAATCAATAATTCTGAATCGGACCCATGAACAATCAATAATTCTGAATCGGACCCATGAACAATCAATAATTCTGAATCAGACCCATGAACAATCAATAATTCTGAATCGGACCCATGAACAATCAATAATTCTGAATCGGACCCATGAACAATCAATAATTCTGAATCGGACCCATGAACAATCAATAATTCTGAATCGGACCCATGAACAATCAATAATTCTGAATCGGACCCATGAACAATCAATAATTCTGAATCGGACCCATGAACAATCAATAATTCTGAATCGGACCCATGAACAATCAATAATTCTGAATCGGACCCATGAACATTTTACTACCGGTAACTTGCACTGTTCTGTTTGTACTGCGTGATTACACTAGTTTTACTGCTGCTAATACACGTCTGTGTATTCGCTCCTGATGCTGCTGCTTTTGTGATGTGTTCTGTACTCGTGTGTGTTTTATAACAGTGTATTTTAGCCTAGCGCTGTAGCTAGCATCTGTTATTGTCATTACCTGCATGCTGCACTGAGCCCTCACTGAGGATGGTAACAAAGCGATCCGATTGTGACTGTGTGTATTTCTGCTGTGTGTATTTCTGCTGTGTGTATTTCTACCAGTGTACTGTCCAACGGCAGCATGGAAAACATCACCTCCAACGTTAGCATGGAGTGTGGCACCTATGAACAGCTGGAATACTGGCCGAACAACTTTGACGACTTTGCTGTGAGTATCGGCTTTCACCCTTCTGACGACGAAGAGCTCCGCCCCTTCCTGTGCAGTTGAGATATGTTTTTAACACTTTTGCGTGATTATAAATTATATAGCTCGTTCATACTTGATGATGAGCTTTTACTCTCCGCGTACGGAATGAGGCCGCTCGGCTGTTTCATTTATAAAACAGCGGATCACAACAGGATTAGCAGGGAAAGACAGAACCCAACTTGACCCACAAGAGCAACAGAGGCAAGGAAACACTTCCCTTTAACAGGCAGAAACCTTGGACAGAACCTAAGCTCATAGTGGATGACTATCTGTCTGACCGGCTGGGTTGAGAAGGAGAGAGGGAGAGGGACAAAGACAAAGACAGGGAGAGAGAGACAGAGAGCAGGAGGAGACAAAAACAAAATGTAACATCTCGTCTGCTGAACAAGATACTGACTAAAGAGCTGCTATCTAAAGCTATGAATGCTAATGCTAGCGATGTGGACATCAGTGTTGAGGGACACAGGTCCAGGTTCTGCAGCAGCATGGACAGAAGGACCTCTAACCCAAATCTTCAGTTCCAGTCATCGGCTACACAAAAATGTAGAAAAGTCATTGCACTCATGGGGGCAGCATGGTGGCGCAGTGATAGCGCTGTGGCATCACGGCGAGCAGGTCCACCTGAGGACCTGAGATTGTCCTGCGTGCAGTTTGTGTCCTTCCGGCTCACTCGATACTGGATACGTTAGATAGGTAGCGTGGATGCCCGTTTGTCTTTCCATGCGTCCCTGGAGACACGTACAGAAAATAAATGGATGAATTTAAGCGCTTGATTTATCAGCGGTCTACTTCTGTAATATCTTTCCATGTATTATACTGTTCTGTTTATCTGCTGATGGGTTCTGGGCTGCTTTGTTCTGCTGAGACAAAGAGAAGCAGACTAAAGACAGACGTCCTTCTGTCCCTCATCTCTGCCAGGCGGCCATCGTGCTGCTGTACGATGTGATGGTAATCAATAACTGGCAGGTCTTCCTCAACGTTTACACCAGATTCACCACAGGGTAAGATGAACGACTCTCCGCGTACTGCAGCCGAAGCTGATTAGGATGACGCTGAAGGTTTGTTTCTTCGGTTGCAGGTGGTCGAAGATCTACTTTGTGTGTTGGTGGATCACCTCCTCTGTCATGTGGGTCAACTTGTTTGTGGCGCTCATTTTAGAGGTCAGTTCTCTGAGATACCGAGCTGGATGGGTCAGATTAGGAATTAATCCCATTTCAAATCTGATGTTTCACAATTTATGTGATCTACAATGTCTTTATCTGATGTTTTCATTTTGATTTGGAATCAGGAGATGCCGTCATTACCTCCGCCGAGACGGAGGTCATGTAATCGACGTCCTTTGTTTGTCCGTCCGTTTGCAAGATAACTCAAAATGTTCTGGAGAGATTCTAATGGGATTTTCAGAAAATGTTTGGAATGTTACCAGGAATATATGATACAATTTTGGTGATGATCCCGAAGTTTGAAATGTTCAAATCCTTTACTAGTCTTTAAAGATTCTCCAGATAATAGTGGTAAACATGGAGGAGTGATCAGGTGCAATGTGGATTGGGTGGCAGCCGACGGCCCGCTCCCCGGGCACAGGACATGAAATGTTACCTCGCTGGGAGGGGAGGAGGCGGAGCTTGTGAGGGAGGATGAGCGGTACCATCAAGATGTACTTAAGGAAATGGAGGAGCTGCTATATTGTGTAACGGGTGTAACACGCATGATAAATAGAAAAACATTTGACTATTGGTGGCAAGAGAAATGATAACCAAGTCTTGGCTCCAAGCCCCGCCCCCCAACACTGGAGCTATTGGCAAGGTGGTTTGAGCTCCATGTAAAAGTTGATCAGTTTAATGAGCTTCAGGTCCCTGTGATTAATCCCTTTGGCTGGTCCGGGGTAATTGATTCAGACGTGGGTCAAAACGGGAAAGCTTCTTTTTTGTATATCGTTCTCTCTGACCTTGTCTTTGTGTTTTTGTGGGATGTGTAGATTGATTGATAACTCAGGAGTGGCTTTCGTTTATATATTCTATGTGTACCAGTGAGGTTTGTGGCTGGTGATAATCTGACTGTGCAGAGTGCATGTTGCCAAATGTCCAGCTAACTGTTTGAATAGAATAAACGCAGAGGGCTGCAGCAGGAACGGCGTCCGGCATAAAGCTTTGCCAGACTTAAGCACGCGATTGAAGCTTGGTTTGCTTTGATTTGGGACGGGGCGAAACAGGACGAAGAAGATGGCATTAAGACTAAATACGTTATAAACACACGTGAAATACATCACTCGGGTCGTTTTCACACCGGCCCAAGAGGACTCGGTTCCATTGGGGAGCTGAAAGTCCCAACATTGTTGCATTTATAATTTATTAAAGTTCTGCTTTCACATTGTGGTTTCTCACGCGAAGCGAACTTTCAGAGCAGCATCACATGGCTGAAAGGGGTGCTCGTCGATTGGACAAAGTAGAAGGGGAAGTCCCGCCCTCTCGCACGTTTGTTTTGGTTTGGAGTGCACCGGTGACGGCTGCTGCTCATTCAGGGAGGGAAAGGTCATTTTGTTCTGGCCTAAATCATAAATGTTACACAACGCTAGTCGTTTATAACAAAGACAACGTCGCCGGGGATCAATAGTCTGAAATGAGGGACGCTGTCCTGCAGCATCTGTTTGAGACAGAAACGAGGGACGCTGTCCTGCAGCATCTGTTTGAGACAGAAATGAGGGACGCTGTCCTGCAGCATCTGTTTGAGACAGAAAAGAGGGACGCTGTCCTGCAGCATCTGTTTGAGACAGAAATGAGGGACGCTGTCCTGCAGCATCTGTTTGAGACAGAAATGAGGGACGCTGTCCTGCAGCATCTGTTTGAGACAGAAATGAGGGACGCTGTCCTGCAGCATCTGTTTGAGACAGAAAAGAGGGACGCTGTCCTGCAGCATCTGTTTGAGACAGAAATGAGGGACGCTGTCCTGCAGCATCTGTTTGAGACAGAAATGAGGGACGCTGTCCTGCAGCATCTGTTTGAGACAGAAATGAGGGACGCTGTCCTGCAGCATCTGTTTGAGACAGAAATGAGGGACGCTGTCCTGCAGCATCTGTTTGAGACAGAAATGAGGGACGCTGTCCTGCAGCATCTGTTTGAGACAGAAATGAGGGACGCTGTGCTGCAGCATCTGTTGGAGACAGAAATGAGGGACGCTGTCCTGCAGCATCTGTTTGAGACAGAAATGAGGGACGCTGTGCTGCAGCATCTGTTTGAGACAGAAATGAGGGACGCTGTCCTGCAGCATCTGTTTGCTATTTTGACCAAAGACTGGCACAGATATTTCATATAAGGGCCTGAGAACTGCGTTAACTTGTGGAAAAAGGGTAGAATATGTCACCTTTAAATCTAATTTAATTAAATGCATCTGGAGCAGCTCTACCTGACATGTTCTGCTGCGTGTACGTAGCACCATATAATAATAATAATAATAATAATAATTAATAAATGTGTCTGATGCAGAAATCTCCCATCTTCTTCTTCTGTGGTGCACAGAATAAAAGCTCTGCATCCCCGTCTTCTGGGGAATCTTCTCAGCAGCATATTAAGCAGGTCCCTATGACGACCCTCTCTCTGACGGAGCTGCGCCTCGCCCATCTTCTGTCTCAGCAGCTCGGACCGAAGGAAACCTGTAGGCGGCGCCGTTCAGCGGATCTGCGCTCGCTCGACGCTGGACTTTCAGCACAGAGCTGAAGATAATATTGCGTGTCGTTCGGCTCACGGGGCGGACCGAACCGAGACGCCTGCATCCAGCGGTCCGATGCACACACATGTACTGTTGCACCCCTAATCAATACTTCTGTTCTTTGTCTCACAACAGAACTTCATTTATAAGTGGGACCGCAGTCACAGCTGTTCAGTAGCGGATGTGGAGAACATCAGCTACGAAACATCTGTCCAGCTCATCTTTAAGTACGGTCGCTCTCCGCTCGATTCCACGTCGGCCATTAAAGTGAGTCTGAATCCATCAACTGCCGATCTCTGTCTGCAGATCGCAGATCCAGGAGCCGACGGAAGAGGAGCTGGTGTGTCATCTACACAAGCACCCCCACTTAGACCTCCAGTGGTGACATGTGCACGCGCACACACACACACACACGGCCAGAGCACCAGGACTTACTTTCTTACCTGCTGTAGAGTCAAGACACCTCTTAATGACTTGTCACGTGTCATTGGTTCTGTTCCCGCCATTCTTCTGCGCTGGTTTTTAGCTGCACACAGCGATCTGCCCGGAGGCTGGAATCGTATTCCTGCTTCCAGAGATACTTCAAATGCAAATATATGTACATCCCTAATGTAGGAATAAAAGTATCACAGAAAGAAATTAACAAATGAAAGTAAAGCTGAATGAAATTTGTCACATTTATTACCTTATATTTGGCTTTACTTCCTGATTGCTTAATTTATTTCTGATTATTTAGTTTACTACTTATTCTTTTACAGATTTTGTCTTTTTAATCCTCCTTACTTTCCGTACTAAACTAGTCTGTAGTATCTTTAAGAGATTATGTTCCGGAAATTAATCCGTGTCTCATCAAAACTCTCAGGGCAATCTGGACAAGTCACAGACGAAATGGCCTCACGCCGGATGCACTTTAGCAAGTCCGCTCGAGATGTACTAGGAAGGACTCTTTACTGCCATCATGTGGCTGCACTCGTTACAGGGACATGTGTGAGCCTTGATGGACACGCTGTCATGACAGCAATATACTATAAAAATATACAAACTAAATTCTTAGTGGTGCTCTTCTGCCTGTCGCCTAGGAGACGGTCGGGCTCGTAGAACGTTAACTTATGCTACAGGAGCAGAACGATGACGAGAGCTGCTCTGCTATGCTCGTTTCTCAAGGGTTAGCCTTCGCTGGGTGTCGTCGCTCCAGTACTCGTACCTTAAAGGGACCAGAGGTGTCTGTTTCTGATGCGTGCCGTTGATCCCTCGACTTGTCTAAAGTTAGACGATGAGACGCGTATGAGACGGTGCACCGCCTGAGACACGTATGAGACGCGTATGAGACGGTGCACCGCCCGAGACACATATGAGACACGTGTGAGACGCGTCTGAGACTGTGCACCGCCTGAGACACTGACCAATGCCATATCTGTAGAACATTTTCGTGTGGCCTATAATCTGGGACTGTTGGTGTTGGTGAGGCTGCATGCTGGATCAGCCTCCGTCCACTGGGTGGCGAGCAGCTCAGTGATATGTCTTCATATTTTTTATGTGAAAGGGAAAAAGGCTCACTTTGTGGCTGTTTTGATGTTACTTTTATAAAGATGTATTTTCTGTAAGTCAACGTGTGCCTTGGTATTTATAAACGTGTTTAGCGGAATTAGGATTTGTTGGAATAACTATTTTCATTTTACAGTGTTTGGTAATAAATACGTAGCAAACGGTCAACGGTGTGTGATTCTTGCTGCTCTATGATGGATAGACAAGGACGAAGGGACGGATAGACGGCTGGACATCTGGCTCCTTCCTTTTATGAGGAGACGAGCTGCGTCTGATGAAACGGTTTATTCTTGACCTGCAGGTGCTGAACCGGCGCCCGTGACACCTCGGGCTCCTCGCGCTGTTCGGCTGCAGAGCCTACTTCCTGTTGCCTTCGGGCGACACAAACACAGAGTCCTTGTTCTGCTGCACCAAGCTCAGCTGCAGTTCACCTAGAGGGCGCTCTCTGAGGAGTCGCCCGTTCCTTTCCCCTGCTTTTAGACAAATGTCCCTCGAGTACAAAAGCAATCATGACGCATCTGGAGGTCTGATCAATAACTGGAGGACGGCAGAAGGGACACAAAAAAAGGGTCTAGAAATGTCTTGCAATGATTTCAAAACAGAAATAACGAGATAATTACTCACGTTTAATCAGTTTAATTTAGCACAGCGCATGCTAACGTCGTTAAAGCATGCCGGACCGAGCTGAACACGAGACGACGGAAACATGAACGATTCCTCAAGTACAACACAAACGTCGATTTACATTTACTGTTGACGGACACACGTACGGAACAGCTAACCCGACCTCCGCGTCGCCCGTAGCTACGAAGTCGTTTTCTTTTTTCTTGAATTCATCTGAAAACACGAGTAAGCGTTAAAAACTGGGCGTGTCGGAGGCGTTTTCTCTTTTCGCTAACCGTTCTCCACCATCGGTGGGAAAAAAAGCGACGTGAAAGCCGCCGGAACGCAGGAAACGCACCCGAGTCACGTGAGAAAACAGAAAGATAGCGAGGCAAGTAAAACAAGGCGCGAAGACGCTGGTCAGGAGAGCAGCGCTAACGCGCTAGCATTAGCTGCTCGCCACGCCCCGTCCTCTGGAGACGGCTGCTGTGTCCTCGGGTGAGATTCCTTTAATGATCAGTTCAAACAGGATCCAGTTCACGCGGAGGGTCCGACCCGGGTCAGGATCCAGTTCACGAGGAGGGTCCGACCCGGGTCAGGATCCAGTTCACGCGGAGGGTCCGACCCGGGTCAGGATCCAGTTCACGCGGAGGGTCCGACCCGGGTCAGGATCCAGTTCACGAGGAGGGTCCGACCCGGGTCAGGATCCAGTTCACGCGGAGGGTCCGACCCGGGTCAGGATCCAGTTCACGAGGAGGGTCCGACCCGGGTCAGGATCCAGTTCACGAGGAGGGTCCGACCCGGGTCAGGATCCAGTTCACGAGGAGGGTCCGGCCCGGGTCAGTTCTCCTCCTGCGCCGAGCTCCTCCTATAGCTTTTATGCTTGTTCTTCCTGAAGGAGGTGAAGCTGGGATTGACCTCCATCTTCTCTTCCTCCTCACTCGTTTCCTTTTCTTCCCGTTTGCTCTCTTCCGGTCGACCCACGCGTCCCGGCGTCTCCTTCTCCTCACCCGTGTCTCTTCCCTCTTCGCTCTGGTCCTCTCTACTTCCTCCGGCTTTCCGTTTCTGCCCGCTCTGCTCGTCGTTTTCCTCCTGCTCCTCCTGCAGATGACTGAGGTGCGTCTCCTTCTCCTTCTCCTTCTCCTTCTCCTCCTCTTTGCCTCTAACTGGCGAGCTTTGACCGGCGACCTTCAGGTGCCCTCTGGGTCTGGAGTAGATCATCCTCTGCTGGCTGTCCCGAGAGGAATCGCTGAGCTTCTCCTGCTGCTCTTTCTCCCGGCGCAAGCTGGACAGGAAGTGATGCGCCGCCCTGCTGTTGCCCTGGTTACTGGTCTCGGTCACATCCTCCAGAGTGTAGTGAGTCCAGCGCTCCGGGTGCATGACGTAGTCCGGCGGGCCTTTCTTCTTCGCTGGTATGGGGCAGCTGGGCGGCGGCTGGCTCGTCTTCCTGCTGGGACACGGCGGCAGAGGCCGGACGAACACGCCGTCGGTGGCGCCGCCCTGCGTCACGCCGGAGGGCGCCGACCGCACGACGCTGTCCAGGCCGTCGAAGACGCTGTGGCTGCGGTTTGTGAAGGCGGAGCTCCCCCCCTTCAGACTGAACACACTCAGAGCTCCGCCCCCGGCCTCCTCCTCCGCCGCTCCGCCGGGCCGCTCTTCGGGCTCGGACTCGTCGCTGGCTGACAGCTCGTCCTCGTCATCGTTGGGGTCGCCGCCGTTCTTCTGCTCAAACATCTTCACGGCTCGGCAGAGAGGAAGCGCCCAGAAACACCTGGAAGACGAAACACTGGGATTAATGTCCTGATCAAACGGAATAAACAAAAGAAGCTTCGTAAAGTGTGCGTTCCATAAAACACGGAGTTTAGTTTCACACGAAACGGGCCGTCAAACACGACCATCTCACAGTATACATATACTATACACTATCTCACAGTATACATATACTATGCAATATCTCACATTATACATATACTATATAATCTCACAGAATATCTCACAGTGTACATATACTATATAATATCTCACATTATACATATACTATATAATCTCACAGAATATCTCACAGTATACATATACTATATAATATCTCACATTATACATATACTATATAATCTCACAGAATATCTCACAGTATACATATACTATATAATATCTCACAGTATACATATACTATATACTATCTCACGGTAGACATATACTATATAATATCTCACAGTATACATATACTATATAATATCTCACAGTATACATATACTATATACTATCTCACGGTATACATATACTATATAATATCTCACAGTATACATATACTATATACCATCTCACAGTATACATATACTATATAATATCTCACAGTATACATATACTATATAATATTTCACAGTATACATATACTATATAATATTTCACAGTATACATATACTATACACCATCTCACAGTATACATATACTATACAATATCTCACAGTATACATATACCATATAATATCTCACAGTATACATATACTACCTCACAGTGTATATATATACTATGTAGTATATAGTAATATTGCTGTTAGCGTGCAGACAGGAGAGAAGCGACACCTCGTTCATTAACGTCAAAAATCACTCATTTATGGTGTATTGATTAAAGATCGAATCCAAAGGGATTCGATCGATGAATAGAATCCTTGTTTAGCGGGAATGTTTCTGTTCGCGCGAGAACTGACCGAAGACGACACTTCCTTGTCTCCGTGCTCGTCAGCATGCTAATGCTACGTAATGTGGTGGGATGCATGCATCGGTGACGTCAGAGCCCTAGCGTGGACCGACACGGGGCGCATTGCTTTAATCGATTAGCGATGTAATTACACGCATATTGAGCTGTTAGCTCATTAGCTTATTAGCTCTACGCTTACCTGCTTGCGGCGGCGAGACGACACCAGAATAGTCTCCCTCTGTGCGAACGCTTCTTCTACGGTCACTGACTGACAACTTCTGCCATCCAGTGGAATCAAGATGTAACTCCAGCACTAAGACGACTACTCCTGTACTTCCTTCTTGGCCCACCAGGGGCCGCCACAGCAACCCAACGTTGCGTCATCACGCACTAGCGTCAGAAGGTCCGGGTAACGGGGCGGGGCTTCCTGCAGCTGTGTGGCTCCTGGTTGGCTGAGACTGCGTTAACCGGGATATTTTGAAGTTAACCGGGTGTGTGCAGGACGCGTCACTCCCCGTCGAACCGAGCCCGACACCAACCTCTGGCTGGACTATTGATTCTGACTATTGAGTGTCACACGATCCATTAGTCTTCCATGGAGCAGGGCGTCCCGGAAAAGCCGTCTGCTCGGACGGAGGAGGCCGCGGAGACCGGGCAGATGTCGGCGGTTGATTTGGAGTCCTTCGTTAACGTGGAACTCGACGAGGAAAGTAACGTGGACGTTTGTAAGAAGAGCCGCAGCGCGAGCGACGCCACCGGAGATCCGACTCACGGTGGGTCCCGTCGGTTGTTACCTGGTGTAGCTGACTGTTGGCTAGCTCAGTGTCTGTTTGCTCACGTCGGTTGCCCTCGCCGTGCTAGCGCTAACCATGCTAGCCATGCTAGCGCTAGCGGCTAGCATTTAGCGGGCGTAACTGCTGATCGTGTGTTATTTGTTGGTAGCAGCACTGCTAGCTGTAGCTTCTGCCCCACAGAGGCGTCTCCGGTGAGGACATGTTGAGACAGAAGTCTTTACTGTCTCCTCGACTCTAGAACAATATTGAGGACACAATAACCGTAAAATAACAGGCGGAGTTATGTCCCGGCTGTTTGGTTTTTTAAACCAAAACAAAGTGCATGTAATGTTTTGGGGTTACGGTTGACCGTTACGCTGAGCGGCGCTAACCTGGAGCGGCTTTCGTTCTACAGGTGCGTCTAAACTCTGAAGTAAATCAGCTGTTCCGTCCGGCTGGAGTTGATTTCCAGTAAATTGATCGATCAAACGACTCCAGAAAATGTTTTTATGTTGAGAACTACTCAAACAAAGAATGGCAGTTCTGTCCTCAGCATCCTTCTACCGATATAGTCCCTGTCTCTCCTCTGGACATGTCCAAACCATCAAAGTCTGGTCTCTCTGACCTTGTCTCCAAAACGTCTAACCTACACTGTCCCTCTTATTGTCTCATTTCTAATCCTGTCCAACCTGGTCACTCCCAAGGAGAACCTCAGCATCTTCATCTCCTCCACTTCTAGCTCCGCCTCCTGTCTTTTCCTCAGAGACACTGTCTCTAAGCCGTCCATCATGGCTGTCCTCACCACTGTCTCTAAGGCGTCCATCATGGCTGTCCTCACCACTGTCTCTAAGACGTCCATCATGGCTGTCCTCACCACTGTCTTGTAGACCTGTCCCTTCGTCCTATCACAGAGCACACCTGATACTTTCCTCCCCCCCGTTCCATCCTGCCTGCACACGATTCTTCACCTCATGCAGTCCCACAAGTCCTCTATGGACACCCTGTCCTCGTCTTTCTCTAGATCTACAGAGACACAATGCAGCCCCGTCTGACCGTCCCTGTTCTTCTCCATTGCTTTGTGACCTTTCAAAATAGAACGGTAAAATGAAAACACGACTGACGAAATAAGAAAACAGAACTTTTAACAAAGACCGAAAGCAGGACACGGGGACAGTGAGTCTTGTCTCGTGAAAGTGCCTGCTTTTGGACTATTTAGTTCTGTCGGAGTTTTGCGAGGCGTTTTGTAACGTTCCATTCGTTAAATACTCGCCGCATGAACTGACGCCAAAATCACCCTGCAGTTCTCTCATCATACTTCTTTTGCACTAAAGCGCTGTTTCAGAATGAAGAGGAGGACGAGGAGTACGAAGATGTGAGCGACGGCGACGGCGCTGACGGGGAGGACAGTGGGACGGACCACATCGGCACTGAAACGTCTGGGACTCGGCTGCAGAGGTCGGAGCGCCAGGGCGGAGGAAAGCTTCCCGACACCTTCCAGACCGGCCATCTGCTCTTCTATGAGAGGTTCAAAGCCTACCAGGACTACATGCTGGGTAAGCGGGGGACTCCTGGGGACATTACGGACTCCTCCCATTCCTCATCATGTCCATCTATGTGTGTCCTTGCATGTCTGAAGGGGACTGTAAGCCCTCTGAGGTGAGCGCCTTCACTGCGGACTACTTGGAGAAGGTGATGGAGCCGTGTGATTGGCTGGCTTTGTGGTCTACTGATGTGTTTGACGTTCTGGTGGAGGTGAGACCAGCTGTCCTACGTGTCTCTGTCCAACATTCAGTGGAAGCTGTCCCTTTCTGCTACCTCCACTGAATGAAGAAGCTAAAGAAAAAGTACTTAAACATACTTCTAATAGCTGTGATCACTCGATAAATAGTTCTGATCATTTGTCGGTGCCTTTGAGAACACACGAGGACGCTGGACACTTTAGTTGTCTTCTGTTTTTATGTCGGTTCCGGAGCTCCGGGTTGTTATTTCTTGTTACGGTTCAATTCTTCAGTTAATTCTGTGACATAAAACGAGGTGAGATATCCGGGATGTCATTGTAACAAACATTTACAAAATTGATTGTTGATTAGCAGCAGGGGTGCAGCGGTTCGGTTCCGCACGTCCGGTTCGGTCCACTTGCGTATCGTTTCTGTTTTATGTGTTTTTTCTCATTGCATTTATTTCTAGCACGATCTCAGCGCTCCGTGCGGAACTAAAGTCCTGGTCGAGTTTCCGCACGGACGCCTCTGAGTGTCGGACACTGACTGGTGGGGAGGCGTGCACAAGTAGCAAAACTAGCTAAGCATTAGCTCTGTATTCCAGCTAGCTCTGTCGCTAGCAAGCAGGTTTTCTACTCTGCTGGAGATGTTGTCATGGCAACCAGATCTGTGCTTTCTGCAGATGTGGATAAATTAATCTTTTTCAAGCCAAAACCTTTAAAGGTGTCGTATTATTAAAACTTTCCCATGTTTCGACACGATTCACACAAGAAGAAATCTCTCCCCTTCTGATGTCAGCAGGGGCAAACGTGCGCGTGCACGTGCGCGTGTGCGTGCGTCCCCGTGTCTGCGTTCTGCCCGTCCACGCTCTACGGCATTTTCCCTGCATCAAGTTTATTTTTGGTGGTAATGTTCCGGCGAAAATGGGCAGAAATGTTTTAGTGTGTGGTAAACACTTTGGAGGAGACAGACGGAGACAGACGGATCGGTCTGGACGGACGGACGGATGATTCATTTTTATTCTGTCCTGAGATCCTTTGTGGAACCCTGATTTCAGGTGCGCGACGTGGACTGGAAGCACCTGAAGGTGCGCGCGGCGTTGGTGCTGCCGCTGCAGTACGACGCCAGAGCGCCCGAGCTGGACGAGGACGCCATGAAATGTCTGCTGGAAGCCACCCAGGACAAAGTCCCCCTGCAGGAGCTGCACGTGGTCTACGACCAGTCCGGAGACTTCGACCAGACCGCCCTCGCTCTGGAGCATGTCCGGTGGGACGGAGCTCTGCTGATGCTGAACAGTTCGATGAAGTCCACGTCCCCCTGATGCTTCGGTCTCTCTAGGTTTTTCTACAGGCACGTCTGGAGGCAGTGGGACGAGGAAGACGAAGACGATGACTTTGACTACTTTGTGCGCTGCGTAGAGCCTCGTCTCAGGCTGTGAGTACGACTTCGTGTCTTTTGGATTTGATGTCCCTCTGGGATGAATGAAATATTCTGAATCTGGATGAAACTGTCTTTCAGCTATTATGACATATTGGAGGACAGAGTCCCGGCAGGCCTGGTTGCCGAGTACCGATCCTTGGTGGACAAGTGTTCCGGGTGCTTCCAGCAGTTCTCGGCGCTGCGCAGCGGCCTGAGCACCGACTCGGACTCGGAGCTGGACAACGTGTCCATGGTGGAGGGACTGAAGCTCTACGACCAGCTGGAGATGCTGAGACGCAAGCTTCACATCATTGAGAACCCCCTACTGAGGTAGGAGACACTTCAGCACGTCTTTGAGTCTGAGAGACAGTGTCTCTGAGGACAAGACAGGAGGCGGAGCTAGAAGTGGAGGAGATGAAGATGCTGAGGTTCTCCTTGGGAGTGATCAGGTTGGAATGAGACTAGGAATGAGACAATAAGAGGGACAGGAAGGTAAGACGTTTTGGAGACAAGGTCAGAGAGACCAGACAAAACCTTCATTTTATGTACTCGGCAAGGGAAACGGCTAAATCAGATCTCTGTGTGTGTGTGGTCGGGTGCGTCCCCAGAGCCCGAGTAGTTACATTTGTAATCAGTGCAGCCCGAGTAGTTACATTTGTAATCCGTGCAGCCCGAGTAGTTACATTTGTAATCCGTGCAGCCCGAGTAGTTACATTTGTAATCAGTGCAGCCCGAGTAGTTACATTTGTAATCCGTGCAGCCCGAGTAGTTACATTTGTAAGCAGTACAGCCCGAGTAGTTACATTTGTAATCCGTGCAGCCAAAGTAGTTACATTTGTAATCCGTGCAGCCCGAGTAGTTACATTTGTAATCAGTGTAGCCCGAGTAGTTACATTTGTAATCCGTGCAGCCCGAGTAGTTACATTTGTAATCAGTGCAGCCCGAGTAGTTACATTTGTAATCCGTGCAGCCCGAGTAGTTACATTTGTAAGCAGTACAGCCCGAGTAGTTACATTTGTAATCAGTACAGCCCGAGTAGTTACATTTGTAATCAGTACAGCCAGAGTAGTTACATTTGTAATCAGTACAGCCCGAGTAGTTACATTTGTAATCCGTGCAGCCCGAGTAGTTACATTTGTAACCAGTGCAGCTGGAGTAGTTACATTTGTAATCCGTGCAGCCCGAGTAGTTACATTTGTAATCAGTGCAGCTGGAGTAGTTACATTTGTAATCAGTGCAGCCCGAGTAGTTACATTTGTAATCAGTGCAGCCCGAGTAGTTACATTTGTAATCAGTGCAGCCCGAGTAGTTACATTTGTAATCCGTGCAGCCAAAGTAGTTACATTTGTAATCAGTGTAGCCCGAGTAGTTACATTTGTAATCCGTGCAGCCCGAGTAGTTACATTTGTAATCAGTGCAGCCCGAGTAGTTACATTTGTAATCAGTGCAGCCCGAGTAGTTACATTTGTAATCCGTGCAGCCCGAGTAGTTACATTTGTAATCCGTGCAGCCCGAGTAGTTACATTTGTAATCAGTGCAGCCCGAGTAGTTACATTTGTAATCCGTGCAGCCCGAGTAGTTACATTTGTAAGCAGTACAGCCCGAGTAGTTACATTTGTAATCCGTGCAGCCAAAGTAGTTACATTTGTAATCCGTGCAGCCCGAGTAGTTACATTTGTAATCAGTGTAGCCCGAGTAGTTACATTTGTAATCCGTGCAGCCCGAGTAGTTACATTTGTAATCAGTGCAGCCCGAGTAGTTACATTTGTAATCCGTGCAGCCCGAGTAGTTACATTTGTAAGCAGTACAGCCCGAGTAGTTACATTTGTAATCAGTACAGCCCGAGTAGTTACATTTGTAATCAGTACAGCCAGAGTAGTTACATTTGTAATCAGTACAGCCCGAGTAGTTACATTTGTAATCCGTGCAGCCCGAGTAGTTACATTTGTAACCAGTGCAGCTGGAGTAGTTACATTTGTAATCCGTGCAGCCCGAGTAGTTACATTTGTAATCAGTGCAGCTGGAGTAGTTACATTTGTAATCAGTGCAGCCCGAGTAGTTACATTTGTAATCAGTGCAGCCCGAGTAGTTACATTTGTAATCAGTGCAGCCCGAGTAGTTACATTTGTAATCAGTGCAGCCCGAGTAGTTACATTTGTAATCCGTGCAGCCAAAGTAGTTACATTTGTAATCAGTGTAGCCCGAGTAGTTACATTTGTAATCCGTGCAGCCCGAGTAGTTACATTTGTAATCAGTGCAGCCCGAGTAGTTACATTTGTAATCCGTGCAGCCCGAGTAGTTACATTTGTAAGCAGTACAGCCCGAGTAGTTACATTTGTAATCCGTGCAGCCAAAGTAGTTACATTTGTAATCCGTGCAGCCCGAGTAGTTACATTTGTAATCAGTGTAGCCCGAGTAGTTACATTTGTAATCCGTGCAGCCCGAGTAGTTACATTTGTAATCAGTGCAGCCCGAGTAGTTACATTTGTAATCCGTGCAGCCCGAGTAGTTACATTTGTAAGCAGTACAGCCCGAGTAGTTACATTTGTAATCAGTACAGCCCGAGTAGTTACATTTGTAATCAGTACAGCCAGAGTAGTTACATTTGTAATCAGTACAGCCCGAGTAGTTACATTTGTAATCCGTGCAGCCCGAGTAGTTACATTTGTAACCAGTGCAGCTGGAGTAGTTACATTTGTAATCCGTGCAGCCCGAGTAGTTACATTTGTAATCAGTGCAGCTGGAGTAGTTACATTTGTAATCAGTGCAGCCGGAGTAGTTACATTTGTAATCAGTGTAGCCAAAGTAGTTACATTTGTAATCAGTGTAGCCAAAGTAGTTACATTTGTAACTGGTTGGTCCGTCCCCAGAGCTCTCTGTGTGTGGTCGGGTCCGTCCCCAGATCTCTTTGTGTGGTCGGGTCCGTCCCCAGAGCCCAAGTAGTTACATTTGTAATCAGTGCAGCCCGAGTAGTTACATTTGTAATCCGTGCAGCCCGAGTAGTTACATTTGTAACTGGTTTGTCCGTCCCCAGAGCTCTGTGTGCGGCCGGGTCCGTCCACTGAGCACTGTGTGTGGTCGGGTCCGTCCCCAGAGCTCTCTGTGTGTGGTCGGTCCGTCCCCAGAGCCCAAGTAGTTACATTTGTAATCAGTGCAGCCCGAGTAGTTACATTTGTAATCAGTGCAGCCCGAGCAGTTACATTTGTAATCAGTGCAGCCCGAGTAGTTACATTTGTAATCAGTGCAGCCCGAGCAGTTACATTTGTAACTGGTTGGTCCGTCCCCAGATCTCCGTGTGTGGTCGGGTCCGTCCCCAGAGCTCTGTGCGTGGCCGGGTCCGTCCCCAGAGCTCTGTGTGTGGTCGGTTCCGTCCACTGAGCTCTGTGTGTGGTCGGGTCCGTCCCCAGATCTCTGTGTGTGGTCGGGTCCGTCCCCAGATCTCTGTGTGTGGTCGGTTCCGTCCACTGAGCTCTGTGTGTGGTCCGGTCCGTCCCCAGATCTCTGTGTGTGGTCGGGTCCGTCCCCAGAGCTCTTTGTGTGGTTGGGTCCGTCCCCAGAGCTCTCTGTGTGTGGTCGGTCCGTCCCCAGAGCTCTCTGTGTGTGGTCGGTCCGTCCCCAGAGCTCTCTGTGTGGTCGGTTCCGTCCACTGAGCTCTGTGTGTGGTCGGGTCCGTCCCCAGATCTCTGTGTGTGGTCGGGTCCGTCCCCAGATCTCTGTGTGTGGTCGGTCCGTCCCCAGAGCCCGAGTAGTTACATTTGTAATCCGTGTAGCCCGAGTAGTTACATTTGTAACTGGTTTGTCCGTCCCCAGAGCTCTGTGTGTGGCCGGGTCCGTCCACTGAGCTCTGTGTGTGGTCGGGTCCGTCCCCAGATCTCTGTGTGTGGTCGGTCCGTCCCCAGAGCCCGAGTAGTTACATTTGTAATCCGTGTAGCCCGAATAGTTACATTTGTAACTGGTTTGTCCGTCCCCAGAGCTCTGTGTATGGCCGGGTCCGTCCACTGAGCTCTGTGTGTGGTCGGGTCCGTCCACTGAGCTCTGTGTGTGGTCGGGTCCGTCCCCAGAGCTCTGTGTGTGGTCGGGTCCGTCCCCAGAGCTCTGTGTGTGGTCGGGTCCGTCCCCAGAGCTCTCTGTGTGTGGTCGGGTCCGTCCCCAGAGCTCTCTGTGTGTGGTCGGGTCCGTCCCCAGAGCTCTCTTTGTGTGGTCGGTCCGTCCCCAGATCTCTGTGTGTGGTCGGGTCCATCCCCAGAGCTCTCTTTGTGTGGTCGGGTCCGTCCCCAGAGCTCTCTTTGTGTGGTCGGGTCCGTCCCCAGAGCTCTCTGTGTGTGGTCGGGTCCGTCCCCAGAGCTCTCTGTGTGTGGTCGGGTCCGTCCCCAGAGCTCTGTGTGTGGTCGGTCCGTCCCCAGAGCTCTCTGGGTGTGGTCGGTCCGTCCCCAGAGCCCGAGTAGTTACATTTGTAATCCGTGCAGCCCGAGTAGTTACATTTGTAATCCGTGCAGCCCGAGTAGTTACATTTGTAATCCGTGCAGCCCGAGTAGTTACATTTGTAATCCGTGCAGCCCGAGTAGTTACATTTGTAATCAGTGCAGCCCGAGTAGTTACATTTGTAATCAGTGCAGCCCGAGTAGTTACATTTGTAATCAGTGCAGCCCGAGTAGTTACATTTGTAATCTGTGCAGCCAGAGTAGTTACATTTGTAACTGGTTTGTCCGTCCCCAGAGCTCTGTGTGTGGCCGGGTCCGTCCACTGAGCTCTGTGTGTGGTCGGGTCCGTCCCCAGATCTCTGTGTGTGGTCGGTCCGTCCCCAGAGCCCGAGTAGTTACATTTGTAATCCGTGTAGCCCGAGTAGTTACATTTGTAACTGGTTTGTCCGTCCCCAGAGCTCTGTGTATGGCCGGGTCCGTCCACTGAGCTCTGTGTGTGGTCGGGTCCGTCCACTGAGCTCTGTGTGTGGTCGGGTCCGTCCCCAGAGCTCTGTGTGTGGTCGGGTCCGTCCCCAGAGCTCTCTGTGTGTGGTCGGGTCCGTCCCCAGAGCTCTCTGTGTGTGGTCGGGTCCGTCCCCAGAGCTCTCTTTGTGTGGTCGGTCCGTCCCCAGATCTCTGTGTGTGGTCGGGTCCATCCCCAGAGCTCTCTTTGTGTGGTCGGGTCCGTCCCCAGAGCTCTCTTTGTGTGGTCGGGTCCGTCCCCAGAGCTCTCTGTGTGTGGTCGGGTCCGTCCCCAGAGCTCTCTGTGTGTGGTCGGGTCCGTCCCCAGAGCTCTGTGTGTGGTCGGGTCCGTCCCCAGAGCTCTGTGCGTGGCTGGGTCCGTCCCCAGAGCTCTGTGTGTGGTCGGTTCCGTCCCCAGAGCTCTGTGTGTGGTCGGTTCCGTCCACTGAGCTCTGTGTGTGGTTGGGTCCGTCCCCAGAGCTCTCTGTGTGTGGTCGGGTCCGTCCCCAGAGCTCTCTGTGTGTGGTCGGGTCCGTCCCCAGAGCTCTTTGTGTGGTCGGGTCCGTCCCCAGAGCTCTGTGTGTGGTCGGGTCCGTCCCCAGAGCTCTCTGTGTGTGGTCGGGTCCGTCCCCAGAGCTCTCTGTGTTTGGTCGGGTCCGTCCCCAGAGCTGTCTGTGTTTGGTCGGGTCCGTCCCCAGAGCTCTGTGCGTGGCTGGGTCCGTCCCCAGATCTCTGTGTGTGGTCGGTTCCGTCCCCAGAGCTCTGTGTGTGGTCGGGTCCGTCTCCAGATCTCTGTGTGTGGTCGGGTCTGTCCCCAGAGCTCTTTGTGTGGTCGGGTCCGTCCCCAGAGCCCAAGTAGTTACATTTGTAATCCGTGCAGCCAAAGTAGTTACATTTGTAATCCGTGCAGCCCGAGTAGTTACATTTGTAATCAGTGCAGCCCGAATAGTTACATTTGTAATCAGTGCAGCCCGAGTAGTTACATTTGTAATCAGTGCAGCCCGAGTAGTTACATTTGTAATCAGTGCAGCCCGAGTAGTTACATTTGTAATCAGTGCAGCCCGAGTAGTTACATTTGTAATCAGTGCAGCCCGAGTAGTTACATTTGTAATCAGTGTTGCCAAAGTAGTTACATTTGTAATCCGTGCAGCCCGAGTAGTTACATTTGTAATCAGTGTAGCCCGAGTAGTTACAATTGTAATCAGTGTAGCCCGAGTAGTTACATTTGTAATCTGTGCAGCCAGAGTAGTTACATTTGTAACTGGTTTGTCCGTCCCCAGAGCTCTGTGTGCGGCCGGGTCCGTCCCCAGAGCTCTCTGTGTGTGGTTGGGTCCGTCCCCAGAGCTCTGTGTGTGGTCGGGTCCGTCCCCAGAGTTCTCTGTGTGTGGTCGGGTCCGTCCCCAGAGCTCTGTGCGTGGCTGGGTCCGTCCCCAGAGCTCTGTGTGTGGTCGGTCCGTCCCCAGAGCCCAAGTAGTTACATTTGTAATCCGTGCAGCCCGAGTAGTTACATTTGTAATCCGTGCAGCCCGAGTAGTTACATTTGTAATCCGTGCAGCCCGAGTAGTTACATTTGTAATCAGTACAGCCAGAGTAGTTACATTTGTAACTGGTTGGTCCGTCCCCAGATCTCTCTGTGTGCGGCCGGGTCCGTCCACTGAGCTCTGTGTGTGGTCGGGTCCGTCCACTGGGCTCTGTGTGTGGTCGGGTCCGTCCACTGGGCTCTGTGTGTGGTCGGGTCCGTCCCCAGATCTCTGTGTGTGGTCGGGTCCGTCCCCAGATCTCTGTGTGTGGTCGGGTCCGTCCCCAGAGCTCTCTTTGTGTGGTTGGGTCCGTCCCCAGAGCTCTCTGTGTGTGGCCGGGTCCGTCCCCAGAGCCAGAGTAGTTACATTTGTAATCCGTGCAGCCCGAGTAGTTACATTTATAATCAGTGCAGCCCGAGTAGTTACATTTGTAATCCGTGCAGCCCGAGTAGTTACATTTGTAATCAGTGTAGCCAAAGTAGTTACGTTTGTAACTGGTTGGTCTGTCCCCAGAGCTCTGTGTGTGGTCGGGTCCGTCCCCAGAGCTCTCTGTGTGTGGTCGGGTCCGTCCCCAGATCTCCGTGTGTGGTCGGGTCCGTCCCCAGAGCTCTGTGTGTGGTCGGTTCCGTCCCCAGAGCTCTGTGTGTGGTCGGTTCCGTCCACTGAGCTCTGTGTGTGGTCGGGTCCGTCCCCAGATCTCTGTGTGTGGTCGGGTCCGTCCCCAGATCTCTGTGTGTGGTCGGGTCCGTCCCCAGATCTCTGTGTGTGGTCGGTTCCGTCCACTGAGCTCTGTGTGTGGTCCGGTCCGTCCCCAGATCTCTGTGTGTGGTCGGGTCCGTCCCCAGAGCTCTTTGTGTGGTTGGGTCCGTCCCCAGAGCTCTCTGTGTGTGGTCGGTCCGTCCCCAGAGCTCTCTGTGTGTGGTCGGGTCCGTCCCCAGAGCTCTGTGTGTGGTCGGTTCCGTCCCCAGAGCTCTGTGTGTGGTCGGGTCCGTCCCCAGATCTCTGTGTGTGGTCGGGTCCGTCCCCAGATCTCTGTGTGTGGTCGGGTCCGTCCCCAGATCTCTGTGTGTGGTTGGTCCATCCCCAGAGCCCGAGTAGTTACATTTGTAATCCGTGCAGCCCGAGTAGTTACATTTGTAACTGGTTTGTCCGTCCCCAGAGCTCTGTGTGTGGCCGGGTCCGTCCACTGAGCTCTGTGTGTGGTCGGGTCCGTCCTCAGAGCTCTCTGTGTGTGGTCGGGTCCGTCCCCAGAGCTCTTTGTGTGGTCGGTCCGTCCCCAGATCTCTGTGTGTGGTCGTGTCCGTCCACTGAGCTCTTTGTGTGGTCGGGTCCGTCCCCAGATCTCTGTGTGTGGTCGGGTCCGTCCCCAGATCTCTGTGTGTGGTCGGGTCCATCCCCAGAGCTCTCTTTGTGTGGTCGGGTCCGTCCCCAGAGCTCTGTGTGTGGTCGGGTCCGTCCCCAGATCTCTGTGTGTGGTCGGGTCCATCCCCAGAGCTCTCTTTGTGTGGTCGGGTCCGTCCCCAGAGCTCTCTGTGTGTGGTCGGGTCCGTCCCCAGAGCTCTCTGTGTGTGGTCGGGTCCGTCCCCAGAGCTCTGTGTGTGGTCGGTCCGTCCCCAGAGCCCGAGTAGTTACATTTGTAATCAGTGCAGCCCGAGTAGTTACATTTGTAATCAGTGTAGCCCGAGTAGTTACATTTGTAGTCAGTGTAGCCCGAGTAGTTACATTTGTAATCAGTGTAGCCCGAGTAGTTACATTTGTAATCAGTGTAGCCCGAGTAGTTACATTTGCAGTCCGTGCAGCCCGAGTAGTTACATTTGTAATCAGTGCAGCCCGAGTAGTTACATTTGTATTCAGTGTAGCCAGAGTAGTTAAATTTGTAATCAGTGTAGCCCAAGTAGTTAAATTTGTAATCCGTGCAGCCAAAGTAGTTACATTTGATGTCCGTGCAGCCCAAGTAGTTACATTTGTAATCAGTGCAGCCCGAGTAGTTACATTTGTAATCCGTGCAGCCCGAGTAGTTACATTTGTAATCCGTGCAGCCCGAGTAGTTACATTTGTAATCAGTGCAGCCCGAGTAGTTACATTTGTAATCAGTGCAGCCCGAGTAGTTACATTTGTAATCAGTGCAGCCCGAGCAGTTACATTTGTAATCAGTGCAGCCCGAGTAGTTACATTTGTAATCAGTGCAGCCCGAGCAGTTACATTTGTAATCAGTGCAGCCCGAGCAGTTACATTTGTAATCAGTGCAGCCCGAGTAGTTACATTTGTAATCAGTGCAGCCCGAGTAGTTACATTTGTAATCTGTGCAGCCAGAGTAGTTACATTTGTAACTGGTTTGTCCGTCCCCAGAGCTCTGTGTGCGGCCGGGTCCGTCCCCAGAGCTCTCTTTGTGTGGTCGGGTCCGTCCCCAGATCTCTGTGTGTGGTCGGGTCCGTCCCCAGAGCTCTCTGTGTGTGGTCGGGTCCGTCCCCAGAGCTCTGTGTGTGGTCGGTCCGTCCCCAGAGCCCGAGTAGTTACATTTGTAATCGGTGTAGCCAGAGTAGTTACATTTGTAATCAGTGCAGCCCGAGTAGTTACATTTGTAATCAGTGTAGCCAGAGTAGTTACATTTGTAATCAGTGTAGCCCGAGTAGTTACATTTGTAATCAGTGTAGCCCGAGTAGTTACATTTGTAATCAGTGTAGCCCGAGTAGTTACATTTGTAATCAGTGTAGCCCGAGTAGTTACGTTTGTAATCAGTGTAGCCAAAGTAGTTACATTTGTAACTGGTTGGTCCGTCCCCAGAGCTCTGTGTGTGGCCGGGTCCGTCCCCAGAGCTCTGTGTGTGGCCGGGTCCGTCCACAGAGCTCTGTGTGTGGCCGGGTCCGTCCCCAGAGCTCTGTGTGTGGTCGGGTCCGTCCCCAGATCTCTGTGTGTGGTCGGTTCCGTCCCCAGAGCTCTGTGTGTGGTCGGGTCCGTCCCCAGAGCCCAAGTAGTTACATTTGTAATCCGTGCAGCCAAAGTAGTTACATTTGTAATCAGTGCAGCCCGAGTACTTACATTTGTAATCAGTGCAGCCCGAGTAGTTACATTTGTAATCAGTGCAGCCCAAGTAGTTACATTTGTAATCAGTGCAGCCCGAGTAGTTACATTTGTAATCAGTGCAGCCCGAGTAGTTACATTTGTAATCAGTGTAGCCAGAGTAGTTAAATTTGTAATCCGTGCAGCCAAAGTAGTTACATTTGTAATCAGTGTAGCCCGAGTAGTTACATTTGTAATCTGTGCAGCCAGAGTAGTTACATTTGTAACTGGTTTGTCCGTCCCCAGAGCTCTGTGTGCGGCCGGGTCCGTCCACTGAGCACTGTGTGTGGTTGGGTCCGTCCCCAGAGCTCTCTTTGTGTGGTCGGTTCCGTCCACTGAGCTCTGTGTGTGGTCGGGTCCGTCCCCAGATCTCTGTGTGTGGTCGGGTCCGTCCCCAGAGCTCTTTGTGTGGTCGGGTCCGTCCCCAGAGCTCTGTGTGTGGTCGGGTCCGTCCCCAGAGCTCTCTTTGTGTGGTCGGGTCCGTCCCCAGAGCTCTCTTTGTGTGGTTGGGTCCGTCCCCAGAGCTCTCTGTGTGTGGTCGGTTCCGTCCACTGAGCTCTGTGTGTGGTCTGGTCCGTCCCCAGATCTCTGTGTGTGGTCGGGTCCGTCCCCAGATCTCTGTGTGTGGTCGGTCCGTCCCCAGAGCCCGAGTAGTTACATTTGTAATCAGTGCAGCCCGAGTAGTTACATTTGTAATCAGTGCAGCCCAAGTAGTTACATTTGTAATCCGTGCAGCCAAAGTAGTTACATTTGTAATCAGTGCAGCCCGAGTACTTACATTTGTAATCAGTGCAGCCCGAGTAGTTACATTTGTAATCCGTGCAGCCAGAGTGGTTACATTTGTAATCCGTGCAGCCCGAGTAGTTACATTTGTAATCCGTGCAGCCCGAGTAGTTCTATTTGTAATCAGTACAGCCCGAGTAGTTACATTTGTAATCAGTACAGCCCGAGTAGTTACATTTGTATTCAGTACAGCCCGAGTAGTTACATTTGTAATCAGTACAGCCCGAGTAGTTACATTTGTAATCAGTACAGCCAAAGTAGTTACATTTGTAATCAGTACAGCCCGAGTAGTTACATTTGTAATCAGTACAGCCCGAGTAGTTACATTTGTATTCAGTACAGCCCGAGTAGTTACATTTGTAATCAGTACAGCCCGAGTCGTTACATTTGTAATCAGTACAGCCAAAGTAGTTACATTTGTAAGTGGTTGGTCCGTCCTCAGATCTCTGTGTGCGGACGGGTCCGTCCCCAGATCTCTGTGTGTGGTCGGGTCCGTCCCCAGAGCTCTCTTTGTGTGGTCGGGTCCGTCCCCAGAGCTCTCTGTGTGTGGTCGGGTCCGTCCCCAGAGCTCTCTTTGTGTGGTCGGTCCATCCCCTAGAGGACGTACACGTGTTTCTGACATTCGTGGATTGCGAATAAGCGCGTACCCCAATGTACGCCGGGTTCGAGGAACCTCTCAAGGCTGCTCGCAGCTTTAATTATTATTATTATTATTATTTTCAAATGGCTTTTTGAGGCACTTCCCGGGCACCTAGAGGTGTCGAAACCATATAGGAGTGTCACATCTGGTGTCTAGTTTCTAAATCTGGAATTTGATTGGAATTGTATATGGATTGGGGGCTCCATAGCGCCACCTGAAGTCGGCTTTTCTCCGAAAAGGTGCTCGGATCGTCGCGAAATCCGAGTACGTCGTACCTCTGGGGGTCCCGAGGCCAGTAAATATTTTTGAGATTTTACACGCAGACAGGAAGTCAGCCATCTTGGATGGCGTGCGAAAATTTGAAATGTACGAACGCGTTTTTGAGGACTTTAGGATCGACGAAAATCCACGAAACTTTACGCGCGGGTTCGCAACGGTACTTACGAGGATTTGATTGTGTAATTTTAA
Organism: Brachionichthys hirsutus; assembly: GCF_040956055.1. Lineage (NCBI taxonomy): Eukaryota > Metazoa > Chordata > Actinopteri > Lophiiformes > Brachionichthyidae > Brachionichthys > Brachionichthys hirsutus. The sequence continues at coordinate 15,427,783 of NC_090897.1, read as the reverse complement.
CGTTACGTCGCGTATTGGCTCTTTGGCGCCCCCTTGAATTTTTTTCCCTTATAGCGTAGCTTTGACCCCCTCAACATACGCGAAAACTCGTGAAAATCGGTCGGGAGACGGACATCGGCCAACTCGACCTGCTCGTAAAGCGATTGCTCTCGGCGTGTTTCTGGGGCTCCAGAGCGCCCCCTAACGCACGGGAGGCCGTAGTTTGAACGTAGTTTGTCCGATAGTCACGAAATTTGGTGGGAAGGTCCAAATCGTCATTCCAGACATATTTGTAATTGGCTTTCTGTAGCCCCGCCCACCCGGATGTCGGCCATATTGGATTATGTACATTTTTTGGCATACTTTGACGAACTCCTCCCAGACGCTTTATCGGATTCGCGTCGAATTCGGGTGACGTGATCGCCAAGTACCCGCGACGTTAAATTGCGAAGGGATTTTTGATCGATCGAACGATGAGGTCACAGGCCACGTTTGAATGTGCCATTTTACCATTTTATAGGTCTCGAACTTTGCAATACTCCTCCCGGAGGTTTTGAGATATCGATCTCAAAGTTGGGCGACGGCCTCTCGACTCATTGGCGACGCTAAATTGCGAAGCTTTTGTGTTTTCGCCAATCGCTGTTGCCGTGGCTGCCTTGCAAACTTTGATGTTTTGGCGTGGACGTGCGTGGCTGTCGGAGCTTCACTTTGCACGGTCCGACCGTCTCCAAATTTCACACGCTGGATGAGAGTCCAGACCTGAACTCGAGTACATGCCATTGACGGTGATAGTCTCAGCGCCACCTACAGGAACAGGAGCATACATTGTCCGATCGGTCCCAAACTTGACACGCTTCATCAGGGTCACGTCTAGAGGACGTACGCGTGTTTCTGACATTTGTGGATTGCGAATAAGCGCGTACCCCAACGTACGCCGGGTTCGAGGAACCTCTCAAGGCTGCTTGCAGCTTTAATTATTATTATTTTCAAATGGCTTTTTGAGGCACTTCCCGGGCACTTAGAGGTGTCGAAACTATTTAGGAGTGTCACATCTGGTGTCTAGTTTCTAAATCTGGAATTTGATTGGAATTGTATATGGATTGGGGGCTCCATAGCGCCACCTGAAGTCAGCTTTTCTCCGAAAAGGTGCTCGGATCGTCGCGAAATCCGAGTACGTCGTACCTCTCGGGGTCCCGAGGCTAGTAAATATTTTTGAGATTTTATACGCAGACAGGAAGTCAGCCATCTTGGACGGCGTGCGAATATTTGAAATGTACGAACGCGTTTTTGAGGACTTTAGGATCGACGAAAACCCACGAACCTTTACGTGCGGGTTCGCAACGGTACTTACGAGGATTTGATTGTATAATTTTAACGTTACGTCGCATATTGGCTCTTTGGCGCCCCCTTGATTGTTTTTCCCTTGTAGCGTAGCTTTGACCCCCTCAACATACGCGAAAACTCTTGAAAATCGGTCAGGAGACGGACATCTCCCAACTTGACCGGCTCGTAAAGCGATTGCTCTCGGCGTGTTTCGGGGGCTCCAGAGCGCCCCCTAACGCACGGGAGGCCGTAGTTTGAATGTAGTTTCTCCGATAATCACGAAATTTGGGGGTAACGTCCAAATCGTCCTTCCAGACATATTTGTAATTGGCTTTCTGTAGCCCCGCCCACCCGGATGTCGGCCATATTGGATTATGTAAGTTTTTTGGCATACTTTGACGAACTCCTCCCAGACGCTTTATCGGATTCGCGTCGAACTCGGATGACGTGATCGCCAAGTACCCGCGACGTTAAATTGCGAAGGGATTTTTGATCGATCAAACGATGAGGTCACAGGCCACGTTTGAATGTGCCATTTTACCATTTTAGAGGTCTCGAACTTTGCGATACTCCTCCTAGAGGTTTCGAGATATCGATCTCAAAGTTGGGCGACGGCCTCTCGACTCATTGACGACGCTAAATTGCGAAGCTTTTGTGTTTTCGCCAATCGCTGTTGCCGTGGCGGCCTTGCGAACTTTGATGTTTTGGCGTGACGTGCGTGGCTGTTGGAGCTTCACTTTACATGGTCCGACCGTCTCCAAATTTCACACGCTGGATGAGAGTCCAGACCTGAACTCGAGTACATGCCATTGACGGTGATAGTCTCAGCGCCACCTACAGGAACAGCAGCATACATTGTCCGATCGGTCCCAAACTTGACACGCTTCATCAGGGTCACGTCTAGAGGACGTACGCGTGTTTCTGACATTTGTGGATTGCGAATAAGCGCGTACCCCAATGTACGCCGGGTTCGAGGAACCTCTCAAGGCTGCTCGCAGCTTTAATTAGGTTCCGAGAACGAAGGTTCAAGGAACCTATTGTTTTTTGAGAAATTATTATTATTATTATTATTATTATTATTATTATTATTTTCAAATGGCTTTTTGAGGCACTTCCCGGGCACCTAGAGGTGTCGAAACCATATAGGAGTGTCACATCTGGTGTCTAGTTTCTAAATCTGGAATTTGATTGGAATTGTATATGGATTGGGGGCTCCATAGCGCCACCTGAAGTCGGCTTTTCTCCGAAAAGGTGCTCGGATCGTCGCGAAATCCGAGTACGTCGTACCTCAGGGGGTCCCGAGGCCAGTAAATATTTTTGAGATTTTACACGCAGACAGGAAGTCAGCCATCTTGGATGGCGTGCGAAAATTTGAAATGTACGAACGCGTTTTTGAGGACTTTAGGATCGACGAAAATCCACGAAACTTTACGCGCGGGTTCGCAACGGTACTTACGAGGATTTGATTGTGTAATTTTAACGTTACGTCGCGTATTGGCTCTTTGGCGCCCCCTTGAATTTTTTTCCCTTGTAGCGTAGCTTTGACCCCCTCAACATACGCGAAAACTCTTGAAAATCGGTCGGGAGACGGACATCGGCCAACTCGACCTGCTCGTAAAGCGATTGCTCTCGGCGTGTTTCTGGGGCTCCAGAGCGCCCCCTAACGCACGGGAGGCCGTAGTTTGAATGTAGTTTGTCCGATAGTCACGAAATTTGGTGGGAACGTCCAAATCGTCATTCCAGACATATTTGTAATTGGCTTTCTGTAGCCCCGCCCACCCGGATGTCGGCCATATTGGATTATGTACGTATTTTGGCATACTTTGACGAACTCCTCCCAGACGCTTTATCGGATTCGCGTCGAATTCGGGTGACGTGATCGCCAAGTGCCCGCGACGTTAAATTGCGAAGGGATTTTTGATCGATCGAATGATGAGGTCACAGGCCACGTTTGAATGTGCCATTTTACCATTTTATAGGTCTCGAACTTTGCGATACTCCTCCCAGAGTTTTCGTCATATCGATCTCAAAGTCGGGCGACGGCCTCTCGACTCATTGACGACGCTAAATTGCGAAGCTTTTGCGTTTTCACCAATCGCTGTTGCCGTGGCGGCCTTGCCAACTTTGATGTTTTGGCATGACGTGCGTGGCTGTCGGAGCTTCACTTTACACGGTCCGACCGTCTCCAAATTTCACACGCTGGATGAGAGTCCGGACCTGAACTCGAGTACATGCCATTGACGGTGATGGTCTCAGCGCCACCTACAGGAACAGGAGCATACATTGTCCGATCGGTCCCAAACTTGGCACGCTTCGTCAGGGTCACGTCTAGAGGACGTACACGTGTTTCTGACATTCGTGGATTGCGAATAAGCGCGTACCCCAATGTACGCCGGGTTCGAGGAACCTCTCAAGGCTGCTCGCAGCTTTAATTATTATTATTATTATTATTTTCAAATGGCTTTTTGAGGCACTTCCCGGGCACCTAGAGGTGTCGAAACCATGTAGGAGTGTCACATCTGGTGTCTAGTTTCTAAATCTGGAATTTGATTGGAATTGTATATGGATTGGGGGCTCCATAGCGCCACCTGAAGTCGGCTTTTCTCCGAAAAGGTGCTCGGATCGTCGCGAAATCCGAGTACGTCGTACCTCTGAGGGTCCCGAGGCTAGTAAATATTTTTGAGATTTTACACGCAGACAGGAAGTCAGCCATCTTGGATGGCGTGCGAAAATTTGAAATGTACGAACGCGTTTTTGAGGACTTTAGGATCGACGAAAATCCACGAAACTTTACGCGCGGGTTCGCAACGGTACTTACGAGGATTTGATTGTGTAATTTTAACGTTACGTCGCGTATTGGCTCTTTGGCGCCCCCTTGAATTTTTTTCCCTTGTAGCGTAGCTTTGACCCCCTCAACATACGCGAAAACTCTTGAAAATCGGTCGGGAGACGGACATCGGCCAACTCGACCTGCTCGTAAAGCGATTGCTCTCGGCGTGTTTCTGGGGCTCCAGAGCGCCCCCTAACGCACGGGAGGCCGTAGTTTGAACGTAGTTTGTCCGATAGTCACGAAATTTGGTGGAAAGGTCCGAATCGTCATTCCAGACATATTTGTAATTGGCTTTCTTTAGCCCCGCCCACCCGGATGTCGGCCATATTGGATTATGTACGTTTTTTGGCATACTTTGACGAACTCCTCCCAGACGCTTTATCGGATTCGCGTCAAATTCGGATGACGTGATCGCCAAGTACCCGCGACGTTAAATTGCGAAGGGATTTTTGATCGATCGAACGATGAGGTCACAGGCCACGTTTGAATGTGCCATTTTACCATTTTAGAGGTCTCGAACTTTGCGATACTCCTCCTAGAGGTTTCGAGATATCGATCTCAAAGTTGGGCGACGGTCTCTCGACTCATTGACGACGCTAAATTGCGAAGCTTTTGTGTTTTCGCCAATCGCTGTTGCCGTAGCGGCCTTGCGAACTTTGATGTTTTGGCGTGACGTGCGTGGCTGTTGGAGCTTCACTTTATTTACACGGTCCGACCGTCTCCAAATTTCACACGCTGGATGAGAGTCCAGACCTGAACTCGAGTACATGCCATTGACGGTGATAGTCTCAGCGCCACCTACAGGAACAGGAGCATACATTGTCCGATCGGTCCCAAACTTGACACGCTTCATCAGGGTCACGTCTAGAGGACGTACGCGTGTTTCTGACATTTGTGGATTGCGAATAAGCGCGTACCCCAACGTACGCCGGGTTCGAGGAACCTCTCAAGGCTGCTCGCAGCTTTAATTAAATTTGTAATCAGTGCAGCCCGAGTAGTTACATTTGTAATCAGTGCAGCCCGAGTAGTTACATTTGTAATCAGTACAGCCCGAGTAGTTACATTTGTAACTGGTTGGTCCGTCCCCAGAGCTCTCTGTGTGTGGTCGGGTCCGTCCCCAGAGCTCTGTGCGTGGCCGGGTCCGTCCCCAGAGCTCTGTGTGTGGTCGGTTCCGTCCCCAGAGCTCTGTGTGTGGTCGGTTCCGTCCACTGAGCTCTGTGTGTGGTCGGTTCCGTCCCCAGAGCTCTGTGTGTGGTCGGTTCCGTCCACTGAGCTCTGTGTGTGGTCGGGTCCGTCCCCAGATCTCTGTGTGTGGTCGGGTCCGTCCCCAGATCTCTGTGTGTGGTCGGTTCCGTCCACTGAGCTCTGTGTGTGGTCCGGTCCGTCCCCAGAGCTCTTTGTGTGGTTGGGTCCGTCCCCAGAGCTCTCTGTGTGTGGTCGGTCCGTCCCCAGAGCTCTCTGTGTGTGGTCGGTTCCGTCCCCAGAGCTTTGTGTGTGGTCGGTTCCGTCCACTGAGCTCTGTGTGTGGTCGGGTCCGTCCCCAGATCTCTGTGTGTGGTCGGGTCCGTCCCCAGATCTCTGTGTGTGGTCGGTCTGTCCCCAGAGCCCGAGTAGTTACATTTGTAATCCGTGCAGCCCGAGTAGTTACATTTGTAACTGGTTTGTCCGTCCCCAGAGCTCTGTGTGTGGCCGGGTCTGTCCACTGAGCTCTGTGTGTGGTCGGGTCCGTCCACTGAGCTCTGTGTGTGGTCGGGTCCGTCCCCAGATCTCTGTGTGTGGTCGGGTCCGTCCCCAGAGCTCTTTGTGTGGTCGGGTCCGTCCCCAGAGCTCTCTTTGTGTGGTTGGGTCCGTCCCCAGAGCTCTCTGTGTGTGGTCGGGTCCGTCCCCAGATCTCTGTGTGTGGTCGGTCCGTCCCCAGAGCCCGAGTAGTTACATTTGTAATCAGTGCAGCCCGAGTAGTTACATTTGTAATCAGTGCAGCCCGAGTAGTTACATTTGTAATCAGTGCAGCCCGAGTAGTTACATTTGTAATCAGTGCAGCCCGAGTAGTTACATTTGTAATCCGTGCAGCCAAAGTAGTTACATTTGTAATCAGTGCAGCCCGAGTACTTACATTTGTAATCAGTGCAGCCCGAGTAGTTACATTTGTAATCCGTGCAGCCAGAGTAGTTACATTTGTAATCCGTGCAGCCCGAGTAGTTACATTTGTAATCCGTGCAGCCCGAGTAGTTACATTTGTAATCAGTGCAGCCCGAGGACTTACATTTGTAATCAGTGCAGCCCGAGTAGTTACATTTGTAATACGTGCAGCCAGAGTAGTTACATTTGTAATCCGTGCAGCCCGAGTAGTTACATTTGTAATCCGTGCAGCCCGAGTAGTTACATTTGTAATCGGTACAGCCCGAGTAGTTACATTTGTAATCGGTACAGCCCGAGTAGTTACATTTGTAATCAGTGCAGCCCGAGTAGTTACATTTGTAACTGGTTGGTCCGTCCCCAGAGCTCTCTGTGTGTGGTCGGGTCCGTCCCCAGAGCTCTCTTTGTGTGGTCGGTCCGTCCCCAGAGCCCAAGTAGTTAAATTTGTAATCAGTGCAGCCCGAGTAGTTACATTTGTAATCAGTGCAGCCCGAGTAGTTACATTTGTAATCAGTGCAGCCCGAGTAGTTACATTTGTAACTGGTTGGTCCGTCCCCAGAGCTCTCTGTGTGTGGTCGGGTCCGTCCCCAGAGCTCTGTGCGTGGCCGGGTCCGTCCCCAGAGCTCTGTGTGTGGTCGGTTCCGTCCCCAGAGCTCTGTGTGTGGTCGGTTCCGTCCACTGAGCTCTGTGTGTGGTCGGGTCCGTCCCCAGATCTCTGTGTGTGGTCGGGTCCGTCCCCAGATCTCTGTGTGTGGTCGGTTCCGTCCACTGAGCTCTGTGTGTGGTCCGGTCCGTCCCCAGATCTCTGTGTGTGGTCGGGTCCGTCCCCAGAGCTCTTTGTGTGGTTGGGTCCGTCCCCAGAGCTCTCTGTGTGTGGTCGGTCCGTCCCCAGAGCTCTCTGTGTGTGGTCGGTTCCGTCCCCAGAGCTTTGTGTGTGGTCGGTTCCGTCCACTGAGCTCTGTGTGTGGTCGGGTCCGTCCCCAGATCTCTGTGTGTGGTCGGGTCCGTCCCCAGATCTCTGTGTGTGGTCGGTCTGTCCCCAGAGCCCGAGTAGTTACATTTGTAATCCGTGCAGCCCGAGTAGTTACATTTGTAACTGGTTTGTCCGTCCCCAGAGCTCTGTGTGTGGCCGGGTCCGTCCACTGAGCTCTGTGTGTGGTCGGGTCCGTCCACTGAGCTCTGTGTGTGGTCGGGTCCGTCCCCAGATCTCTGTGTGTGGTCGGGTCCGTCCCCAGAGCTCTTTGTGTGGTCGGGTCCGTCCCCAGAGCTCTCTTTGTGTGGTTGGGTCCGTCCCCAGAGCTCTCTGTGTGTGGTCGGGTCCGTCCCCAGAGCTCTCTGTGTGTGGTCGGGTCCGTCCCCAGAGCTCTGTGTGTGATCGGGTCCGTCCCCAGAGCTCTGTGCGTGGCCGGGTCCGTCCCCAGAGCTCTGTGTGTGGTCGGTTCCGTCCCCAGAGCTCTGTGTGTGGTCGGTTCCGTCCACTGAGCTCTGTGTGTGGTCGGGTCCGTCCCCAGATCTCTGTGTGTGGTCGGGTCCGTCCCCAGATCTCTGTGTGTGGTCGGTCCGTCCCCAGAGCCCGAGTAGTTACATTTGTAATCAGTGCAGCCAAAGTAGTTACATTTGTAATCAGTGCAGCCCGAGTAGTTACATTTGTAATCAGTACAGCCAGAGTAGTTACATTTGTAACTGGTTGGTCCGTCCCCAGATCTCTCTGTGTGTGGTCGGGTCCGTCCCCAGATCTCTGTGTGGGGTCGGGTCCGTCCCCAGAGCTCTCTTTGTGTGGTCGGTCCGTCCCCAGAGCCCAAGTAGTTAAATTTGTAATCAGTGCAGCCCGAGTAGTTACATTTGTAATCAGTGCAGCCCGAGTAGTTACATTTGTAACTGGTTGGTCCGTCCCCAGAGCTCTCTGTGTGTGGTCGGGTCCGTCCCCAGATCTCCGTGTGTGGTCGGGTCCGTCCCCAGAGCTCTGTGCGTGGCCGGGTCCGTCCCCAGAGCTCTGTGTGTGGTCGGGTCCGTCCCCAGAGCTCTGTGTGTGGTCGGTTCCGTCCCCAGAGCTCTGTGTGTGGTCGGTTCCGTCCACTGAGCTCTGTGTGTGGTCGGGTCCGTCCCCAGATCTCTGTGTGTGGTCGGGTCCGTCCCCAGATCTCTGTGTGTGGTCGGTTCCGTCCACTGAGCTCTGTGTGTGGTCCGGTCCGTCCCCAGATCTCTGTGTGTGGTCGGGTCCGTCCCCAGAGCTCTTTGTGTGGTTGGGTCCGTCCCCAGAGCTTTCTGTGTGTGGTCGGTCCGTCCCCAGAGCTCTCTGTGTGTGGTCGGTTCCGTCCCCAGAGCTCTCTGTGTGTGGTCGGTTCCGTCCCCAGAGCTTTGTGTGTGGTCGGTTCCGTCCACTGAGCTCTGTGTGTGGTCGGGTCCGTCCCCAGATCTCTGTGTGTGGTCGGGTCCGTCCCCAGATCTCTGTGTGTGGTCGGTCTGTCCCCAGAGCCCGAGTAGTTACATTTGTAATCCGTGCAGCCCGAGTAGTTACATTTGTAACTGGTTTGTCCGTCCCCAGAGCTCTGTGTGTGGCCGGGTCCGTCCACTGAGCTCTGTGTGTGGTCGGGTCCGTCCACTGAGCTCTGTGTGTGGTCGGGTCCGTCCCCAGATCTCTGTGTGTGGTCGGGTCCGTCCCCAGAGCTCTTTATGTGGTCGGGTCCGTCCCCAGAGCTCTCTTTGTGTGGTTGGGTCCGTCCCCAGAGCTCTCTGTGTGTGGTCGGGTCCGTCCCCAGAGCTCTCTGTGTGTGGTCGGGTCCGTCCCCAGAGCTCTGTGTGTGATCGGGTCCGTCCCCAGAGCTCTGTGCGTGGCCGGGTCCGTCCCCAGAGCTCTGTGTGTGGTCGGTTCCGTCCCCAGAGCTCTGTGTGTGGTCGGTTCCGTCCACTGAGCTCTGTGTGTGGTCGGGTCCGTCCCCAGATCTCTGTGTGTGGTCGGGTCCGTCCCCAGATCTCTGTGTGTGGTCGGTCCGTCCCCAGAGCCCGAGTAGTTACATTTGTAATCAGTGCAGCCAAAGTAGTTACATTTGTAATCAGTGCAGCCCGAGTAGTTACATTTGTAATCAGTACAGCCAGAGTAGTTACATTTGTAACTGGTTGGTCCGTCCCCAGATCTCTCTGTGTGTGGTCGGGTCCGTCCCCAGATCTCTGTGTGTGGTCGGGTCCGTCCCCAGAGCTCTCTTTGTGTGGTCGGTCCGTCCCCAGAGCCCAAGTAGTTAAATTTGTAATCAGTGCAGCCCGAGTAGTTACATTTGTAATCAGTGCAGCCCGAGTAGTTACATTTGTAACTGGTTGGTCCGTCCCCAGAGCTCTCTGTGTGTGGTCGGGTCCGTCCCCAGATCTCCGTGTGTGGTCGGGTCCGTCCCCAGAGCTCTGTGCGTGGCCGGGTCCGTCCCCAGAGCTCTGTGTGTGGTCGGTTCCGTCCCCAGAGCTCTGTGTGTGGTCGGTTCCGTCCACTGAGCTCTGTGTGTGGTCGGGTCCGTCCCCAGATCTCTGTGTGTGGTCGGGTCCGTCCCCAGATCTCCGTGTGTGGTCGGTTCCGTCCACTGAGCTCTGTGTGTGGTCCGGTCCGTCCCCAGATCTCTGTGTGTGGTCGGGTCCGTCCCCAGAGCTCTTTGTGTGGTTGGGTCCGTCCCCAGAGCTCTCTGTGTGTGGTCGGTCCGTCCCCAGAGCTCTCTGTGTGTGGTCGGTTCCGTCCCCAGAGCTTTGTGTGTGGTCGGTTCCGTCCACTGAGCTCTGTGTGTGGTCGGGTCCGTCCCCAGATCTCTGTGTGTGGTCGGGTCCGTCCCCAGATCTCTGTGTGTGGTCGGTCTGTCCCCAGAGCCCGAGTAGTTACATTTGTAATCCGTGCAGCCCGAGTAGTTACATTTGTAACTGGTTTGTCCGTCCCCAGAGCTCTGTGTGTGGCCGGGTCCGTCCACTGAGCTCTGTGTGTGGTCGGGTCCGTCCACTGAGCTCTGTGTGTGGTCGGGTCCGTCCCCAGATCTCTGTGTGTGGTCGGGTCCGTCCCCAGAGCTCTTTGTGTGGTCGGGTCCGTCCCCAGAGCTCTCTTTGTGTGGTTGGGTCCGTCCCCAGAGCTCTCTGTGTGTGGTCGGGTCCGTCCCCAGAGCTCTCTGTGTGTGGTCGGGTCCGTCCCCAGAGCTCTGTGTGTGATCGGGTCCGTCCCCAGAGCTCTGTGCGTGGCCGGGTCCGTCCCCAGAGCTCTGTGTGTGGTCGGTTCCGTCCCCAGAGCTCTGTGTGTGGTCGGTTCCGTCCACTGAGCTCTGTGTGTGGTCGGGTCCGTCCCCAGATCTCTGTGTGTGGTCGGGTCCGTCCCCAGATCTCTGTGTGTGGTCGGTCCGTCCCCAGAGCCCGAGTAGTTACATTTGTAATCAGTGCAGCCAAAGTAGTTACATTTGTAATCAGTGCAGCCCGAGTAGTTACATTTGTAATCAGTACAGCCAGAGTAGTTACATTTGTAACTGGTTGGTCCGTCCCCAGATCTCTCTGTGTGTGGTCGGGTCCGTCCCCAGATCTCTGTGTGGGGTCGGGTCCGTCCCCAGAGCTCTCTTTGTGTGGTCGGTCCGTCCCCAGAGCCCAAGTAGTTAAATTTGTAATCAGTGCAGCCCGAGTAGTTACATTTGTAATCAGTGCAGCCCGAGTAGTTACATTTGTAACTGGTTGGTCCGTCCCCAGAGCTCTCTGTGTGTGGTCGGGTCCGTCCCCAGATCTCCGTGTGTGGTCGGGTCCGTCCCCAGAGCTCTGTGCGTGGCCGGGTCCGTCCCCAGAGCTCTGTGTGTGGTCGGGTCCGTCCCCAGAGCTCTGTGTGTGGTCGGTTCCGTCCCCAGAGCTCTGTGTGTGGTCGGTTCCGTCCACTGAGCTCTGTGTGTGGTCGGGTCCGTCCCCAGATCTCTGTGTGTGGTCGGGTCCGTCCCCAGATCTCTGTGTGTGGTCGGTTCCGTCCACTGAGCTCTGTGTGTGGTCCGGTCCGTCCCCAGATCTCTGTGTGTGGTCGGGTCCGTCCCCAGAGCTCTTTGTGTGGTTGGGTCCGTCCCCAGAGCTCTCTGTGTGTGGTCGGTCCGTCCCCAGAGCTCTCTGTGTGTGGTCGGTTCCGTCCCCAGAGCTCTCTGTGTGTGGTCGGTTCCGTCCCCAGAGCTTTGTGTGTGGTCGGTTCCGTCCACTGAGCTCTGTGTGTGGTCGGGTCCGTCCCAAGATCTCTGTGTGTGGTCGGGTCCGTCCCCAGATCTCTGTGTGTGGTCGGTCTGTCCCCAGAGCCCGAGTAGTTACATTTGTAATCCGTGCAGCCCGAGTAGTTACATTTGTAACTGGTTTGTCCGTCCCCAGAGCTCTGTGTGTGGCCGGGTCCGTCCACTGAGCTCTGTGTGTGGTCGGGTCCGTCCACTGAGCTCTGTGTGTGGTCGGGTCCGTCCCCAGATCTCTGTGTGTGGTCGGGTCCGTCCCCAGAGCTCTTTATGTGGTCGGGTCCGTCCCCAGAGCTCTCTTTGTGTGGTTGGGTCCGTCCCCAGAGCTCTCTGTGTGTGGTCGGGTCCGTCCCCAGAGCTCTCTGTGTGTGGTCGGGTCCGTCCCCAGAGCTCTGTGTGTGATCGGGTCCGTCCCCAGAGCTCTGTGCGTGGCCGGGTCCGTCCCCAGAGCTCTGTGTGTGGTCGGTTCCGTCCCCAGAGCTCTGTGTGTGGTCGGTTCCGTCCACTGAGCTCTGTGTGTGGTCGGGTCCGTCCCCAGATCTCTGTGTGTGGTCGGGTCCGTCCCCAGATCTCTGTGTGTGGTCGGTCCGTCCCCAGAGCCCGAGTAGTTACATTTGTAATCAGTGCAGCCAAAGTAGTTACATTTGTAATCAGTGCAGCCAAAGTAGTTACATTTGTAATCAGTGCAGCCCGAGTAGTTACATTTGTAATCAGTACAGCCAGAGTAGTTACATTTGTAACTGGTTGGTCCGTCCCCAGATCTCTCTGTGTGTGGTCGGGTCCGTCCCCAGATCTCTGTGTGTGGTCGGGTCCGTCCCCAGAGCTCTCTTTGTGTGGTCGGTCCGTCCCCAGAGCCCAAGTAGTTAAATTTGTAATCAGTGCAGCCCGAGTAGTTACATTTGTAATCAGTGCAGCCCGAGTAGTTACATTTGTAACTGGTTGGTCCGTCCCCAGAGCTCTCTGTGTGTGGTCGGGTCCGTCCCCAGATCTCCGTGTGTGGTCGGGTCCGTCCCCAGAGCTCTGTGCGTGGCCGGGTCCGTCCCCAGAGCTCTGTGTGTGGTCGGTTCCGTCCCCAGAGCTCTGTGTGTGGTCGGTTCCGTCCACTGAGCTCTGTGTGTGGTCGGGTCCGTCCCCAGATCTCTGTGTGTGGTCGGGTCCGTCCCCAGATCTCCGTGTGTGGTCGGTTCCGTCCACTGAGCTCTGTGTGTGGTCCGGTCCGTCCCCAGATCTCTGTGTGTGGTCGGGTCCGTCCCCAGAGCTCTTTGTGTGGTTGGGTCCGTCCCCAGAGCTCTCTGTGTGTGGTCGGTCCGTCCCCAGAGCTCTCTGTGTGTGGTCGGTTCCGTCCCCAGAGCTTTGTGTGTGGTCGGTTCCGTCCACTGAGCTCTGTGTGTGGTCGGGTCCGTCCCCAGATCTCTGTGTGTGGTCGGGTCCGTCCCCAGATCTCTGTGTGTGGTCGGTCTGTCCCCAGAGCCCGAGTAGTTACATTTGTAATCCGTGCAGCCCGAGTAGTTACATTTGTAACTGGTTTGTCCGTCCCCAGAGCTCTGTGTGTGGCCGGGTCCGTCCACTGAGCTCTGTGTGTGGTCGGGTCCGTCCACTGAGCTCGGTGTGTCGTCGGGTCCGTCCCCAGATCTCTGTGTGTGGTCGGTCCGTCCCCAGAGCCCGAGTAGTTACATTTGTAATCAGTGCAGCCAAAGTAGTTACATTTGTAATCAGTGCAGCCCGAGTAGTTACATTTGTAATCAGTACAGCCAGAGTAGTTACATTTGTAACTGGTTGGTCCGTCCCCAGATCTCTCTGTGTGTGGTCGGGTCCGTCCCCAGATCTCTGTGTGTGGTCGGGTCCGTCCCCAGAGCTCTCTTTGTGTGGTCGGTCCGTCCCCAGAGCCCAAGTAGTTAAATTTGTAATCAGTGCAGCCCGAGTAGTTACATTTGTAATCAGTGCAGCCCGAGTAGTTACATTTGTAACTGGTTGGTCCGTCCCCAGAGCTCTCTGTGTGTGGTCGGGTCCGTCCCCAGATCTCCGTGTGTGGTCGGGTCCGTCCCCAGAGCTCTGTGCGTGGCCGGGTCCGTCCCCAGAGCTCTGTGTGTGGTCGGTTCCGTCCCCAGAGCTCTGTGTGTGGTCGGTTCCGTCCACTGAGCTCTGTGTGTGGTCGGGTCCGTCCCCAGATCTCTGTGTGTGGTCGGGTCCGTCCCCAGATCTCCGTGTGTGGTCGGTTCCGTCCACTGAGCTCTGTGTGTGGTCCGGTCCGTCCCCAGATCTCTGTGTGTGGTCGGGTCCGTCCCCAGAGCTCTTTGTGTGGTTGGGTCCGTCCCCAGAGCTCTCTGTGTGTGGTCGGTCCGTCCCCAGAGCTCTCTGTGTGTGGTCGGTTCCGTCCCCAGAGCTTTGTGTGTGGTCGGTTCCGTCCACTGAGCTCTGTGTGTGGTCGGGTCCGTCCCCAGATCTCTGTGTGTGGTCGGGTCCGTCCCCAGATCTCTGTGTGTGGTCGGTCTGTCCCCAGAGCCCGAGTAGTTACATTTGTAATCCGTGCAGCCCGAGTAGTTACATTTGTAACTGGTTTGTCCGTCCCCAGAGCTCTGTGTGTGGCCGGGTCCGTCCACTGAGCTCTGTGTGTGGTCGGGTCCGTCCACTGAGCTCGGTGTGTCGTCGGGTCCGTCCCCAGATCTCTGTGTGTGGTCGGGTCCGTCCCCAGAGCTCTTTGTGTGGTCGGGTCCGTCCCCAGAGCTCTCTTTGTGTGGTTGGGTCCGTCCCCAGAGCTCTCTGTGTGTGGTCGGGTCCGTCCCCAGAGCTCTCTGTGTGTGGTCGGGTCCGTCCCCAGAGCTCTGTGTGTGGTCGGGTCCGTCCCCAGAGCTCTGTGCGTGGCCGGGTCCGTCCCCAGAGCTCTGTGTGTGGTCGGTTCCGTCCCCAGAGCTCTGTGTGTGGTCATTCCGTCCACTGAGCTCTGTGTGTGGTCGGTTCCGTCCCCAGATCTCTGTGTGTGGTCGGGTCCGTCCCCAGATCTCTGTGTGTGGTCGGTCCGTCCCCAGAGCCCGAGTAGTTACATTTGTAATCAGTGCAGCCCGAGTAGTTACATTTGTAATCAGTGCAGCCCGAGTAGTTACATTTGTAATCAGTGCAGCCCAAGTAGTTACATTTGTAATCCGTGCAGCCAAAGTAGTTACATTTGTAATCAGTGCAGCCCGAGTACTTACATTTGTAATCAGTGCAGCCCGAGTAGTTACATTTGTAATCCGTGCAGCCAGAGTAGTTACATTTGTAATCCGTGCAGCCCGAGTAGTTACATTTGTAATCCGTGCAGCCCGAGTAGTTACATTTGTAATCAGTGCAGCCCGAGTACTTACATTTGTAATCAGTGCAGCCCGAGTAGTTACATTTGTAATCCGTGCAGCCAGAGTAGTTACATTTGATGTCCGTGCAGCCCAAGTAGTTACATTTGTAATCAGTGCAGCCCGAGTAGTTACATTTGTAATCCGTGCAGCCCGAGTAGTTACATTTGTAATCGGTACAGCCCGAGTAGTTACATTTGTAATCAGTACAGCCCGAGTAGTTACATTTGTAATCAGTACAGCCCGAGTAGTTACATTTGTAATCAGTACAGCCCGAGTAGTTACATTTGTAATCAGTGCAGCCCGAGTAGTTACATTTGTAATCAGTGCAGCCCGAGTAGTTACATTTGTAATCAGTGCAGCCCGAGTAGTTACATTTGTAATCAGTGCAGCCCGAGTAGTTACATTTGTAATCAGTGTCGCCAGAGTAGTTAAATTTGTAATCAGTGTAGCCAAAGTAGTTAAATTTGTAATCCGTGCAGCCAAAGTAGTTACATTCGTAATCAGTGTAGCCCGAGTAGTTACATTTGTAATCAGTGTAGCCCGAGGAGTTACATTTGTAATCAGTGTAGCCCGAGGAGTTACATTTGTAATCAGTGTAGCCAAAGTAGTTACATTTGTAACTGGTTGGTCTGTCCCCAGAGCTCTCTGTGTGTGGTCGGTTCCGTCCACTGAGCTCTGTGTGTGGTCTGGTCCGTCCCCAGATCTCTGTGTGTGGTCGGGTCCGTCCCCAGATCTCTGTGTGTGGTCGGTCCGTCCCCAGAGCCCGAGTAGTTACATTTGTAATCAGTGCAGCCCGAGTACTTACATTTGTAATCAGTGCAGCCCGAGTAGTTACATTTGTAATCCGTGCAGCCAGAGTAGTTACATTTGTAATCCGTGCAGCCCGAGTAGTTACATTTGTAATCCGTGCAGCCCGAGTAGTTCCATTTGTAATCAGTACAGCCCGAGTAGTTACATTTGTAATCAGTACAGCCCGAGTAGTTACATTTGTATTCAGTACAGCCCGAGTAGTTACATTTGTAATCAGTACAGCCCGAGTAGTTACATTTGTAATCAGTACAGCCAAAGTAGTTACATTTGTAATCAGTACAGCCCGAGTAGTTACATTTGTAATCAGTACAGCCCGAGTAGTTACATTTGTATTCAGTACAGCCCGAGTAGTTACATTTGTAATCAGTACAGCCCGAGTCGTTACATTTGTAATCAGTACAGCCAAAGTAGTTACATTTGTAAGTGGTTGGTCCGTCCTCAGATCTCTGTGTGCGGACGGGTCCGTCCCCAGATCTCTGTGTGTGGTCGGGTCCGTCCCCAGAGCTCTCTTTGTGTGGTCGGGTCCGTCCCCAGAGCTCTCTGTGTGTGGTCGGGTCCGTCCCCAGAGCTCTCTTTGTGTGGTCGGTCCATCCCCAGAGCCCAAGTAGTTAAATTTGTAATCAGTGCAGCCCGAGTAGTTACATTTGTAATCAGTGCAGCCCGAGTAGTTACATTTGTAATCAGTGCAGCCCGAGTAGTTACATTTGTAACTGGTTGGTCCGTCCCCAGAGCTCTCTGTGTGTGGTCGGGTCCGTCCCCAGAGCTCTGTGCGTGGCCGGGTCCGTCCCCAGAGCTCTGTGTGTGGTCGGTTCCGTCCCCAGAGCTCTGTGTGTGGTCGGGTCCGTCCCCAGAGCCCGAGTAGTTACATTTGTAATCCGTGCAGCCCGAGTAGTTACATTTGTAATCCGTGCAGCCCGAGTAGTTACATTTGTAAGTGGTTGGTCCGTCCCCAGATCTCTGTGTGTGGTCGGGTCCGTCCCCAGATCTCTGTGTGTGGTCGGGTCCGTCCCCAGAGCCCGAGTAGTTACATTTGTAATCCGTGCAGCCCGAGTAGTTACATTTGTAATCCGTGCAGCCCGAGTAGTTACATTTGTAATCCGTGCAGCCCGAGTAGTTACATTTGTAACTGGTTTGTCCGTCCCCAGAGCTCTGTGTGCGGCCGGGTCCGTCCACTGAGCACTGTGTGTGGTCGGGTCCGTCCCCAGAGCTCTCTTTGTGTGGTCGGGTCCGTCCCCAGGGCTCTCTGTGTGTGGTCGGTTCCGTCCCCAGAGCTCTCTGTGTGTGGTCGGTCCGTCCCCAGAGCCCAAGTAGTTACATTTGTAATCAGTGCAGCCCGAGTAGTTACATTTGTAATCAGTGCAGCCCGAGTAGTTACATTTGTAATCAGTGCAGCCTGAGCAGTTACATTTGTAATCAGTGCAGCCCGAGTAGTTACATTTGTAATCAGTGCAGCCCGAGCAGTTACATTTGTAACTGGTTGGTCCGTCCCCAGATTTCCGTGTGTGGTCGGGTCCGTCCCCAGAGCTCTGTGCGTGGCCGGGTCCGTCCCCAGAGCTCTGTGTGTGGTCGGGTCCGTCCCCAGATCTCTGTGTGTGGTCGGGTCCGTCCCCAGATCTCTGTGTGTGGTCGGGTCCGTCCCCAGATCTCTGTGTGTGGTCGGTTCCGTCCACTGAGCTCTGTGTGTGGTCCGGTCCGTCCCCAGATCTCTGTGTGTGGTCGGGTCCGTCCCCAGAGCTCTTTGTGTGGTTGGGTCCGTCCCCAGAGCTCTCTGTGTGTGGTCGGTCCGTCCCCAGAGCTCTCTGTGTGTGGTCGGTCCGTCCCCAGAGCTCTCTGTGTGGTCGGTTCCGTCCACTGAGCTCTGTGTGTGGTCGGGTCCGTCCCCAGATCTCTGTGTGTGGTCGGGTCCGTCCCCAGATCTCTGTGTGTGGTCGGTCCGTCCCCAGAGCCCGAGTAGTTACATTCGTAATCCGTGTAGCCCGAGTAGTTACATTTGTAACTGGTTTGTCCGTCCCCAGAGCTCTGTGTGTGGCCGGGTCCGTCCACTGAGCTCTGTGTGTGGTCGGGTCCGTCCCCAGATCTCTGTGTGTGGTCGGTCCGTCCCCAGAGCCCGAGTAGTTACATTTGTAATCCGTGTAGCCCGAGTAGTTACATTTGTAACTGGTTTGTCCGTCCCCAGAGCTCTGTGTATGGCCGGGTCCGTCCACTGAGCTCTGTGTGTGGTCGGGTCCGTCCACTGAGCTCTGTGTGTGGTCGGGTCCGTCCCCAGAGCTCTGTGTGTGGTCGGGTCCGTCCCCAGAGCTCTGTGTGTGGTCGGGTCCGTCCCCAGATCTCTGTGTGTGGTCGGTTCCGTCCCCAGAGCTCTCTGTGTGTGGTCGGTCCGTCCCCAGAGCCCAAGTAGTTACATTTGTAATCAGTGCAGCCCGAGTAGTTACATTTGTAATCAGTGCAGCCCGAGTAGTTACATTTGTAATCAGTGCAGCCTGAGCAGTTACATTTGTAATCAGTGCAGCCCGAGTAGTTACATTTGTAATCAGTGCAGCCCGAGCAGTTACATTTGTAACTGGTTGGTCCGTCCCCAGATTTCCGTGTGTGGTCGGGTCCGTCCCCAGAGCTCTGTGCGTGGCCGGGTCCGTCCCCAGAGCTCTGTGTGTGGTCGGGTCCGTCCCCAGATCTCTGTGTGTGGTCGGGTCCGTCCCCAGATCTCTGTGTGTGGTCGGGTCCGTCCCCAGATCTCTGTGTGTGGTCGGTTCCGTCCACTGAGCTCTGTGTGTGGTCCGGTCCGTCCCCAGATCTCTGTGTGTGGTCGGGTCCGTCCCCAGAGCTCTTTGTGTGGTTGGGTCCGTCCCCAGAGCTCTCTGTGTGTGGTCGGTCCGTCCCCAGAGCTCTCTGTGTGTGGTCGGTCCGTCCCCAGAGCTCTCTGTGTGGTCGGTTCCGTCCACTGAGCTCTGTGTGTGGTCGGGTCCGTCCCCAGATCTCTGTGTGTGGTCGGGTCCGTCCCCAGATCTCTGTGTGTGGTCGGTCCGTCCCCAGAGCCCGAGTAGTTACATTCGTAATCCGTGTAGCCCGAGTAGTTACATTTGTAACTGGTTTGTCCGTCCCCAGAGCTCTGTGTGTGGCCGGGTCCGTCCACTGAGCTCTGTGTGTGGTCGGGTCCGTCCCCAGATCTCTGTGTGTGGTCGGTCCGTCCCCAGAGCCCGAGTAGTTACATTTGTAATCCGTGTAGCCCGAGTAGTTACATTTGTAACTGGTTTGTCCGTCCCCAGAGCTCTGTGTATGGCCGGGTCCGTCCACTGAGCTCTGTGTGTGGTCGGGTCCGTCCACTGAGCTCTGTGTGTGGTCGGGTCCGTCCCCAGAGCTCTGTGTGTGGTCGGGTCCGTCCCCAGAGCTCTGTGTGTGGTCGGGTCCGTCCCCAGATCTCTGTGTGTGGTCGGTCCGTCCCCAGAGCCCGAGTAGTTACATTTGTAATCCGTGTAGCCCGAGTAGTTACATTTGTAACTGGTTTGTCCGTCCCCAGAGCTCTGTGTATGGCCGGGTCCGTCCACTGAGCTCTGTGTGTGGTCGGGTCCGTCCACTGAGCTCTGTGTGTGGTCGGGTCCGTCCCCAGAGCTCTGTGTGTGGTCGGGTCCGTCCCCAGAGCTCTGTGTGTGGTCGGGTCCGTCCCCAGAGCTCTCTGTGTGTGGTCGGGTCCGTCCCCAGAGCTCTCTGTGTGTGGTCGGGTCCGTCCCCAGAGCTCTCTTTGTGTGGTCGGTCCGTCCCCAGATCTCTGTGTGTGGTCGGGTCCGTCCACTGAGCTCTTTGTGTGGTCGGGTCCGTCCCCAGATCTCTGTGTGTGGTCGGGTCCATCCCCAGAGCTCTCTTTGTGTGGTCGGGTCCGTCCCCAGAGCTCTCTTTGTGTGGTCGGGTCCGTCCCCAGAGCTCTCTGTGTGTGGTCGGGTCCGTCCCCAGAGCTCTGTGTGTGGTCGGTCCGTCCCCAGAGCTCTCTGGGTGTGGTCGGTCCGTCCCCAGAGCCCGAGTAGTTACATTTGTAATCCGTGCAGCCCGAGTAGTTACATTTGTAATCCGTGCAGCCCGAGTAGTTACATTTGTAATCCGTGCAGCCCGAGTAGTTACATTTGTAATCAGTGCAGCCCGAGTAGTTACGTTTGTAATCAGTGCAGCCCGAGTAGTTACATTTGTAATCAGTGCAGCCCGAGCAGTTACATTTGTAATCAGTGCAGCCCGAGTAGTTACATTTGTAATCAGTGCAGCCCGAGTAGTTACATTTGTAATCTGTGCAGCCAGAGTAGTTACATTTGTAACTGGTTTGTCCGTCCCCAGAGCTCTGTGTGCGGCCGGGTCCGTCCCCAGAGCTCTCTGTGTGTGGTCGGGTCCGTCCCCAGAGCTCTCTGTGTGTGGTCGGGTCCGTCCCCAGAGCTCTGTGTGTGGTCGGTCCGTCCCCAGAGCCCGAGTAGTTACATTTGTAATCAGTGCAGCCCGAGTAGTTACATTTGTAATCAGTGTAGCCCGAGTAGTTACATTTGTAATCAGTGTAGCCCGAGTAGTTACATTTGTAATCAGTGTAGCCCGAGTAGTTACATTTGTAATCAGTGTAGCCCGAGTAGTTACATTTGCAATCCGTGCAGCCCGAGTAGTTACATTTGTATTCAGTGTAGCCAGAGTAGTTAAATTTGTAATCAGTGTAGCCCAAGTAGTTAAATTTGTAATCCGTGCAGCCAAAGTAGTTACATTTGATGTCCGTGCAGCCCAAGTAGTTACATTTGTAATCAGTGCAGCCCGAGTAGTTACATTTGTAATCCGTGCAGCCCGAGTAGTTACATTTGTAATCCGTGCAGCCCGAGTAGTTACATTTGTAATCAGTGCAGCCCGAGTAGTTACATTTGTAATCAGTGCAGCCCGAGTAGTTACATTTGTAATCAGTGCAGCCCGAGCAGTTACATTTGTAATCAGTGCAGCCCGAGTAGTTACATTTGTAATCAGTGCAGCCCGAGCAGTTACATTTGTAATCAGTGCAGCCCGAGCAGTTACATTTGTAATCAGTGCAGCCCGAGTAGTTACATTTGTAATCAGTGCAGCCCGAGTAGTTACATTTGTAATCTGTGCAGCCAGAGTAGTTACATTTGTAACTGGTTTGTCCGTCCCCAGAGCTCTGTGTGCGGCCGGGTCCGTCCCCAGAGCTCTCTTTGTGTGGTCGGGTCCGTCCCCAGATCTCTGTGTGTGGTCGGGTCCGTCCCCAGAGCTCTCTGTGTGTGGTCGGGTCCGTCCCCAGAGCTCTGTGTGTGGTCGGTCCGTCCCCAGAGCCCGAGTAGTTACATTTGTAATCGGTGTAGCCAGAGTAGTTACATTTGTAATCAGTGCAGCCCGAGTAGTTACATTTGTAATCAGTGTAGCCAGAGTAGTTACATTTGTAATCAGTGTAGCCCGAGTAGTTACATTTGTAATCAGTGTAGCCCGAGTAGTTACATTTGTAATCAGTGTAGCCCGAGTAGTTACGTTTGTAATCAGTGTAGCCAAAGTAGTTACATTTGTAACTGGTTGGTCCGTCCCCAGAGCTCTGTGTGTGGCCGGGTCCGTCTCCAGAGCTCTGTGTGTGGCCGGGTCCGTCCACAGAGCTCTGTGTGTGGCCGGGTCCGTCCCCAGAGCTCTGTGTGTGGTCGGATCCGTCCCCAGATCTCTGTGTGTGGTCGGTTCCGTCCCCAGAGCTCTGTGTGTGGTCGGGTCCGTCCCCAGAGCTCTCTTTGTGTGGTTGGGTCCGTCCCCAGAGCTCTCTTTGTGTGGTTGGGTCCGTCCCCAGAGCTCTCTGTGTGTGGTCGGGTCCGTCCCCAGAGCCCAAGTAGTTACATTTGTAATCCGTGCAGCCAAAGTAGTTACATTTGTAATCAGTGCAGCCCGAGTAGTTACATTTGTAATCAGTGCAGCCCGAGTAGTTACATTTGTAATCAGTGTAGCCAGAGTAGTTAAATTTGTAATCCGTGCAGCCAAAGTAGTTACATTTGTAATCAGTGTAGCCCGAGTAGTTACATTTGTAATCTGTGCAGCCAGAGTAGTTACATTTGTAACTGGTTTGTCCGTCCCCAGAGCTCTGTGTGCGGCCGGGTCCGTCCACTGAGCACTGTGTGTGGTCGGGTCCGTCCCCAGAGCTCTCTTTGTGTGGTTGGGTCCGTCCCCAGAGCTCTCTTTGTGTGGTCGGTTCCGTCCACTGAGCTCTGTGTGTGGTCGGGTCCGTCCCCAGATCTCTGTGTGTGGTCGGGTCCGTCCCCAGAGCTCTTTGTGTGGTCGGGTCCGTCCCCAGAGCTCTTTGTGTGGTCGGGTCCGTCCCCAGAGCTCTGTGTGTGGTCGGGTCCGTCCCCAGAGCTCTCTTTGTGTGGTTGGGTCCGTCCCCAGAGCTCTCTTTGTGTGGTTGGGTCCGTCCCCAGAGCTCTCTGTGTGTGGTCGGTTCCGTCCACTGAGCTCTGTGTGTGGTCTGGTCCGTCCCCAGATCTCTGTGTGTGGTCGGGTCCGTCCCCAGATCTCTGTGTGTGGTCGGTCCGTCCCCAGAGCCCGAGTAGTTACATTTGTAATCAGTGCAGCCCGAGTAGTTACATTTGTAATCAGTGCAGCCCAAGTAGTTACATTTGTAATCCGTGCAGCCAAAGTAGTTACATTTGTAATCAGTGCAGCCCGAGTACTTACATTTGTAATCAGTGCAGCCCGAGTAGTTACATTTGTAATCCGTGCAGCCAGAGTAGTTACATTTGTAATCCGTGCAGCCCGAGTAGTTACATTTGTAATCCGTGCAGCCCGAGTAGTTCCATTTGTAATCAGTACAGCCCGAGTAGTTACATTTGTAATCAGTACAGCCCGAGTAGTTACATTTGTATTCAGTACAGCCCGAGTAGTTACATTTGTAATCAGTACAGCCCGAGTAGTTACATTTGTAATCAGTACAGCCAAAGTAGTTACATTTGTAATCAGTACAGCCCGAGTAGTTACATTTGTAATCAGTACAGCCCGAGTAGTTACATTTGTATTCAGTACAGCCCGAGTAGTTACATTTGTAATCAGTACAGCCCGAGTCGTTACATTTGTAATCAGTACAGCCAAAGTAGTTACATTTGTAAGTGGTTGGTCCGTCCTCAGATCTCTGTGTGCGGACGGGTCCGTCCCCAGATCTCTGTGTGTGGTCGGGTCCGTCCCCAGAGCTCTCTTTGTGTGGTCGGGTCCGTCCCCAGAGCTCTCTGTGTGTGGTCGGGTCCGTCCCCAGAGCTCTCTTTGTGTGGTCGGTCCATCCCCAGAGCCCAAGTAGTTAAATTTGTAATCAGTGCAGCCCGAGTAGTTACATTTGTAATCAGTGCAGCCCGAGTAGTTACATTTGTAATCAGTGCAGCCCGAGTAGTTACATTTGTAACTGGTTGGTCCGTCCCCAGAGCTCTCTGTGTGTGGTCGGGTCCGTCCCCAGAGCTCTGTGCGTGGCCGGGTCCGTCCCCAGAGCTCTGTGTGTGGTCGGTTCCGTCCCCAGAGCTCTGTGTGTGGTCGGTTCCGTCCACTGAGCTCTGTGTGTGGTCGGGTCCGTCCCCAGATCTCTGTGTGTGGTCGGGTCCGTCCCCAGATCTCTGTGTGTGGTCGGTTCCGTCCACTGAGCTCTGTGTGTGGTCCGGTCCGTCCCCAGATCTCTGTGTGTGGTCGGGTCCGTCCCCAGAGCTCTTTGTGTGGTTGGGTCCGTCCCCAGAGCTCTCTGTGTGTGGTCGGTCCGTCCCCAGAGCTCTCTGTGTGTGGTCGGTTCCGTCCCCAGAGCTTTGTGTGTGGTCGGTTCCGTCCACTGAGCTCTGTGTGTGGTCGGGTCCGTCCCCAGATCTCTGTGTGTGGTCGGGTCCGTCCCCAGATCTCTGTGTGTGGTCGGTCTGTCCCCAGAGCCCGAGTAGTTACATTTGTAATCCGTGCAGCCCGAGTAGTTACATTTGTAACTGGTTTGTCCGTCCCCAGAGCTCTGTGTGTGGCCGGGTCCGTCCACTGAGCTCTGTGTGTGGTCGGGTCCGTCCACTGAGCTCTGTGTGTGGTCGGGTCCGTCCCCAGATCTCTGTGTGTGGTCGGGTCCGTCCCCAGAGCTCTTTGTGTGGTCGGGTCCGTCCCCAGAGCTCTCTTTGTGTGGTTGGGTCCGTCCCCAGAGCTCTCTGTGTGTGGTCGGGTCCGTCCCCAGAGCTCTGTGTGTGGTCGGTTCCGTCCCCAGAGCTCTGTGTGTGGTCGGTTCCGTCCACTGAGCTCTGTGTGTGGTCGGGTCCGTCCCCAGATCTCTGTGTGTGGTCGGGTCCGTCCCCAGATCTCTGTGTGTGGTCGGTCCGTCCCCAGAGCCCGAGTAGTTACATTTGTAATCAGTGCAGCCAAAGTAGTTACATTTGTAATCAGTGCAGCCCGAGTAGTTACATTTGTAATCAGTACAGCCAGAGTAGTTACATTTGTAACTGGTTGGTCCGTCCCCAGATCTCTCTGTGTGTGGTCGGGTCCGTCCCCAGATCTCTGTGTGTGGTCGGGTCCGTCCCCAGAGCTCTCTTTGTGTGGTCGGTCCGTCCCCAGAGCCCAAGTAGTTAAATTTGTAATCAGTGCAGCCCGAGTAGTTACATTTGTAATCAGTGCAGCCCGAGTAGTTACATTTGTAATCAGTGCAGCCCGAGTAGTTACATTTGTAACTGGTTGGTCCGTCCCCAGAGCTCTCTGTGTGTGGTCGGGTCCGTCCCCAGATCTCCGTGTGTGGTCGGGTCCGTCCCCAGAGCTCTGTGCGTGGCCGGGTCCGTCCCCAGAGCTCTGTGTGTGGTCGGTTCCGTCCCCAGAGCTCTGTGTGTGGTCGGTTCCGTCCACTGAGCTCTGTGTGTGGTCGGGTTCGTCCCCAGATCTCTGTGTGTGGTCGGGTCCGTCCCCAGATCTCTGTGTGTGGTCGGTTCCGTCCACTGAGCTCTGTGTGTGGTCCGGTCCGTCCCCAGATCTCTGTGTGTGGTCGGGTCCGTCCCCAGAGCTCTTTGTGTGGTTGGGTCCGTCCCCAGAGCTCTCTGTGTGTGGTCGGTCCGTCCCCAGATCTCTGTGTGTGGTCGGTCCGTCCCCAGAGCCCGAGTAGTTACATTTGTAATCAGTGCAGCCCGAGTAGTTACATTTGTAATCAGTGCAGCCCGAGTAGTTACATTTGTAATCAGTGCAGCCCAAGTAGTTACATTTGTAATCCGTGCAGCCAAAGTAGTTACATTTGTAATCAGTGCAGCCCGAGTACTTACATTTGTAATCAGTGCAGCCCGAGTAGTTACATTTGTAATCCGTGCAGCCAGAGTAGTTACATTTGTAATCCGTGCAGCCCGAGTAGTTACATTTGTAATCCGTGCAGCCCGAGTAGTTACATTTGTAATCAGTGCAACCCGAGTACTTACATTTGTAATCAGTGCAGCCCGAGTAGCTACATTTGTAATCCGTGCAGCCAGAGTAGTTACATTTGTAATCCGTGCAGCCCGAGTAGTTACATTTGTAATCCGTGCAGCCCGAGTAGTTACATTTGTAATCGGTACAGCCCGAGTAGTTACATTTGTAATCAGTACAGCCCGAGTAGTTACATTTGTAATCGGGCCAGCCCGAGTAGTTACATTTGTAATCAGTACAGCCCGAGTAGTTACATTTGTAATCAGTGCAGCCCGAGTAGTTACATTTGTAATCAGTGCAGCCCGAGTAGTTACATTTGTAATCAGTGCAGCCCGAGTAGTTACATTTGTAATCAGTGCAGCCCGAGTAGTTACATTTGTAATCAGTGCAGCCCGAGTAGTTACATTTGTAATCAGTGTCGCCAGAGTAGTTAAATTTGTAATCAGTGTAGCCAAAGTAGTTAAATTTGTAATCCGTGCAGCCAAAGTAGTTACATTCGTAATCAGTGTAGCCCGAGTAGTTACATTTGTAATCAGTGTAGCCCGAGTAGTTACATTTGTAATCAGTGTAGCCCGAGGAGTTACATTTGTAATCAGTGTAGCCAAAGTAGTTACATTTGTAACTGGTTGGTCTGTCCCCAGAGCTCTCTGTGTGTGGTCGGGTCCGTCCACTGAGCTCTGTGTGTGGTCGGGTCCGTCCCCAGATCTCTGTGTGTGGCCGGGTCCGTCCCCAGATCTCTGTGTGTGGCCGGGTCCGTCCCCAGATCTCTGTGTGTGGTCGGGTCCGTCCCCAGAGCTCTGTGTGGTCGGGTCCGTCCCCAGAGCTCTCTGTGTGTGGTCGGTTCCGTCCCCAGAGCTCTGTGCGTGGCCGGGTCCGTCCCCAGAGCTCTGTGCGTGGTCGGTTCCGTCCCCAGAGCTCTGTGTGTGGTCGGTTCCGTCCACTGAGCTCTGTGTGTGGTCGGGTCCGTCCCCAGAGCTCTGTGTGTGTGGTCGGGTCCGTCCCCAGAGCTCTCTGTGTGTGGTCGGGTCCGTCCCCAGAGCTCTGTGCGTGGTCGGGTCCGTCCCCAGAGCTCTGTGCGTGGCCGGGTCCGTCCCCAGAGCTCTGTGCGTGGTCGGTTCCGTCCCCAGATCTCTGTGTAGTCGGTCCGTCCCCAGAGCCCGAGTAGTTACATTTGTAATCAGTGCAGCCCAAGTAGTTACATTTGTAATCAGTGCAGCCCAAGTAGTTACATTTGTAATCCGTGCAGCCCGAGTAGTTACATTTGTAATCAGTGCAGCCCAAGTAGTTACATTTGTAATCAGTGCAGCCCAAGTAGTTACATTTGTAATCCGTGCAGCCCGAGTAGTTACATTTGTAATCAGTGCAGCCCGAGTAGTTAAATTTGTAACTGGTTTGTCCGTCCACTGAGCTCTGTGTGTGGTCGGGTCTGTCCCCAGAGCTCTGTGTGTGGTCGGGTCTGTCCCCAGAGCTCTGTGTGTGGTCGGGTCCGTCCCCAGATCTCTGTGTAGTCGGTCCGTCCCCAGAGCCCGAGTTGTTACATTTGTAATCCGTGCAGCCCGAGTAGTTACATTTGTAATCAGTGCAGCCCGAGTAGTTACATTTGTAATCTGTGCAGCCAGAGTAGTTACATTTGTAACTGGTTTGTCCGTCCCCAGAGCTCTGTGTGTGGTCGGTCCGTCCCCAGAGCCCGAGTAGTTACATTTGTAATCCGTGCAGCCCGAGTAGTTACATTTGTAATCAGTGCAGCCCGAGTAGTTACATTTGTAATCAGTGCAGCCCGAGTAGTTACATTTGTAATCAGTGCAGCCCGAGTAGTTACATTTGTAATCAGTGCAGCCCGAGTAGTTAAATTTGTAATCCGTGCAGCCAAAGTAGTTACATTTGTAATCAGTGTAGCCCGAGTAGTTACATTTGTAATCTGTGCAGCCAGAGTAGTTACATTTGTAACTGGTTTGTCCGTCCCCAGAGCTCTGTGTGTGGTCGGGTCCGTCCCCAGAGCTCTCTTTGTGTGGTTGGGTCCGTCCCCAGAGCTCTCTTTGTGTGGTCGGGTCCGTCCCCAGGGCTCTTTGTGTGTGGTCGGTTCCGTCCCCAGATCTCTGTGTGTGGTCGGGTCCGTCCCCAGAGCTCTTTGTGTGGTCGGGTCCGTCCCCAGAGCTCTCTGTGTGTGGTCGGGTCCGTCCCCAGAGCTCTGTGCGTGGCCGGGTCCGTCCCCAGAGCTCTGTGTGTGGTCGGTTCCGTCCCCAGAGCTCTGTGTGTGGTCGGGTCCGTCCCCAGATCTCTGTGTGTGGTCGGGTCCGTCCCCAGATCTCTGTGTGTGGTCGGTCCGTCCCCAGGGCCCGAGTAGTTACATTTGTAATCAGTGCAGCCCGAGTAGTTACATTTGTAATCAGTGCAGCCCGAGTAGTTACATTTGTAATCAGTGCAGCCCGAGTAGTTACATTTGTAATCTGTGCAGCCAGAGTAGTTACATTTGTAATCAGTGCAGCCCGAGTAGTTACATTTGTAATCCGTGCAGCCCGAGTAGTTACATTTGTAATCAGTGCAGCCCGAGTAGTTACATTTGTAATCAGTGTAGCCAAAGTAGTTACATTTGTAACTGGTTGGTCCGTCCCCAGAGCTCTGTGTGTGGCCGGGTCCGTCCCCAGAGCTCTGTGTGTGGCCGGGTCCGTCCCCAGATCTCTGTGTGTGGTCGGGTCCGTCCCCAGATCTCTGTGTGGTCGGTCGGTCCCCAGAGCCCGAGTAGTTACATTTGTAATCCGTGCAGCCCGAGTAGTTACATTTGTAATCCGTGCAGCCCGAGTAGTTACATTTGTAATCAGTGCAGCCCGAGTAGTTACATTTGTAATCTGTGCAGCCAGAGTAGTTACATTTGTAACTGGTTTGTCCGTCCCCAGAGCTCTGTGTGTGGTCGGGTCCGTCCCCAGAGCTCTGTGTGCGGTCGGGTCCGTCCCCAGAGCTCTCTTTGTGTGGTCGGTCCGTCCCCAGAGCTCTCTGTGTGTGGTCGGGTCCGTCCCCAGAGCTCTCTGTGTGTGGTCGGTTCCGTCCCCAGAGCTCTGTGCGTGGTCGGTTCCGTCCACTGAGCTCTTTGTGTGGTCGGGTCCGTCCCCAGAGCTCTGTGCGTGGTCGGTTCCGTCACCAGAGCTCTGTGTGTGGTCGGTTCCGTCCCCAGAGCTCTGTGCGTGGTCGGTTCCGTCCACTGAGCTCTGTGTGTGGTCGGGTCCGTCCCCAGAGCTCTCTGTGTGTGGTCGGGTCCGTCCCCAGGGCTCTCTGTGTGGTCGGGTCCGTCCCCAGAGCTCTGTGTGTGGTCGGGTCCGTCCCCAGAGCTCTGTGTGTGGTCGGGTCCGTCCCTAGAGCTCTCTGTGTGTGGTCGGTACGTCCCCAGAGCCCAAGTAGTTACATTTGTAATCCGTGCAGCCAAAGTAGTTACATTTGTAATCAGTGCAGCCCGAGTAGTTACATTTGTAATCAGTGCAGCCCGAGTAGTTACATTTGTAATCCGTGCAGCCAGAGTAGTTACATTTGTAATCAGTGCAGCCCGAGTAGTTACATTTGTAATCAGTGCAGCCCGAGTAGTTACATTTGTAATCAGTACAGCCAGAGTAGTTACATTTGTAACTGGTCGGTCCGTCCCCAGAGCCCAAGTAGTTACATTTGTAATCCGTGCAGCCAAAGTAGTTAGATTTGTAATCCGTGCAGCCCGAGTAGTTACATTTGTAATCAGTGCAGCCCGAGTAGTTACATTTGTAATCAGTACAGCCAGAGTAGTTACATTTGTAACTGGTTGGTCCGTCCTCAGATCTCTCTGTGTGCGGCCGGGTCCGTCCCCAGGGCTCTCTGTGTGTGGCCGGGTCCGTCCCCAGAGCTCTTTGTGTGGTCGGGTCCGTCCCCAGAGCTCTGTGTGTGGTCGGTTCCGTCCACTGAGCTCTGTGTGTGGTCGGGTCCGTCCCCAGAGCTCTGTGTGTGTGGTCGGGTCCGTCCCCAGAGCTCTCTGTGTGTGGTCGGGTCCGTCCCCAGAGCTCTGTGCGTGGTCGGGTCCGTCCCCAGAGCTCTGTGCGTGGCCGGGTCCGTCCCCAGAGCTCTGTGCGTGGTCGGTTCCGTCCCCAGATCTCTGTGTAGTCGGTCCGTCCCCAGAGCCCGAGTAGTTACATTTGTAATCAGTGCAGCCCAAGTAGTTACATTTGTAATCAGTGCAGCCCAAGTAGTTACATTTGTAATCCGTGCAGCCCGAGTAGTTACATTTGTAATCAGTGCAGCCCAAGTAGTTACATTTGTAATCAGTGCAGCCCAAGTAGTTACATTTGTAATCCGTGCAGCCCGAGTAGTTACATTTGTAATCAGTGCAGCCCGAGTAGTTAAATTTGTAACTGGTTTGTCCGTCCACTGAGCTCTGTGTGTGGTCGGGTCTGTCCCCAGAGCTCTGTGTGTGGTCGGGTCTGTCCCCAGAGCTCTGTGTGTGGTCGGGTCCGTCCCCAGATCTCTGTGTAGTCGGTCCGTCCCCAGAGCCCGAGTTGTTACATTTGTAATCCGTGCAGCCCGAGTAGTTACATTTGTAATCAGTGCAGCCCGAGTAGTTACATTTGTAATCTGTGCAGCCAGAGTAGTTACATTTGTAACTGGTTTGTCCGTCCCCAGAGCTCTGTGTGTGGTCGGTCCGTCCCCAGAGCCCGAGTAGTTACATTTGTAATCCGTGCAGCCCGAGTAGTTACATTTGTAATCAGTGCAGCCCGAGTAGTTACATTTGTAATCAGTGCAGCCCGAGTAGTTACATTTGTAATCGGTGCAGCCCGAGTAGTTACATTTGTAATCAGTGCAGCCCGAGTAGTTAAATTTGTAATCCGTGCAGCCAAAGTAGTTACATTTGTAATCAGTGTAGCCCGAGTAGTTACATTTGTAATCTGTGCAGCCAGAGTAGTTACATTTGTAACTGGTTTGTCCGTCCCCAGAGCTCTGTGTGTGGTCGGGTCCGTCCCCAGAGCTCTCTTTGTGTGGTTGGGTCCGTCCCCAGAGCTCTCTTTGTGTGGTCGGGTCCGTCCCCAGGGCTCTTTGTGTGTGGTCGGTTCCGTCCCCAGATCTCTGTGTGTGGTCGGGTCCGTCCCCAGAGCTCTTTGTGTGGTCGGGTCCGTCCCCAGAGCTCTCTGTGTGTGGTCGGGTCCGTCCCCAGAGCTCTGTGCGTGGCCGGGTCCGTCCCCAGAGCTCTGTGTGTGGTCGGTTCCGTCCCCAGAGCTCTGTGTGTGGTCGGGTCCGTCCCCAGATCTCTGTGTGTGGTCGGGTCCGTCCCCAGATCTCTGTGCGTGGCCGGGTCCGTCCCCAGAGCTCTGTGTGTGGTCGGTTCCGTCCCCAGAGCTCTGTGTGTGGTCGGGTCCGTCCCCAGATCTCTGTGTGTGGTCGGGTCCGTCCCCAGATCTCTGTGTGTGGTCGGTCCGTCCCCAGGGCCCGAGTAGTTACATTTGTAATCAGTGCAGCCCGAGTAGTTACATTTGTAATCAGTGCAGCCCGAGTAGTTACATTTGTAATCAGTGCAGCCCGAGTAGTTACATTTGTAATCTGTGCAGCCAGAGTAGTTACATTTGTAATCAGTGCAGCCCGAGTAGTTACATTTGTAATCAGTGCAGCCCGAGTAGTTACATTTGTAATCAGTGTAGCCAAAGTAGTTACATTTGTAACTGGTTGGTCCGTCCCCAGAGCTCTGTGTGTGGCCGGGTCCGTCCCCAGAGCTCTGTGTGTGGCCGGGTCCGTCCCCAGATCTCTGTGTGTGGTCGGGTCCGTCCCCAGATCTCTGTGTGGTCGGTCGGTCCCCAGAGCCCGAGTAGTTACATTTGTAATCCGTGCAGCCCGAGTAGTTACATTTGTAATCCGTGCAGCCCGAGTAGTTACATTTGTAATCAGTGCAGCCCGAGTAGTTACATTTGTAATCTGTGCAGCCAGAGTAGTTACATTTGTAACTGGTTTGTCCGTCCCCAGAGCTCTGTGTGTGGTCGGGTCCGTCCCCAGAGCTCTGTGTGCGGTCGGGTCCGTCCCCAGAGCTCTCTTTGTGTGGTCGGTCCGTCCCCAGAGCTCTCTGTGTGTGGTCGGGTCCGTCCCCAGAGCTCTCTGTGTGTGGTCGGTTCCGTCCCCAGAGCTCTGTGCGTGGTCGGTTCCGTCCACTGAGCTCTTTGTGTGGTCGGGTCCGTCCCCAGAGCTCTGTGCGTGGTCGGTTCCGTCACCAGAGCTCTGTGTGTGGTCGGTTCCGTCCCCAGAGCTCTGTGCGTGGTCGGTTCCGTCCACTGAGCTCTGTGTGTGGTCGGGTCCGTCCCCAGAGCTCTCTGTGTGTGGTCGGGTCCGTCCCCAGGGCTCTCTGTGTGGTCGGGTCCGTCCCCAGAGCTCTGTGTGTGGTCGGGTCCGTCCCCAGAGCTCTGTGTGTGGTCGGGTCCGTCCCTAGAGCTCTCTGTGTGTGGTCGGTACGTCCCCAGAGCCCAAGTAGTTACATTTGTAATCCGTGCAGCCAAAGTAGTTACATTTGTAATCAGTGCAGCCCGAGTAGTTACATTTGTAATCAGTGCAGCCCGAGTAGTTACATTTGTAATCCGTGCAGCCAGAGTAGTTACATTTGTAATCAGTGCAGCCCGAGTAGTTACATTTGTAATCAGTGCAGCCCGAGTAGTTACATTTGTAATCAGTACAGCCAGAGTAGTTACATTTGTAACTGGTCGGTCCGTCCCCAGAGCCCAAGTAGTTACATTTGTAATCCGTGCAGCCAAAGTAGTTAGATTTGTAATCCGTGCAGCCCGAGTAGTTACATTTGTAATCAGTGCAGCCCGAGTAGTTACATTTGTAATCAGTACAGCCAGAGTAGTTACATTTGTAACTGGTTGGTCCGTCCTCAGATCTCTCTGTGTGCGGCCGGGTCCGTCCCCAGGGCTCTCTGTGTGTGGCCGGGTCCGTCCCCAGAGCTCTTTGTGTGGTCGGGTCCGTCCCCAGAGCCCGAGTAGTTACATTTGTAATCAGTGCAGCCCGAGTAGTTACATTTGTAATTCGTGCAGCCCGAGTAGTTACATTTGTAATTCGTGCAGCCCGAGTAGTTACATTTGTAACTGGTTGGTCCGTCCACTGAGCTCTGTGTGTGGTCGGGTCCGTCCCCAGAGCTCTCTTCGTGTGGTCGGGTCCGTCCCCAGAGCTCTGTGTGTGGTCGGGTCCGTCCACTGAGCTCTGTGTGTGGTCGGGTCCGTCCCCAGATCTCTGTGTGGTTGGGTCCGTCCCCAGAGCTCTCTGTGTGTGGTCGGGTCCGTCCCCAGAGCTCTCTGTGTGTGGTCGGGTCCGTCCCCAGAGCTCTCTGTGTGTGGTCGGGTCCGTCCCCAGATCTCTGTGTGTGGTCGGGTCCGTCCCCAGATCTCTGTGTGTGGTCGGTCCGTCCCCAGAGCCAGAGTAGTTACATTTGTAATCCGTGCAGCCCGAGTAGTTACATTTGTAATCAGTGCAGCCCGAGTAGTTACATTTGTAATCAGTGCAGCCCGAGTAGTTACATTTGTAATCAGTGCAGCCCGAGTAGTTACATTTGTAATCAGTACAGCCCGAGTAGTTACATTTGTAATCAGTACAGCCCGAGGAGTTACATTTGTAATCAGTGCAGCCCGAGGAGTTACATTTGTAATCAGTGCAGCCCGAGTAGTTACATTTGTAATCAGTGCAGCCCGAGTAGTTACATTTGTAATCAGTACAGCCCGAGTAGTTACATTTGTAATCAGTGCAGCCCGAGTAGTTACATTTGTAATCAGTGCAGCCCGAGTAGTTACATTTGTAATCAGTGTAGCCAAAGTAGTTACATTTGTAATCCGTGCAGCCCGAGTAGTTACATTTGTAATCAGTGTAGCCCGAGTAGTTACATTTGTAATCCGTGCAGCCCGAGTAGTTACATTTGTAATTAGTGTAGCCAAAGTAGTTACATTTGTAATCCGTGCAGCCCGAGTAGTTACATTTGTAATCAGTGCAGCCCGAGTAGTTACATTTGTAATCCGTGCAGCCCGAGTAGTTACATTTGTAACCAGTGCAGCCCGAGTAGTTACATTTGTAATCAGTGCAGCCCGAGTAGTTACATTTGTAATCAGTGTAGCCAAAGTAGTTACATTTGTAACTGGTTGGTCCGTCCCCAGAGCTCTCTGTGTGTGGTCGGGTCCGTCCCCAGAGCCCAAGTAGTTACATTTGTAATCCGTGCAGCCAGAGTAGTTACATTTGTAATCCGTGTAGCCCGAGTAGTTACATTTGTAATCCGTGCAGCCCGAGTAGTTACATTTGTAATCAGTACAGCCCGAGTAGTTACATTTGTAATCAGTACAGCCCGAGTAGTTACATTTGTAATCAGTGCAGCCCGAGTAGTTACATTTGTAATCAATGCAGCCCGAGTAGTTACATTTGTAATCAGTGCAGCCCGAGTAGTTACATTTGTAATCAGTACAGCCCGAGTAGTTACATTTGTAATCAGTACAGCCCGAGGAGTTACATTTGTAATCAGTGCAGCCCGAGTAGTTACATTTGTAATCAGTGCAGCCCGAGTAGTTACATTTGTAATCAGTGCAGCCCGAGTAGTTACATTTGTAATCAGTGCAGCCCGAGTAGTTACATTTGTAATCAGTGTAGCCAAAGTAGTTACATTTGTAACTGGTTTGTCCGTCCCCAGAGCTCTCTGTGTGTGGTCGGGTCCGTCCCCAGAGCTCTCTGTGTGCGGTCGGGTCCGTCCCCAGAGCTCTGCGTCTGGTCGGGTCCGTCCCCAGAGCTCTGCGTCTGGTCGGGTCCGTCCCCAGAGCTCTGCGTCTGGTCGGGTCCGTCCCCAGAGCTCTGTGTGCGGTCGGGTCCGTCCACTGAGCTCTGGATGTGGTCGGTCCGTCCCCAGCTGTGTCTGGTCGTCACAAAGTGAATCTTTCGCAGACAGCATGTTGCTAAATTTACAATATATTCCCTATTAATGGTCCAATTTAATTAATGATACACCAAATTAAAATGTGATGTAGCTATTAAGCATTTGTTAGACACTAAATAATTCCGAGCACGACTATTCGTATTGATGTCATTATTCTTACTTCTCATGTGCCTTCACTGCAACCGCCATTTATTTTCACATCATCCATGCTAAGACAACACATTTTATAATTGAGAGAAAATAAGCTTTCATTCGGGGTGTCCCGTGTTATAAATGGCTAGATACCAATTCAAGGGCGTAAAGAAGATTGTCATCTTGTGACTGCGCAAGCTTGGAAAAAATGGACAGGAGGTGTCTTCAATGACCATTTTGAACTGAAAGCTACTGATTTTAAAATGGAATCCTGAATAACAGGGCTTTCATATGGTACCAATGAACCTTGATCTCAAAATGTGGCGTCCTCCCTGATGGACTATTTGTCTTGTCCAGCCTTTCCTCGTGTTTCTCTTCAGCTCTGACAGCCGTCTGGATTGTAAGACTGAGGCCTCGGATGCACCTCTAGTTGCTTTAAATTGGGATTATTTGGGATAATTATGCGATGTAAAATGAATTCAACCAATCAAAGGGCCATCTCATTCAAGGCTGGCCGTGTTTGTCTCCACGTAATACACTGCTGTTTAGTGTTAATGCTCATCACCAGCCTTGTGATGCAGAAAAGATAGCAGCCTGTGGGTTATCATTTGGATTATTACTGGATGTCGAGTTAAGTCATCCGTTATTGAAGAGGAAGATGTGTCTCCACACGGTGGCTCCACTGAAGATGGATTGATCGTGAAATAGTCCGTTGTCACACATTGAAAGCCTTAAACCTTCAGGCTTTCAATGTGTGACAACTGCTGTCCTAAAAGTTTAAGGACAGCAGTTCTCTCACATGCAATCTGAGGACAGGACAGGAGGCGGAGCTAGAAGTGGCGGGGTTCAATTCAATTGTATTTCTATAGCGCCAGATCATAACAGGAAGTTGTCTCAAGGCACATTTTGCAGGAGTAGCAGGGAAAGACCCTGCAGGGAGAGACAGAACCCAACTTGACCCACAAGAGCAAGAACTTTGGAGACAGAGGCAAGGACACACTTCCCTTTAACAGGCAGAAACCTTGGACAGAACCTAGGCTCATGGTGGACGGCCATCTGTCTGGACCGGTTGTGTGTGTGTGTGTGTGTGTGTGTGTGTGTGTTGAGGGTCACAGGTCCAGGTTCTACAGCACTACGGACAGAAGGACCTGCAGAAAGAGGGACAAACAGAGGGAGAGCGAGCACAAGACCAAAGGGAAGAGAGAGAGATTACTGACATATATTTATAACATGAATAACCAGATAGAGAGGGAGGAGCTCAGTGTGTCATAGGAGGTTAAGCCACCAGTGCTGGCCTATGCAAGCATATTGGTTAATGTATTGATTAACTATAAGCACCAACAAGATTTTTGCTCTTCTCATTGGTTGTATTTTAGGTACGTGCTGGGCTACAAAGGAAATACCCGGCAGCAGTGTGTTCAGAGCCGTGGGCTCAGGGAGTCGGGAATGAGGTTGGTCCATGTGGTCGCCGCCTCCTGCAGCGCCACGCAGCTCCAGTCGCTCCTCAGTGACAGACTGCTCCTTCTGAGCGCTGAGGACACTGAGATTCAGGTCGGTACCTCTACAGCGTATCGGTGTCTGCGGTTAGATGCTTTACTTTGATCCAGCTCTTAGGCTCAGGATGATTTGATTCGTTACGCTCCAACATGAGCAGTTTGTTCTTCCGGTCTCAGCATCGCTGCGGAAAGTCGTCCGTGTAGCATCAAAGGTAGCCGGGCTGAAATTCAGCAGTCTGGATGAAGTTTTTAAAGTTCACTAGCTTAAAAAAAATCCAAGTCCATCTACAGCAGCGGTCTCCAACCTTTTTCCTGCCACGGACCGGTTTCTTGACGGGCAATTTTTTACTCCTGTTACACCAATATCTTCTCACCATGAGTTGTGGTCTCAATAATTGCTTACGTTGGAGAAAATCCGGTCGTTTTTCAAAATAAAACACCTTTTGGACGCTAATAATCGATACAACGGAAATTTAATACATTAGTTATTCTTTCTGTGCGGCCCGGCATCAAATGCCTCATGGACCGGTACCGGGCCACGGCCCGGTGGTTGGGGACCACTGGTCTACAGGGACAAAACTCATCCTCTCAATCACGATTACAAGCTGCTCCCTTCTGGTGTCCGACGAGCACTAAAAACAGACCCAGGTTCTCCTTTGTCCCGCTCTCCATCGGGGCCCTGAACGCCTCTGAGAGGAGGTGACGGCGCGTAGTGTTCTCCTTTTGGTGTTGCTGCTCACACAGATGTATGTATTTGTGTATTTGTATAATGATGCTGCTCGCATCTTGCATTTTATATGTCCTTTGAATGTGTCCATAGTGTGTATGTCGACTGCCGTAAACCAAACTGCCCTCTGAGGGACAAACTCATGAAGTGAAGTGAATCTTTCTGCCTGAGCACTCATTTCGGTGAAGGCTTAAATGTTTCACCATGTTTCGACCAGCAGAGCAGAACTAACACGAACTCAAGTTTGTGTTCTTTAAAACGACTCTAATCTAGCTAACGCATGTCACTGCGTGTGTTTAGTTCCACAGAGAGCCACTATCAGCAGTGGAGGCCTGCCATGAGGGCGATGTGGTCATCGTTCTCCCAGGAGCCTACAGCGTCGGTAGCTCCATCTTCCTACCGGACTCCGTCACTGTAGAGGGTAAAAAGCCATCATGTGGTTCCACAGGAATTATTGGAGGGTGGCAGTGGCTCAGTGAGTTGGGACTTGGGTTGGGAACCGGAGGGTCACCACACTGGGTCAGGTTCTGGCCCCGTGTGGGCTGGTGCTGGGGCTTTTATTACCCCACGATGCGTTGGACCTGAAGACCTCACAGTATATCGTTGTGCTCGGGTGTCCTCTGCTTCCACTCGGTAAATTTTCATGAAGAGTATTTTTTTTTTTAACTGCATGTTCACAAGAGTTCAGATAAAGTTTGTGTTTCAGGTTGTGTAAAACATATTTACTGCCTTATATTAAAACTATCCCATGAGCCTGAAGGCAACACGGGGAGCTGCCGGATGTTGACAGCGGTCCTGGTCCTTCTGCTCTCCGTGTTCCAGGCTTTGGGCTGCCTGATGAGGTGGTGATTGAGAAAAAAAGCAAGGGGGACTCGTTTGTGGAGTCCACGGGGGCCGACGTCAGACTGTCCAACATCAAGTTCATCCAGCATGATGCTATCGAGGGCATTCTGTGTGAGTATGCGTCGGTACAGGCCCGTAGGCGTTACTCAGTTCCTTGTTACACCTGCTGGAGCCCAACAGTGCTGGGGGACATCAGATGGTTTAACAGAGTGTCCCCTCTCAGACAACCTGTTACATTACATTATCAACGAAAATGCAGCACCGTCCAGCAGCTGAAGCAGTTGTGTTTGTGTTCTTTTATGGACATTGAGCATACAACATGCACCCTGACTCCTGTGGTGCGAACGGGTTTTCTCAGGTGTGCGTCAGGGGGCACTGACCATGGAGAACTGTGTGCTGCAGTGTGAGACCACCGGGGTCATCGTCCGAACGTCGGCCCACCTCACCATGAGCATGTGTGACCTGTACGGATCCAAGGTAGGTGCCGGAGGTGCAGACCGCGTGTGGAGACTTGTCTTGGGCCGTGTTGGTCTCATCCATCGTTGCAGTTTTCCACACTGAGGCTGTTCCAGGATTTGATTTTAGGAAAAGTAATTTCCAGTTGCTCTCTCACTTTGCCAGTGCCTGATGTGGGGACACGATTGTTCTGATGCTCAAACAGCTTTTGACCAGTCTCTTTATTGTCTAATGTAATCATGTGTGTTTTGTTCATTTTGCCGTGTGTGTGGGCTACAGGGGGCAGGGGTGGAGATTTACCCCGGCAGTGTTTGCAGTCTTGTAGGTAACGGGATCCATCACTGTAAAGACGGCGTCCTCGTCAAGGTGAGGAAGCAGTGACTCTCCCAGACGTTTAGGCAGGGCTTTGGTCTCCTCTGATTTCTGCCTCTGGTTTCTAGCAACACATCATCTTTATGCAGAGCACCGTCATCGTACGTCAGACCATGTGCTTTAAATGAAGTCAAATATTGTGGTATCACTTAGATTAGGGGTAGGCAACCTTTTTCATGACGTGTGCCACTTTCCAATAAACTAAAGCCCAAAGTGCCAACTCTTACTTCTTTAATAAAATCATTTGTAAAGGATATGTTTTTACAGTTTCTATTTTTACAGTATTTAGACTTGCTAGGGTAAACTAGCAAGTTTAAATACTGCCTTATGTAATAGTGTGCATATATATAAATCACTACTGTGTAGGGCACACGCAAAACGTACAGGCATAATATTCCCTGCGTGCCGACGTAATTGCCCTCACGCACCAGCAATGACACGCGCGTCTTAGGTTGCCGACGCCTGACTTACACTACCGTTCAGAAATTCCCTTATTTTTTTTAAAATAAATGCACTGGTTTTTTTTTCAATGCTAACTTTAAGCTAATCATAAATACCCTCTCTACATTGCTAACGTGCTAAACGACTGTTCTAGATGCAGATGTCTGGTTCTTGGTGCAACATCTGCATCGGTGTCTTGAGGCCCGTCTCCAGCAGCATCACTGCGGGGTTCTGATGCTACATTGCGTTTGCTCATTGCGTCAGAAGGCCGATGGATGAGTGGAAACCGCTGTGCAATCATGTTAGCACAGCGGAGCACAGTTTAGCTGCTTAATGGCGAGGTCACTGAGTGGACCCCTAACTTCTGAACGGCAGTGTAGATACTGAGTGAACTCGAGTATACAAATGAATATCTTTACGTTGAAAAAGAGAGCACAATTGGTAACCATTTTAATGTGGACGCTAAACAACACCAGGACCAACCAAAGGAACTCTGGTCCATTTAAAGGGGACCAGACGGTGACGGTGTGAAAGCACCCTTGCTGTGCAGCATCAAGTCCTCTATGAAACTCGCACTCTTTGTGCTTGCAGGACTTTGCAGATGAGTTGGATGTGTTGCCGTCCATCACGATGGAGAACAATGTGATCCACAACAATGAAGGGTACGGCGTTATTTTAGTGAAGCCCAACAAGGGGGAACGGCACAGAAGTGAAGGTAGGTGGTGCTCTAAGGATTGGAATCAGAAGTAGAGGTGCGTAGAGCTGTGGGACATTGTTTGTACCTTTTTGTTCCGAGGTGATCCTGCTGGACTGACCGATGAGGACAAACAGGACAGCCTTCCAGACCCTGTCCACCTCGCTTCAACGTCAGCAGCTGGCGGCGGCGGCGTCCCCTCTGGCAAGAAGTGGCAATTTAGTCGTCAGTTGAGCCGAAACAAGGAGACGTCGTGCAGCCGGCCGGTCCAGGATCTGATGCAGCATCAAATCTTTGTCTCTATTGAGGGAAATCAGTTTAGACGGAACGGAATGGGCGACTTCGGCACCTTCTTCTACTGACAGACGACATGCCGCTGAGAAATGACCGGACAGTCGGAATACACGCGCGCCGCGGTCTAACAGTATTTTGGAGCTTCTGATATTTACTGACAGCTTTTAGGCGATTTCTTTAACCCTCCGTGAGTAACGCGACTCCCAGACGCTCCCTGAGCAGCACCGTCGAGCTCCAACTTGAACCCGTTTGACTTAACACGCATGTTTGAAGTTACAGGAATGATTTTAGCGTATTTATTCCTTTGGGCCCCAGACGCTAACTGTAAATGTTTTAATGCGTTATCTGTTGCAGATTCACTCATCACTTTGCCTTAATTTTGTTATTGGTTGTACTAATTGTCATGTAAGGTCCCCACCTTACATGACACGTATTCTGAATGAATGGCACTCCTTGATTTGGTTCGGTTTGAGTTCCATGTTACTTGCACACTTTGTCTGAGGGTGTACGAGTTCTTGCGTGTGTTCAAATGTTTTATGATGTATTTTATAGTTGATTTATAAGGGCAGAAGCTCAATGGAAATAAAATATCAAGTTTTATGTTCAGAGTGATCTTGATTTCCTGATAGAATGAAGCGGGTTCTGCTTAATCCTGGAGTACAGCGATGCTTTTTAGTCTGTTAAAAAGGAAAGTCTTTAGTCTCCTCCTGAACAGAGAGATGGTGTCTGTCTCACGAACCAATCAGGGAGCTGATTCCACAATAAAGGAGATCACAGATGTATGTGGAGCCAGAGGCAGAGGGTAAAGCCAAGGCCACCTTCTTTAGGCATGAGAATCTGTCTGGCAAACTCTCCCAACAGGCCACAATGGATGCTCCTTGGTCTGTTTCACCCTTATCCAGTGCTGAATGGAGTTCTGTGAACTTTGATGCCCATAATGAATTTAATCAACCACATTTCAAACTCCTAAATTCGTATCCACTCAAACAGGCAAGATGGCAGATCTTTCTCCCCAAACATTCCTGTTTTGGCGTGGAGCAGTACTAGTAGTACTAGTCAGTACTAGTGCCGTGAGAGCATTTGACACCATTTGCCTGTCTCGCCTCAAAACTAGCCTCAACATCACCGGCTCCGCTCTGTCCTGGCTTCGGTTTGTTCACATCAAATGGTAAATGGACTGCACTTATATAGCACTTCTTCCACCGCTTCGCGGTGCTCATAGCGCTTTACATGAGGCCAGCGGGTGGCCAAGCAAGGTCCAGACCCACTGGGAGTAATCTGGGGACACTTCAACATGCAGACAGTCAGAGCTGGTAGGATGAAGCGGGTTCTGTTTGAAGCTGGGATTCGAACCACCAACCCCCTGACCACTGGACGACCCACTCTACCAACTGAGCCACAGCTGCCCCACAACAACTGCTCCTCCTCAATTGCTCCCCTATTGCAGGGGTTCAGTGCTTGGTCCTCTCCCCATTATCCGCTACATCCTCCCGCTTGGCAACATCATCTAGTCGTCAGTGTGCAGACGTGGCCGTTATGGGCTTAATGCTCCGCCAAATAATCAATAACAATAGCACAAATAGCAGAGGTAAAAATAAATTGGTGATAAAGGTATAAGCCAGGGGTCCCCAAACTTTTTCCTGTGAGGGCCACATAACATTTCCCTTCTCTGACGGAGGGCCGGAGCCAGTTTGTACAGGAAAAGTCTGACGATGGCAGGGGGCTAGAGATTTATTGTTTTCCAGACAGCCACCAAATAACCCTTTCTTCACAGAAAAGTCAGGAAATGAATAATAACCAAATAGTCCATGGAACATTAACTTTCTGGTCGTATGAGATCATCATTAAAGTTATCCCAAACGAAAGGAAGAATGAAGAACGATCAATAATATTTTTAGGAAACAAAAGATTAATTTAATGACCCCTCTTAAATGCACCGCATACCGTTATTGATCCCCTACTGGCTACTCGTATTGTATAGAAAGGAAAATAAGAAAATGTTTTTTTTTGGTCTCTGGTATTGTCCAGGGGGGCTGGGCCAAATGTGGAGGCGGGCCGTAGTTTGAGGACCCATGGTATGAGCTGTTATTACATGATGAGCTGTTATTACATTGAGCTGTTATTAAATTATGAATTATGAGCTGTTATTACATTATGAGCGCCATCAGTCTGGACTCAAAGACGTTATTACGTTATGCGCTCATGAATTTATTACATTATGAGTTGCTGCACAGGACGATATTAATTGTGCTTAACTGGAAGAGCAGAGTAAACCAGTGGAATCCTGAGGACGTCCAGGTGAAGAACAAGAAAGATGATTCCGGCCTGGCCCACTCCACTCTTCAATAAAAGAGCTTTGCAGCCTTATTATAACATTGCCTGCACATAATACTTTCACTCCGCTTTACAGAAACACCTCTGCTCCTTTCATTCGGTTTAAACTCCATTCACCTTTTCCTGTCCTATCCTGATCCCCCCTAAAACATTTTGCTTCCACCCATCTCATATAATCTCTGTTCTTCTTTGATCTCTTCCTCTTTGCTTTTTTTTTTTACTCTGCTCTTTTGTTCCTTTTCTTCCTTGCACTTCATCTCCTCTCGTCTTCCCATTATTGTGAATTCTTGCCATGTTAGACGTACCCTCCTACTTGTTACTGATCTGTTTAATCTTCTTAATCCATTTGCATATTCATACTGTAATTTTCCTCCCAGGTTGCATTTAAATAATATAAATCTGGTCTATATTTGTCAGCTGTGAGACTATACTATATTTATGAATGTAATTGAACACGTTCCAGACGTCAGAAGATAATGCCATTGGGGGAGTAAGAACAAGGCGCCACATCTGGAGGCCCACTTTTCACAACCTCATTTATTCTCATTTTTAACCCGGAGCATCACAGCGAGAGCTCCAGTTTGCCGCTTTGATGCTCATGCCTCATTTATGCCTTTTCTTTAATTTCTTGCTGTTTCTTTAGGCTTTTCTTTGAATAAGTACACATTTCCACAGACGCACGACTTCATTTCTTCCATAAATTTGCGTGTTGGTTTGTGACGCTGTTTTCTCTTCCACAGGGTTCATCCGCTTTGGTTTCAGGAGTGGTTCTCGATAGTATCCACTGTCTGTTTCCTTCTGTCATTTCTGTAAGTGGGTCAGATTCATAAACTAAGGCACCTATTTTATTACTTTATCTGCAGCCACTATTGAGGATCCATCAGCTTGAGTAGTCAGAAAGGTTCTCTGATGGCATTAGAGATATGAAATAGGAAAATTTAAAAATATATTTGAACACCTCCCATGTGTGTTTACTCCCCTCATAATCTTCCTCTCTGGGGT
Organism: Brachionichthys hirsutus; assembly: GCF_040956055.1. Taxonomy (NCBI): domain Eukaryota; kingdom Metazoa; phylum Chordata; class Actinopteri; order Lophiiformes; family Brachionichthyidae; genus Brachionichthys; species Brachionichthys hirsutus. The sequence continues at coordinate 15,385,122 of NC_090897.1, read as the reverse complement.
TTGTAGTGTTTCTGCATTAACTGACCTCTAATTGGCAGATTTTGAAGATGACTTTGGATTTATCAAGATCTTTGTTTGGTTTGAACTCGAAAGGGTTCCAAACGTGCGATTTCAGATGAGAGGGCTGCAGACCGGCGTTTTACCGGGATTGTGCGCCTGACGTAATGACGTTGAGGTGAGGGTGAGTCACCGTTCACGGGAGCGAACGTAATGAGAAAAAAACTAATATGAATCGATTGCACAAAATAAAAGGAAATCGATCCAGAATCAATTAAATCGATTTTTTGTTACCCAGCCCTAGTTACACGTCAACCTTACTTGCTGTTTTTTATTTTATTGTTTCTATGTATTTATTTATATATGTATTATTCCTCTCATTTGTATTTATTCATATATGTATTATTCCTCTCATTTGCATGTGGGTGAAACTCGATACCTGCCTGTCCACATAGTTGTGAAAAAGGCTTTTATTAGAATATCATGATTTTGCTGTCATAAACCGACAAGCTCTCCCTAACATAAGCTGCCGTCGATTACAAAATTTAAATGCAAACACACACATGTTGCTGTTGTTATTCAGATTCAGAATACTTTATTGAACCCAAAGGGAAATTCAGGCACATGCGCACGAATAGGCTGCTGTGTGTCTTTAATAAAAGATATTTTCAAGATGATAAGGAGCTGGCGAGGAGGTGTTTTCTGGGTGTCAGTTGGATAGACCTGTCCTTTGGACAGATGTTATGGTTAAAGAGACAGATGAGGCCAGCTGTGTGGTGCATTCTCTGATGGGGGGAAGGAAGGGGGAGGGGAAAAGAGCAGAAAATAAATCACAGTTTTGGCCGAAAGCAGATGAATCTGGCTTGATCCAATTAGGCAGTTGGTGCTCACTAAATCCACATTTAGATTGCCATGAATCTTGTGACAGATAGACATATGGCAGTTCTCCGTTTATGCAGACTTTCTTCCTTAAATTAGTCAGAACTGTGCACCTTTTGAAACATCTTGGATTTTTTTTCAGTTTGATTAGTCGCCAACTTGGCAGAGTTTGGCAGCTGCTTTGATTCGTAAACCAAGGCACAAATTAGATTTGGCAGCTGAAAGTGTGAGTCTCTTTGAGTGGAACCGTTAGGTCCTCTGGTAGATGGAGTTTGAATGACACATGATGGGAGGATGACGATAGAGTCTGTTATTATGCTTCTGCCCGTTTTTACCTTTCCTTTCTTATCTTAAGCCTCTCCCTGCTTCTGGATAGCACGGATATCGAAAGGGGTGCAACCAAAAGGGATGCTGTGCGTGTTGGGGATGGGGCTGTGGGGTGGTTGGGTGAGTGTTCAGATAGCAACTGCCTTCAGGAGAGAATTGCAGCAGAATAAAGGCTCTCTTTTTCTCAATGTTTCCTCCTTCTCACACACATTCACGAATAAACAAAATGTATCCACATACACAGAGATACATTTGAGAAAACATTCACTCTCTCTCTCTCACACACACCAGTTCTTTATCTATGAGTGCCACCTGGCTGGCAAAGATTTAGTATAACCCGGCAAATGGCCTAACTGGATGGATAATCTGTGAGGCTGAAAGAACATAGACAGAGAGAAAGGAAAAGACACACGGGCCAGACATAGATAAATGGAGAAATGGGAGAGACAATGACTTTTGTAACTATTTTTTAAGGAACATAAGGCGGAGCCAAGAAAGCAGATAAGAAAGGTCAAGCAAGGAAGAGAACAAAGATGGAGGACGTGAGAGACCTCAGCGTCGAGCAAAGTGAAAGCCAGAGAGATCAATGACCTAATGAAGAGAATGGGTCAAAGATGAAAGAGAGATGCAATGAAAAAGATGAGACAGAAAAGAGAGCAGAGTGACTGCAGCAAAGATGTGAGCAGAAAAGATAAAGAGGCCGGGAGCCGGAAGGAAGTGACAGGATGATGCGTTCTGGAGCCGAGGGGAATACATAGTGAGCAATACTGCAACAGCTGCTGCTGACAGAACGAGGGAGTCTGACAAGACAGAACATTGAGTTGAAATATTGAGGCATGTGATCGTTTAAGACGAAAGACGCAGCAAAATTCTTTCTATTCTTCACACAGTGATTGCTGCTGTCAGGACAGTGCATCAGGGAAATATTTAGAAGCAAATGTCGATGTTCTCAACACACATTTATATATATATACATATATATATATATACATACAGTGGAACCTCGGTTCTCGGTTCTTGAATAATTTGGTTTAACTCAAATTTTGGGATTTTGCAAAGGTTACATAAATTAGAGCACATATATAAAAATTGTTGTTTTTTTTAACAAATTTGTCAGAAGGTTCCATTAAGACCTTATTTTTCAAAAAGTAGAGTGTTCTGTTGATTACTTCATGGTGCGGGCTTTAAAGGGTTAAAAGCTTCTTTGGGCTGGCCTCCTTTGACAAGAGATTTGTGAGGGGGCTCCCCTGAATAGAACGCCCTTCACAGGTTATTGATGGAGTCACTAGCCCTCACACCACCAGACCCCGCCTTACCTTTTGTTCTGGACACAGATGCCAGCAATGTGGGACTAGAGCCATGCTGTCGCAGAACATGTAGTCGCATCCCAAATAATGAACAGTGGACCGTTAAAATAGGTGGGCAGAAGAATCAAAAGCAATTATGGGAGTGTGCTGTGTCCATCTAACCGTCTGCTCATGTTCCGGGGGGGACAAACCCCAGATGTGAAACATGCATGGTCGAGCCAGTGTCACACTGACTTTCCACTTTATAGAGATTTAGTGAGTCTACAAGGATTTGAATGATCCTCTACGCAGTCTGTCAGTTGTCATGGTAATAAAGGGAAGATGACAGGTTCGGTGCCAACCAGCCTGACTTTGCTGTTCATTACCTGACGCAGCCAAAACTGCTGACAAGAGCAGCCAAGAGATTTAAGCATGGTAATAGTAGATACGAAAATAGTTTAGTTTAGTTTATTGGTTTATTTTGAACTTTGAAAAAAGGTGAAAATGCAACATACACATAATTAGCACATTTACAATATTTGACATCAATAATAAAATAGAATAAAATTACATCATACAATGTTCAAAAGGGAGTAGGAAGAAGTCAGGCTTATTTAGATCCCCTCTTTTACAGCATTTATAAACATTAGCACACAGCTTAAACAATTTTAACAAAAATAAATAAAACAATAATTATGTCATGATTCCTAAACACTAGAATTTAACCAATCATTTCACAGATACAAGTCCCAAAAAATGTTGTTTGTATATTTTTTCAATTGATTTATATTTGTACACCTATTAAGATTCTCTTCTAGCCCATCCCATAAATGTACATAAACTCATTTGTCGAATTGTTGTTCCTATTTTTATTTTCTTAACGTTTAACTCACCCCTGAGACTATAACCCCCCCCCTCTCTCTCCAAATATGTCATGGATATTGCATGGAAGCAAATTCTTCCTTACTTTGTACATTACTTTTAATAAATATGAATGATCCTATATATATATATATATATATATATAAAATACTTGCTGATTCTTAAATACCTGTCTGTTAATGTACTTGATATACAGTATATTATCTCAAATTTGCTTCTGAAATAAAAATCAATCATAAGCATAAAACGTTACGATGTTTATGAATATGTGCTCGACATGAAATTATTAAATTATATTGACGAGAAATGCCAAAATGTTTTGCATTTTAACAACTTCAACCTCCTGGAGCATCTTTGGGACCAAACTTAATTTATTTTAAATTCTAAATGTGTCAATCAGTTTGTGTGAACCTTGCTCAAGATTTGTGTTTCAAGATTATTATAACTTTTAAACTCCATGATTCTACGGCAAGGTCAATAGGGTAAAGGTGAGGATATATCCATTTTAACTACACTCTTTACTCTTCAGGGTCGATTTGGTCCCGTTGACTCCCATCATAACAACATATTTTTCACACAATGTAATCCTCTCATATTATAATGCTTTTTGTCCACCAGCACAGCTGATGGTCCCAAATGCATCAAGAAGGCACAGAACTCCACTAATTATGTTCATTCAGAAGTTTTGTGGACGATGAAAGGCAGCTTGTTGGTGCAGCGGGTGGCGCTGTTGCTTCAAGAAGGGTTGATTCCTTTCTGTCCTGAGTCTGCGTGGGTTTTCTCCAGCTTCTCCTGTTTCCTCCCACCAACATGTAGTTCAGTTTGGCTGTCTGTGGCCCCACATCTGAGGTGTGCCCAGTCTCGCTCCAGCTACACCCGTGAACCGCAAGACTCCTAAATATTACACATATTTTGTCTTGGTTCAGCGTTAATTTCTTCAGTATTAAAGTGTGTGGCCATTGCAAGTGGCCCGTTGGGTGTAAACGTAAGCTTGTTGTGTGTTTGCAGTGTGATGATGATGATGAATATATTTATTAGATAGAATGTTAGAGTACAAGTACAGTCAAACAGTAGCATGTATCACAGTACAAATAAGGTCAAACATCCTGTCTAAGAGGAGCATTTCAAAAAAGCCCTTGCGGTCTTGTTTCCGTTGAAAGTTTTTAGTACATAAATCGACATTTAACAGCACAATTTTCGCAATACAAATAAAAATAAAACCAATATTCAGTTACTCAATTGATGCAAAGTAACATTAGAAAAATAAATGATTTTACACCACCAATGCAAAATGATAATGAATGACAATAAATAAATTACAAAGACACTTAATATCTGCAACATTGGTGGACGGCGTAATCATTACAATGACAAAATAAAGGCTTTCTTTCTCAAAGTCAAAATGAAGAAACAATAATGAATATGTCTGATATATGTATCCATGACTTAATTTTTTATATACTTTTACTTATCAAATGCAAGTCGGACATAAAGTGCAAACGTACAGTTACATTTTTTCTTTTTTAAACAACCAACCAAATGAACACCCACCCCCCCCCCAATATAGTAGACTAGAGATAACAAACAAGTATGAACAATACTCGTACATGTGATAATTATGTATCCATGACTTTCTGTTTGTTCAGAGAAGTAAGGCTGACATTTCAAGACAAGGAAATTGTATGATGAAAAATCTAATGTGTAACTTGAAGTTAAAACTGAAACACTGCACAGTTTACTCACCTTCCCAAACCGATTTAAAATATGCCAAACACTGATAAAAAAAAACAGAAAAATCAGTCCCACTCCGAACTACACTGAGCTGATTACACAAACACAGCTTTGGTGTTAAGCCTGAGACTTCATCCATGTTATCAGGAATGCTGATTTTAAAGTTCCAAACACTGGTCATTTGTCTTCGCGTCAATGAGCAGCAGATCAAATGGCAAAAGGTGCACCTTTTCCTCACATCAGGGAACGCCCCCTTGGATCGCTTTGGAGCTGCAACCTGGACTTTGATTTGGGCTTGAGTTTTGTGTGGAACTTCCTGATGAAAGTGAAAATCTGTAATATTACATCTGAGGCTGTTCTTTGCTTTATCGGGGACCCATTAAAAAGAACCAGTATTTCAAAAACTGCAATACAAAAAAGAATATGTGACGAAATGTGTAATTATTGCGCTTGTCTTTGGGTCGCCGTGGCGCCCCCCCGTGGATCCGGAAATCTTTATTTTCACTGCTGCTCCTCCTGGAGGTGTTTTAAATCAATAATTTATATTATTGTTATGGGGGGCACAGAGGGACAAGCACAATGGCGAAGGGTTACAAGTATTTATTACAAAATGACAGATGGGAAGTCACTCTTCACCTTATCCCGTATGGCCTGCCAGCCCCCAGTCCACCCCGAATAGCACCGCACTACAAGGCGGAAGAAACCCGCAACGTCAACACTCCAACTCACTGCAAACTTAAAAGCAACACACCACAAACCCATGCACTAATAAAACCACACGTAAAAATAGGATCGGGTATGGTGGGTATTGGAGTGTCAATGGGATACAAGGGAGGGAAGTGACAAAACAAAAGAAAAGAATGAAACAAAAGAATAAATAAACAAAAATAAAAATAGGTAAGAGAGTTAGTCCGCTCGTACAAGCTTACACAATAAACAAAACACAGATTTACGACACTGAGCGGACTAACTCAAAACAAAACTCAAACTAAACTTAATACAAAAAGACAGCAGGCAGCGGCGACATGAACACTGAAATAACCAAAACAAGTACAACATTATTATTTGTTAAAACACATTTAATAAGATATGTCTAAAACTTTAAAAGACCGCATACCCAAGGCGTCGTTCTCCCACGCCCAGTCATTCAACCCTTACGAATCCGAGCTCGAATCACTCCGGTCTTCAACAGACCCTATCAAGTAAAACACGTTTAAAACCTAAAACATGTCTAAAACTTTAAAAGGCCGCATACCTGAGGCGTCGTTCTCCCACGCCCAGTCATTCAACCCTTACGAATCCGAGCTCGAATCACTCCGGTCTTCAACAGACCCTATCAAGTAAAACACATTTAAAACCTAAAACATGATATATAAAATCAACATATTAAAATATTCACCGAAGTAAAACACATTTAAAACCTAAAACATAATATATAAAATCAACATATTAAAATATTCACCAGCTTAGCTCATCAAATGCTTCGACCATGCATGTGGGCCCAGCAAACAATCTGGTCACCCGACAGGAAATTGGCATCATCTTGGCCAACAGCCGCTCCCTTTTTAAGGAGAAGCACCCCAGGAGAGGGCGACACCCTGTGGTGGCCTCCAGCACATTCACCCTGTGGTGTCCCCTGCTACATTCCTCCCCCTCAGCGTGCATCGGCGACCCGACGATGTACTCAATCAAGTTATTCAAGGCATGATCCGCACCGACTGAGGCAGTCGATGCGGATTTGAATGCTGCCCAGCCGTTCTCCTCTCCGACCTCCTAGGCCCAGAAACTAAAGATGCATCAGTTTCTCCCATGGGTTCTTGGTCTGAAAGAACCTGATCAGACACATTTCCAGCATTACAGTTCCCGCTCTCTGATACAGGGAGGGATTTGAGTTCATCCTGGTCTATGACAACATTGGTTGGGTTACCATCAAAGGGAGGATTCTCGTCAGAGGGAGGATTCTCTATCCCCCCGGCTCCAGTCTCCTCCGCCCCTCTACTTTCAGGCACACTCCTCATCTCAGCCCTATGTATCTGTCGCAGAGGACCGTCCTGACCTGCAGGTGCTATAGAATACACTACTCCTCGAGCCGGAGGTGGATGGACTATTTGATATGGAGCTGGGTCCCAAAAGTCCTGAATCTTATTCCGACCCCTAACAGCATGATTTCGTGTGTATACTAGATCTCCCTGCTCAAAATCCGGTGCCACAGGTACATCCTGATTCCTTGAGTCCCTCTGAGCCAATTTGTCATCCATCCTTCGTTGTACCATCTCATAGGCTGCCGCTAGAGATTTTTGGTGTTCTTCTACCCACTCTTCCATAGGAAGGTCCTCCTCCTGGTTGCTTCCAACAAGAGAGTCAATGGGCAGCTGTGGCTCCCGCCCAAACATTAAAAAATATGGTGTCCTGCCAGTAGTTTGGTGTACAGCGGTGTTGTACGCAAATGTCACTTGTGCAAGATGGCGAGGCCACCTGCGTTTCTGTTCAGGTGGCAGGGTACGCAATAAATCATGCAAAGTGCGATTGAAACGCTCACACTGGCCATTCCCCTGGGGGTGGTATGGTGTAGTGCGGCTTTTCTCGATTTTATATAACCTGCAGAGCTGCTGAACCAAACTACTCTCAAAATTTCTTCCTTGGTCCGAATGAATGCGACCCGGGACACCAAAAACCTGAAACCAATTTTTTACCAATGCCTCTGCAACTGTACTAGCCCGCTGGTCTTTAGTAGGGACAGTTTGCGTGTATTTAGAGAAAACGTCGGTCATTACAAGGACGTTTTCCCTGCCGTCAGTGGAGAGCTCTAAAACTGTAAAATCTATTGCCAGAATCTCATGAGGCCGTGACGCCTTGACTGTGCCCATGTACGTTTTGACTTTTGGCTGCACAGCTTTCGACAACACGCATCTTTCACAGGTTTTACACCACTTCTCTATATCAGAGTACATATTTGGCCAGTAGTGACGAGCACGCACCAACTGAAAAGTCCTTTCTATGCCTTGATGACCTTGTCCATCGTGAAGGGAGCGAAGAATGTTTTCCTGCAAACACTGAGGCAATACAAGTTGCTCAAGCTCAGCCTGTCCATCTGGGGTGCAAACACGGCGATACAGCACCGACTCTCTCTCTCTAAGACGACCCCACTGCCTTATCAACTCCCTGGTGCCCTTAGTAAACTTATTACGCTCCCTAGCATCAGGCATCCCACCTCTCTCCCAACACTCCAAAAAAGGGCCAATATTAGGATCCTGATGTTGGAGTGTGACAAGATCAGACCTCAATAACCCAGGCAGTGTACTGATCTCTTCCTGCAGCCCCAGGACCCCTTCGACAACATCAGAGCTAGTCTCAGACTCCCTTAAAATGGCATGTTGGCGGGACAACGCATCCGCATTAGCATTTTGTGAGCCGGGACGGTACTTCAGTGTGAGGTCGAAGACTGCCAACTCGGAGGCCCATCTCTGCTCCGTCGCCCCAAGCTTCGCTGTGGCCAAGTGACTTAGTGGATTATTATCCGTGAAAACTGTACATTTATTTCCCAGCAGGTAATCCCTGAATTTTTCCGTTACAGCCCACTTCAGCGCCACCAACTCCAACTTCATGGAACTGTAATTTTTCATGTTCCGCTCTGTGGGCTTTAGGCTACGGCTCGCAAAAGCTATAGGACGACGCTTACCCTCATGCTCCTGGGAGAGAACAGCTCCTAACCCTCCGTGGCTGGCATCTACTTCCAACACAAAAGGTTTCTGGAAGTCTGCATAAGCAAGAACAGGTGTAGTGATTAATGCATTCTTAAGAGTCTGAAAACTCTGCTCACATTCTGCATCCCAAACTTCGCTCAAAGGTTTTTTTGGCGTTTTTCCTTTCCTGCCAGGAGGGAGGAGCCTAGCCACTAACCGATTTAAGGGGGAAGCCATGTTAGAAAATCCTCCCATAAATCTCCTATAGTAGCTGGCAAATCCCAAAAATGAGCGAAGCTCGGCCAGGTTAACAGGACGCTTCCAGTCACGCACCACAGCTACCCTCTCCGGATCAGTAGAAACCCCCTCAGCTGACACCACATGGCCCAGGTACTTTACACGTTTTTGGAAAAAGTGGCACTTTGAAAGCTTCACCTTCAACCCTTGTGTTTTGAGTCGAGAAAAAACCTGGTCTAATCGTTGCAGATGTTGCTCTACAGAGGATGAAAAAACAATAACATCGTCCAGGTATAACAACAGAGACTGATGACGGCAGTCTCCAAACAGGCGCTCCATGAGACGCTGAAATGTACTTGGCGCATTACATAATCCAAATGGCATGCGATTAAACTCAAACAATCCGAAAGGTGTACAGAATGCAGTTTTTGCCTTATCTTTCTCCGCCATCTCAACTTGACTGTACCCACTTGCCAAGTCCAGGGTTGTGAACCACTGGGCCCCGCCCAAAGCATCAAGGGATTCATCAATTCTAGGTAAGGGAAATGCATCCTTCCTAGTTCTGGCATTTAATTGCCTGTAATCGACACACATTTATAAGGAGCCATCCTTCTTCTGCACCAACACAATTGGTGATGCATACGGACTACTACTTTCTCTAATAATGTGGCTCTGTAAAAGTTGTTGAACGTGGGAACGTGCCAAATCATATTGGGAAGGAGGAATGCGTCTATAGGGCTGCCGTACTGGTGTTTCATCCAATAGTGGGATTTCATGTTTTATTAAGTTGGTACTGCCCACATCTAGGTCATTCCTTGCAAACACTTGGTTGTATTTTAATAACAAATCGCTGGCTTGCTTTTTTGCCTTCCCTTGCAGATTTTCAAACTCTGGCCAATCCAATACAGTGTCGTCGACGGCACTCTCCTGACTGGACACATATGCCATGCAACTCTGAGAGTCAATGGAAACCTGTATCTGCGGGTCAGCCGATACAACAGTGGCTGTTTGAACCGTAGCAACAACTCTTCGAGGTGTCAACCATACGTCTGTTTTACCCACATTAGTAATGGGGACAAATGCCTTGCCCTTTTCTGCCTTTACTAAAGAGGGAGAAACCAATAGCCCCTCAGGTAAACTGCCCTCTCCAGGACCAAGAGGCTCTACGAACAGGTCTATAGGTTGGTGTAGAGGCATCTGTGGACATGTTACCGGGACATAACAGAGACTACCTGCAGGGACGCAGAATGGTTTCTTACCCTGTACTCTGATGGAATAAGGGTCCGGAGAGTTGGCCATGACCTCCATCATCTCGCAGTATCTGAGGGCCAGCCTCCATCCACGAGGGGCTGCTGTGAGCACTGGCGCCTCCCACAGGTCGGGACCATATCTCTTACACAGCTCAACGTAAAGAGAGTTCAAGACATTCATTCCCACCACCCCAGGAACATGCGTCTTTTTCTCTTTCATGTAATGGTCGCTCGGATCTTCAACAATCAGTACTCCCAACCGTGGAAGCGTCACACCCAGCACAGTAATATCGAACTCGATATAACCAAGGCACGGGATTTTTAACCCATTTGCAGCCCTCAGACCCAACCAGCCACAGTCTTTGAGTTCTTTATCTGACAAATGAGAAAATCTTTGCTTGAAAGAACTTTCAGTTAGAGTTGTTACCATGGATCCACTATCCAACAAAGAATTTACATTGATCCCATCAAAATCCACCTCCCCCTCCAAGCACTCACCAATCAAAGTAGATACATTTGGACATTTGGACTTGGAACTTATACACTCACTAGAGCCCTGCAAAGCCCCCACCAATGTCTGGCTCTGAACACTGGCGGGTTCTAGTTTCCCGATGACTTTGGGAACTGGGTTCCATCTTTAGGATGGATTGTAACCGCAGGACAATTACGTGCAATATGCCCAACTTCGTTGCATCTAAAACAAATTGGTCTTCCATCTGCAGCTTTTGAGGGTCGAAAGTTACGTACTCTTGGGGGAGGCGCACTACTTGGGACCAAGGCCTTCATGACCAATTCCAACTGCGTCTGCTGTGCCTTTAACAACGACACCAGCTCACCAAACTCTGAAGGACGAGACACAGCACTTTCGCAGGAGACAGACCTTTCATTTAAGACTGAAGCATTATTGCATTTGGATTTGGGGGACTGATTTTCCTGTTGTGCCATCCATCTTGTGGCTTCACCTCTAACATCTCGTATAGTCCAGTCGGGGTTAGAATTCACTAAATCTCCCAGTCTCATTCTGAGTGTCTGGTCTCTCACCCCATCACAAAACTGGTCACGTAAATCTTCAATTGCAACGTGCACATCAGTTTTGGAAACCCGATCCAGCAATTCCATTAAAGCATGTGAATAATCAAGGAAAGACTCTCCCTCTAGCTGTTTACGGTTGTAAAATTTACGTTGTAATGCAATACGGGAGTGCATGCAACCATACACTGCCTTAAGAACATCAAAAATGAATTCGACATTCTCTCTTTGAACAGCCGACAAAAACTTTATCTCTGTACGGGCAGCGCCCTCTAGGTGGTCAAAAACTATTTGGGCACGTTCTTTCTCAGTGCGCCCTCTCGTTTGCACAAAGTCTCTCACTTTCTCGACCCACTCGTCCAGTATTAGCGCATCGGAACCATCCACTTTACCCGAGAACCGAGGCATTCTTCTGTCCTGCTGCACGTAAATAACAGTCTGTGTGTCTCACATTTCGTGCATCTCCACCCGTTGCTCCAGATGAGGTGGAGGGCATTTCTGGATGCGTGGCAGCTTGTGCAGTTCTTAACGCAGCCAGTTCATTCTCCAAGTCCTTGATTCGCTGAGACATGGCCTGTCTATCCGGCTCCTCCCGAGCCACGCCGCCGTCACTTCCCGGATCCATGCCAACGTCACAGCGCGACGAGGAATCACTGCGCTGCTGCCGCTCCTGCTGTCTTACCAAACTAACAACAAAAAAAAAGTCACTTCCCCCTGTTTTGCTTTGTCGACAACGCCAAATGTTATGGGGGGGCACAGAGGGACAAGCACAATGGCGAAGGGTTACAAGTATTTATTACAAAATGACAGATGGGAAGTCACTCTTCACCTTATCCCGTATGGCCTGCCAGCCCCCAGTCCACCCCGAATAGCACCGCACTACAAGGCGGAAGAAACCCGCAACGTCAACACTCCAACTCACTGCAAACTTAAAAGCAACACACCACAAACCCATGCACTAATAAAACCACACGTAAAAATAGGATCGGGTATGGTGGGTATTGGAGTGTCAATGGGATACAAGGGAGGGAAGTGACAAAACAAAAGAAAAGAATGAAACAAAAGAATAAATAAACAAAAATAAAAATAGGTAAGAGAGTTAGTCCGCTCGTACAAGCTTACACAATAAACAAAACACAGATTTACGACACTGAGCGGACTAACTCAAAACAAAACTCAAACTAAACTTAATACAAAAAGACAGCAGGCAGCGGCGACATGAACACTGAAATAACCAAAACAAGTACAACATTATTATTTGTTAAAACACATTTAATAAGATATGTCTAAAACTTTAAAAGACCGCATACCCAAGGCGTCGTTCTCCCACGCCCAGTCATTCAACCCTTACGAATCCGAGCTCGAATCACTCCGGTCTTCAACAGACCCTATCAAGTAAAACACGTTTAAAACCTAAAACATGTCTAAAACTTTAAAAGGCCGCATACCTGAGGCGTCGTTCTCCCACGCCCAGTCATTCAACCCTTACGAATCCGAGCTCGAATCACTCCGGTCTTCAACAGACCCTATCAAGTAAAACACATTTAAAACCTAAAACATGATATATAAAATCAACATATTAAAATATTCACCGAAGTAAAACACATTTAAAACCTAAAACATAATATATAAAATCAACATATTAAAATATTCACCAGCTTAGCTCATCAAATGCTTCGACCATGCATGTGGGCCCAGCAAACAATCTGGTCACCCGACAGGAAATTGGCATCATCTTGGCCAACAGCCGCTCCCTTTTTAAGGAGAAGCACCCCAGGAGAGGGCGACACCCTGTGGTGGCCTCCAGCACATTCACCCTGTGGTGTCCCCTGCTACATTATTTTAATCCAATAGCCTGACGCGTGATTGGAAAGGGGGGGGGGGGGTGATTGATCTGGACGTGCTAAACTGGACATTGATCACAAGGAAAAGAGGGTCGAATCGTGCCACTGCGAATTGTCTTGACGCTGAAACGCACGCACGCACGCGCGCGCGGCTTTATTCGACTCGCAGCTCTTTTGCTGAGAAGTTCGACTCCGATGCGCGTGTGAATGTGGGAACATGGGGCTAAACGAGCGCTGATCTAGAACGATCGATTTGTTGCCGACAACGCCACTTTAGGACTTTCAACCTAAAGATCTATTTTTTTCGTTCCTTTGGTCCCCGCCTCGTCCTAGCGGGTTTCCCGAACATAATTACGCACAGGTCCGCTCACAGTGAATACAAGCACGGCATTTCTCAATTAACCTTTATTAGCCTAACAAATTCATACTAAAACATCTCATAATTCACTTTAAAACTAGCTAAAAAAAAAGGGTCTCAAATGCAAACAGCAACATAAACTCTGAGGCACTACAGCAAAAACGAGTAAGGGAAAGGAGGCAATTAAAGAATAAGGCAAAAAATAAAGAAAGAGGCAAGGCAATGACTCTGCGGGCCAACCTGAATGAAAATAAGATCCTCTGTAATTAGGAATGTTATAAAGGGATCACCTATGGCACAGCTCCAACGGACTCGGCTTACCTGCAGGTCCGCATTTGACCGTCCACCGCGCCCGCAGCGGCTCCACCTGGAAGGGGTCTATAACGACTAACCGTCCAGACGGACAGCACAAATGACCGCACCCAGGACGCTCCATTCACCCGGACAGAGAGCGAGCCGGGAGCGGATGAGGGGAAGCACATGTACACCCCCCTCATCAGTGGCAAATGTGCTACAGGTGTTCACCACCACACCTGCCTGCCTAATTACCCCACAAACAAGGAATGTCTGGGCAACTCAACCAATCACCCGGTTACACTCGAATCCAGCAGCGCAGCACGGAACTTATTGGCAATACGTGCGTAAAACAGTCGGTGAAATATGATATTCGTGTTAAAAATGTTTTATTAATGCATCCCAGCGACGAACAAAGGAGGAAATATGAGTTCTGATCCGGCTCAGAAGTCCGAACGCTTTGCCGACTCACCAGAGGAGAGCGAGGTGAGCGCGCACTCGAGCGAGACGCGCTCCTTTTCCCGGGACGCGCAGAGACGCGCAGCGCTGCTGGTGAGACGGGAGGAGGACGCGCAGAAACAAAGTTCTCTGGGCCTGATATTGATCTGTCCATAACGCGTGTTCCGATCTGATGGACGTTTTGGATCACGGGGGGGAAAAGGAGAACCATCCCTGAAGAACAAGGCCCCCGTGGATTCCTGCGTGACGCGCGCGCAGCGAGACATTCAGTCATGCTTTGGCTCGCCTTTGTGCCGCTTTTGGCGTCGTGCGCTCCCCGGAACCGGACCGTGGAGCCGCTGCCGTTCTTTCACGGGCACGTATTTGAGAACTCGCCTCCGGGTTCCCGGGTCAACGGACTGAGCATCCCGTTAAAGCGACTCAACCCGGAGAGGGTGTGCGGCGGCACCGGAGAGTCCGGTTCAGCGACAACGCGCTTCAGACTCACGGGAGATGGAAGCAACGGTTTCCGTGTCTTTACGCACCACAAACGGGGACATGTTCTGTTGAAAACTTCATCGGTTCTGGACCGGGAAGACCGGGCCGACTACACGCTCGGTCTCGGTGCGTGCTGCGGGCAGCGCACGGAAGCTTCCCGGGAAGTGGGACATGATTTCCCGTTAACCGCTGAGGTGGCCTCCGTCAGGGTGGACGTCCTGGACACGAACGACTACCGGCCCACCTTCCCCGGTGCCGGTGTGACGCTCAGCGTGGATGATTGCACTGCGCTCCGCGCGTCCATCTACACGGTCAGCGCGCGCGATGACGACGCGGGCAAGAACGCGGAGCTCGTGTACTTCGCGTTACCCAAAAACGGGAGTTTCTACGCGGTTCCCAAAACCGGCGACATTTTGCTGGTGGACTCGATCCTCGGTCGGGATGAACCGATTAAGTTTAGCGTGTTTGCCCGGGACGGAGGGTGGCCACCGCGCACGAGCCAGAGCGTGGCGATCGAGATCAACCCACGGCCTGTCGTGCGCGCTCTCACCCCCGAGCAGGGGGGGCCGGATCCGAACTCGCAAACTAAAGTGGCGGAACGGAAGCCGAGGTCAGTCACGGAGCCGGAAAGCACCGTTTTCATCAACGTGTCCGAGGACGCGGGGATCGGTTCGGTCGTGGTGAACCTGAAACCGGTGAGGTTTCAGTCGGTCGCCTTTGAGCTGATGGAGCCCGACGTGGAGAGTTCCCCGGTCGGCGTGAACCGGGACAGCGGGGACATCGTCATATCACGGAGACTCGACCGGGAGACGGAGCCGTCGGTGGGGATCGCGGTTAAAGTTCAGGATAAAAGAAGTAAGTCAATGGAGAAATCCGGCGCGTAAAAGCCAGAAAAAGGGGAACGGAAGAGCGGCATGTACGAGCACGCGTCGTGCGTGAACGGTCCACGCACGGCAGACAGAATCATCGTTTCTAACATCATTTGGTAAAAAATTAGCCATATTTTATTTTGTGCGTAAATACGCACGGAGAGGGGGGAGCGTCTTTACAATCAGGCCAAATTCAATTCCCGTTAGTTCTCAAATTGTCATGAACTTTAAAACGGAGCCAGAATATAAAATACATCTCTCTTTGATGTTCAGGCGACTGATGCAAACCAGAAAGTATCTATTCAATCAGTGTAAGAACAAATCAATATAAGAACATTCATTCAGAGACACACGCACGCACACACACGCACACGTACACGCACGCAGACTCTAAAGCCCAAATTGCTCCCGCTGGGTCTGGCAGCACCTTGCAAGGAGGCGTCGCCCATTCGAGTGTGAGTGCGTGGGTGAATGTGGGGCGTTTTGGGCACCGCAAAGGTGGAAAAGTGCAATATAAGTGCGGTCCATTTACACCTGTAGAGAACCCGGAGAGAACCCGGAGAGAACCCGGAGAGAACCGGAAGAACCCAGAGAGAACCCGGAGAGAACCCAGAGAGAACCCCGAGAGAACCCACGCAGACACAGGGAGAACATGCTAACTCCTCGCAGAAAGGCAGCAAGTCGGATTTGAACCCGTGACCTTCTTGCTGCGGTCTGGTCTAGCTCTGTCCGGAGTGTTTGAAACCTGAAGGTCTCGGTGGAGCGTTCTGATGGTGCGTGTAAGGAAATAAACACAAACAGCAGCAGGTGTTGGTAACGCTCTCGCCTGGGGTGTTGCTGCTGTGGTAAATGTACGGGGGCTCGGCACCGACTTACCTGATTTACCTGGACGGCAGTAGAACGCCGGCGTTCTGAGGCTGTAAGCAAAGCCAAGGTGCCTGATGGTTACTGTAGCGGTTAGACCGAGTGGCATTTATCAGCGTTGATGATGCTTCATGTACGTCAGTGAATGAGGGCGTAGTGCACGTGTTGCTGGGCGTAGTGCGCGTGTTGCTGGGCGTAGTGCGCGTGTTGCTGGGCGTAGTGCGCGTGTTGCTGGGCGTAGTGCGCGTGTTGCTGGGCGTAGCGCGCGTGTTGCTGGGCGTAGCGCGCGTGTTGCTGGGCGTAGCGCGCGTGTTGCTGGGCGTAGCGCGCGTGTTGCTGCGCGTGTTGCTGGGCGTAGTGCGCGTGTTGCTGGGCGTAGTGCGCGTGTTGCTGGGCGTAGTGCGCGTGTTGCTGGACGTAGTGCGCGTGTTGCTGGGCGTAGTGCGCGTGTTGCTGGGCGTAGTGCGCGTGTTGCTGGCCGTAGTGCGCGTGTTGCTGGGCGTAGTGCGCGTGTTGCTGGGCGTAGTGCGCGTGTTGCTGGGCGTAGTGCGCGTGTTGCTGGGCGTAGCGCGCGTGTTGCTGGACGTAGCGCGCGTGTTGCTGGACGTAGCGCGCGTGTTGCTGGACGTAGCGCGCGTGTTGCTGGGCGTAGCGCGCGTGTTGCTGGACGTAGCGCACGTGTTGCTGGACGTAGCGCGCGTGTTGCTGGGCGTAGCGCACGTGTTGCTGGACGTAGCGCGCGTGTTGCTGGGCGTAGCGCGCGTGTTGCTGGGCGTAGCGCGCGTGTTGCTGGGCGTAGCGCGCGTGTTGCTGGGCGTAGCGCGCGTGTTGCTGGGCGTAGCGCGCGTGTTGCTGGGCGTAGCGCGCGTGTTGCTGGGCGTAGCGCGCGTGTTGCTGGGCGTAGCGCGCGTGTTGCTGGACGTAGTGCGCGTGTTGCTGGGCGTAGTGCACGTGTTGCTGGGCGTAGTGCACGTGTTGCTGGACGGTCTGGGGAGCAGAGTGATGCTGAACAGCCACCGAGCCGGCGGGTCAATTATCACCTGCAGATAACGGACAGTGATGGACAGAACGCAAATGAAGGAATGAAGAAACACTTGTCTGACTGAATCTCCAGTGTCTGCCTGCCTGTCTGTCTGCCTGTCTGTCTGTCGGTCTGTCTGTCTGTCTGTCTGTCTGTCTGTAAATTAAGACCAGTATTCAGCATCTGACTGGGCACCGCCCTGATCAATGGACCAGAGGATGAACAGCACGGAGGCAAGACCGTTGTTTGTGCTCATGCTATTCTGACCTGCGCGTCAGCTGAGCCAGGTAACCAGTCCCCCGTGGATCCACAGCAACCGCAGTAGCTCCCCCCCCCCCCCCACTGGTGAAAATGTGAACTTCCTCGATGTGCCGAATGCGTCCAAACGTCTATAGGTGAAATGTTATGGCAAAAATAAATTTCAGAACGATTAAATCAAGCAAAAATAGGTCTATTCACACAAAAAACAAATATACTTATATACTTTTCCAACCGACTATACCCTCCTCATCACTCGCTCTCTTTGGACCATCACTGATAAGGAATACTCACAGATGCAGCCAAAACCACGTCGATAATGGAAACACGGGAGCTGCTCAGGAGACGAGTAAGGAAGCGAAGTGCGCTTGGACCGCCTGTTGCGCTCGCCAATTTCATGCCTGCGTCTTGAAGTTGCTCATGTCCCGAATTTATGTTGTCACGGCAACCAGATCTGTGCTTTCTGCAGAAAATGTAGAGAAGTATATATTTCTAGCCAAAATCTTTTGGCTTGAATAGTTAGTAGTAGTAGTAGTAGTTACGTTTGTTATGTTCTGGCTGTTGCTGCTGTTTACAGTTTACAGTTTAAAATTGTAAATTGTTACAATACAATAGTTTTAAAAACTCAGTCTAATTTATTTGAAATATCACCCAAATGGGTCGCTTTTATTTATTTCTACGAATTCTATTGTTTGCGTTTTTAAAAATAAAACTATTTTTTATGCCTTTTTTGTACCAAAAAATAAACGAAACCGATCACCTCAAGAAACTGAAATGAACCGAAATTACATTTTAGCGTACCGTTACACCCCTACTATATATACTATATATACCAATATTGTTATTTCCCCACTTATTTTAATCAATATCCTTCCCCTATCCTAATGATGAAAAATAATATAATTGGTTCATATTATTTGCAGTTGCAGATACGATATATAAACACTGTATATATGTTGTGTATAATGTAATTTCTAAGAGACTGTTCTGCAGGCAGTTCATCATACATGTTTCCCTCTGCACTGTGCCAGAAGTCAATCCACTTCCACATTTTCTCAGACTGACTCGTGTTGCTCTTAGAAATTAAATGGAATTTAAGACAAGAGAAACATCTTACCGGGTATATAATGCAATTATTGTCAAGAGTGAAATTTTGGGATACCGATGGAAAAGAGATTAAACAGAATGTGTCATTGTTGAAGAGGCAGTGACCAGAGTGTAATCTGCATATTCTTAAAATTAAAGTACAGATGGACGGACACATTAAGGGATAGTTTTCCTCCCGGTGGGGGTGGAGGGAGCAGTTTGGATTCGGTTCATGGTAGATCAGGAACATTTGTCAGCCCCTGTCCACAGCAGTACATCCTTTCTAAAATAAAATGCTCCTCTCTGCTGCCAGCTGGGAGTGTTCCCAAAATAAACCTACCTGATGATAAGCACCTCACGCACCCCCACTTCAAAGCAAACCACCAAATTATCCCGTAAACTAAATCCAACCAGGAAATCATGGACTACTTGTAAAATGATTCCCTTTACGGAGACTACATTTACATGCCGTGTCCTCGTCCCTTTCTGGCCAGTGCCAGCCCCCATCTGTCATCGCCATTGTGCTGTTTTGCTCTTACACGCTGAATGTTAATGTTTCCACTGGAGGCTTTGCATCCATGATTTCTAAATGGATGGGCTTAAGTGACGCTGAAAAAGCTAACTTTTAGCGTGTCTGATAGGAGGGGGATTGAAATAGCATTACCTAACTGTTCACGGCTTCGCACTGAAAGACGACACGTTTTCATTTCCAGCCGGCTCAGCTCGTTATCTCCAGCGTGAGAATCGCAGCATCCCTTTGGTCGTCTGTGGCTCGGTTAAAGTCTTTTAATCTTTTTGGAGTGGTGAGTCCTGATGGAGCCTTGACCTCCCTCCATCTGCTCACATTATCCCTGTAATCCCATCTCATTCTCTCCGTCTCTCCCTTTCCATCACACTTTCTCTCACTCTCTCTTGCTCGCTCACTTTCGTGCTCCTATTTTCACACATTTTTCAGGGATTTATTTGAGTGGAGGCACATTTTACCATCTCACGAAAAGGGAGTTTCTGACAAAAGTGTGTCTGTACAGGAAGCTAGTGTGTGTGTGTGTGTATTGTGTGCCCATTTGAATTACATTATTGGGAACTCCAAGGATGTTGTGGTAAAATGTAGACCCCATAATTTTAAGCTTAATTGGTGTTTTTTGTGGTAAAATGTAGACCCCATAATTTTAAGCTTAATTGGTGTTTTTTGTGTTTAGGTGTGGAGGTACAGTAATACCTCGACATACGAGTATAATTCGTTCCTTGACCGAGCTCAGAACTCAAGTCGCTCGTATGTGACAAATACATTTTCCCCATATAAAATAACTGAAACATTTTTCATCTGTTCTGGGCGTCTAAAAACACCCAAATCAACGCTAATAACAATGAAAACACGTGTGAATTGCTATACAGATACACACACACACACAATGATATAATAAATTATATACAGTATTGCTGTAATATAAAATGTGGTTTTATTTTTGCCTTCGAGACAGACGCGATACGCAGGGAGGGCGAGTTGGACGGTACAGAGACACTTTATACCGTACTGTAACTGTACCTTACAAGTACACTTACATAATAATAATAATAATAATGCGTTGATTTTATAGAGCGCTTTTCTGGACACTCAAAGACACTTTACTTTGTGCATTATTAATTCACTCCATACTTGGTGGTGGAGCTGCTGCTGCCCCGGGGCAGACTGAGAGGAGCGAGGCTGCCTCCTGACCACCACCGACATTCACTCGCCCACTACGTTCACACATAAACATAAACTTAGACATAATAGTTCTGCCTTTGGAATAGTTTGTGCTCTTGATAACATCCTTCTTTTTGAGGATTGCACTTATCATTGATGTACTCCGCTTCTGAAGTGCCAAATCGCGGCTACCACAGTCATGCTTATCGATAATTTCCTGCTTCATCGCCATCATCATGTGTTTGTTCTTCTCACTGCCATCCTTCCTGCTCGCTTTTTATGGACCCATCACTTATTATACAGTCTATTCAGGAATACAGTGAAAATCACTGAATGAGTGAAGCTATTGCTCGGCCATCGAGCGTCAGCATATAAAATTAAGCTTTCTAAACTTTCCAAACAGCAATCTGCATGCATCGTTGGGTGTAACGGTATACTAAAATGTAATTTCGGTTCGGTTCAGTTTCTTGAGGTGCTCGGTTTGATTAATTTTTGTTACAAAAAAGGCAGAGAAAATTACTTAATGCTTTTATTAAAAAAAAAAATCCGAACAATAGAACCTTTTTAAATAAATAAAAGCAACCTATTTGGGTGATATTTCAAATAAATTAGACTGAGTTTTTAAACTATTGTATTGTAACTATTTAAAAATCTGAATAAAATGATAAATAAACACGTTTGCACCAGTGTAACTATTCAAGTGTAACATTTTTGGCTAGAAAGATGAACTAATTAAGAGGGCCTTCCAGCTCAGGCTTCTCGCTTGCATTTGCCACGATGCCATTTGTCACGCCTGCAGGTTGGTATGATTGAATATATATATATATTGTAAAATGGGTGTTTGGTAAGAACCAATCTCTGTAGTCTATATTCCTGTATTTACAGATGTTGTGCCAATATAATACTTGGGTGATTTCAGAAACTGGAAGAATAATTTCAGTATATCACAGCCTGTCATATTTTATGGTTTCATGAATGCTTATACCCAAACCATGGAATAAAATTCAGATTTCTGTATTTTTCCAGTGAAAGTCATTGTCAGATTAAATTTAGTGCTGAGACTTTTAATAACTACACATTTTGATTTGTGGAAATAAACCATGATAGTTGGGCAAACCAGAAAGAATACGGCACTGACTTTAATTTGTATCAGGTCTGCTATTGTTAATTGCAAGATTAAACCTGATCTAAAACTGAGAACAACAATGAAAGGAAATTAACAACAGAATGTTTGATTCACATCGGGGGTGTAGAAAAAAGTGTTGATCGTTGTGATTTAGCAGTTTTCCTTGCTGTGTACATAAAATAAATGTTTTGATATGCATTCCTAAATTTTTCCTGTTGTGATTGAACGAGTTTATTTTCAGATGGAAAAGATAACCTGACATGTCCAATTTTCAAGGACACAATATGCTCTGCTATTTAAGGTAATGATTTGATTACGGTACCTTAGTCATGATGGACGGCTTAGAGAGCCTGGGTTGGGTTGGGTTGGGTTGACCTAGAGGTCAACCCAGGAGAAGATACATGGACGTAGTGAGGGAGGACATGAGAGTGGCTGGTGTTGGGGAGGACGATGTAAAGGACAGGGTGAAGTGGAGAAGGTTGGGTTGCTGTGGCGACCCCTCACGGGACAAGCAGTAGTAGTTATAGTAGTGATGATTATGATGTGTTTGTGGGTCATGTAGTACATCTTTATGATAATGTATATATTGATGATGGTGATGATGAAGATCGTGGGCTAATGACTTGTTTAGTAATTCAGAGATACCAAGCTTCAAATATGCAGTGAACGGTGTTTGAATTCGAATTGCAGGAAGGGAAGACTTTGATAAAGTTCTTTACTGATTCTTAAATCTGGTGTATTCAATGAGCATCGTGAACATGAAAGCTACTGATTTCAAACTGCTACCAGGCATAAATGGAATCCTGCTCAATCAAAGAGAAGGAATTGGACAAATAACAATTGAAACGGTTTTAATTTGTCCAAACAATTCTCAATGAGTAGAAAACAGCTTGATATTTATGTTGAGTTTTAAAGGCCTGCTCTCGATACGACGAGCCTCAATGTCTGTAGAGTTCGATATTTATCCAAAATCCTGCAGCTCTTACTCAGAAGTACTTATGCAAAGAAAAAAAAAGGATGCTAATATGTCAATAATCCTTTTGCTCCATGCCTGCTACTCCTCCGTCTTGTGGCCTACTTGAAGTGTGCATTGCTGTAATGTGACTACTAGACTATTTATTTGTAGTGAGCAGAGGCACAGGGTAGCTTCCACATGTCTATTCTCTCTGCTGGCTTCTGCTGCAGCGGGATCAATTGATGTCTGAGTGTGTGAATGTGAAATTGCCAGGATGTGTGGGAGGGTCAGTGTGTGTTAGACCTGCCCTGTATAACCGCAGCCCTGCAGCGCCTCCTCTGATATGCCGTGGACTCAGGAGAGATCCTATTTCCTCTTTGTTAGTCACTTACTTTTTCTCTTTTCCCTTGATGTCAAAAACAATTCAAGTGTTCCCTTTCCGTCTTGAGCCGGCAAAGTGTTTTCGTGAGGCACGTACACGATGTCACTCCATGGTTTGTTTCCTTTTTGTCTTTGTTTTTCTCATTATTCATGTTCCCTTTCTCCTCCTCCCCGTCTGTTATTTCCTTCACCCTCTTCCATACTTCAACCGATCTCTCCTGCCATCCACACCAGCTGTTATTCTACATTCCCATCTTTATCTTCCTGATATTTTCCCCCACCCAGTCCTTCCGACCCATGAGGTTTTTTGTTTTTGTTTTTAAACCATTGCCATTTATATATGCCTGCATTATTCACCTTTTCTCAACTTTGGCTTTTGTCATCACGTTATTCACAGAGGAATCATTTCTCTCTCTCTTTGGGTTGTTTGAGTGATGGCGGAATCTTGCAGCATGTTACAGACACGAGGAGACTGCGAAACAGATCAATAGACAATGTCTGAATATGAATAATACAAACGCGCAAAGCGCATTTTTTTTTAAAAGTGCCGCACCACATTAATAAACATAGGAACTACCTGATCTTTTATATCTCCACTACAGTCTCCCCCCCCCCGAGAAGGTGGCACCATGCACAATACTGTTTGTCCGATCATTCCTCAGCTTTAAAATGCAGCCCCAGAACCAGTGCAAGCAGCGAATGACTAAAATTGATGGATGGCGCTATAATAAATCAAGGCTATCTTATTGTTGAAAGCAAATTTACGTACTATATTTGAATTTTTATTTATACGTTAACCTTTCTCACAAACTCATGTTTCACCAGGCAGGAGGATCAGTAATGTTATAAAGGAAACAATGTACTGATTTATTTACTGAGACTTAACTATAAAATATGATCCTCAAACAGAACTCTGCTCAGAATGTAACTTCAGAATATCTGCAGGCATTGAAAGGTGTCTGAAATGAATCCAGGCTGCTGTTTCTGGTCAGCTTTGGATCCACAGCTCAATCAATCAATCAAAGCTCAATCAATCTCAACACAGTTTGTTCTCAGCTGAAATAAATACAACAGCTCAAAATGCTAGTCTTAAAAAGTTCAAACCAAGAGTGGCTTATACTCGGAGCAAAATTGTACATACTGCACTGTGAGGAAGAAGAGGTTGAACCCAGAGACCGATACGTTCTGTTTCCCACCAACAGTCAGGCTTGATTTGTTTTTTTAAACCATGGCCACAACTATTCTCTTACCCGGTCTATTGTAAGTATTTGTTTTTATTCAAATATTTTTACCCAAGCAGTGATTTTTCCCACTCATTTGAAGTTCCTCATACTAGGAAGATGCTTTGATTTTGTAATTGGCGACTTCACCTGCACTTTACCTGTTAGTCATCTTTGCTCTTTTTGTGTCTCAACAACTCACGACATTTTCCTCCATAGTTCAACACAGCATTTACGGAAAGGACTGCTTGTGCTCATCGGTCTTGGGTGGACACAATTAAAGAAAAAACTTGCATGTCATGACAAATAACAAAACACCTTGGATATGAGCGTGAAAACACCTATACAGCACAAAATCAATGTTCTTGAAAAAGATTTAGGGAACACTCATCATTCTAAAATGCAGAATCACGCTATTCTAATTGCAGACATGGGAAAGGCCTGAGGGTGTAGAGAGGAAGCCGTCCCAGTTTAGCACATAAACAATTCATTGTGTGCGCATTTCCGGAAGCCCGCAATGTGTTCTTGTGTGTGTGTGGACATAAAAGTGATAAAAGGGCTCATGCCGTGAGCAGTAATCTACACACAGCGGATCCAGTTGGCTCTGCAGGATTAGCAGTGGTGTGTAACGTAACACACTCTTAATTACTGCTATGCAATCATGTTCAATGTAGGGGAAGAAACGGGTTGAGGGAGAGGCGCCTGTTTCTAACTGTTCTAACAGGCAAAGGGAAATGTAAGATTACAGAGGAGCAGAGGGTCGGTTTATTGTGTGTTTGGACATCTGTAGGAGTAGATGATCAGAAATACAGAGGCCATTATTGATTGTCATTATTTGAACTGTAGCCACACGCACACACACACACACACACACACACACACACACACACACACACACACACACACGTCAACAGACTATTGGCCCACCACTTGTTCTCCATTCTATAAGACTGGGGTAGCAGTAGCTCAGTCCATAAGGACTTGGCTCGGAGACCAGAGTCTGAGTGGAGTGGGTGGTTCAGGGCCAGCATGGATGTGGGCTAGTGGCTGGAAAGGTGCAGGTTTCCCTTCCGAGCACTGCCAAGATGTCCTTGAGCAAGACACCAAACCCCAGAAGTTGCTCCCTGAGCACTGCCATGGATGGCTGGAGGATTGATGGTTTAATGAGGGAAGGAAACACACGAGTTAGTAACACATGAGCCGCTCCATCTTTTCTCATCTTCTTTGTTCTCCGTTTCTGGTTTGAGGACGCTGATAGATGAGAGAGAGAGAGAGAGAGCTGTGACTGCATATTTTAAGCTTTATTTAATCAATAATCAGCTTTCTCTTTGATGTATTTTTTATGAGTCTCTTATCTTTTTTCAAAAGCTTGTTTGTTTTGTTTGTTTCTTCAGCTCTGCTGTTTTCACAAGTTCAACTTCAGCTTTCTTTTCAATTTCGATTTCTATCATTGTTGAATGAACTGGCCAAAATGTACTCGTGTGCTGCTTTGCTGAAAATCAGCTATTATTCTTTTTCATGAGCATGAAATATGCAATCATTTCATTCACTACTACCTGGAAACAAGGCTTGCATTTCAGTGAGAGCGGACGTCTACAGTCCCATTAGCGAGCCTGCCGGGTGAAATTCAGCAGTTTTGGCAAAACCCTCAGGATCTCATCCTCACCGTGAAGATTTAATGCACCTCCAGCAAGAACTCACCTACTGCACGTAAACCAGCATTGTAGTATTTATTTATGCTTGAACTTCACAAAAATGTTGCGTCATGTTGAGAATGAAGGTTTTGTGTCAGGAGGGCTTTACAATTCAGTAAGGCAGCAGTCCCTGCAGTCCAACAGAGAAACATCCAGATTGCCTTGCCTTTGGACACAACAGGAATAAAGCATGGAGAAGGCTTACTACTTACTTTTGTTATCAAAAGAATATACAAGCTTTCACTTTACTAGGAACAGTAAATCAGGCCTATGTTTGTCCCACCCAGACAACCTCCAGGCCTTTCCTTTTTTCTTTTTTTTAAAATAAACTCAAGTTAAACTTTGCTCTTAACATTATTATTCAATAATAAAAATGTGCTAAAAGCAAAAACTTTGATTGAGGCCAAGCAGACTCACAAACATAAACATTACTTTAAAGCAGTTACATCTTGCCCCCCCCCCGCATTAGATACCCACGTGCATCTCCTGAAGAAGCACAAAGGCATGGAGAGGCATGAATATGATCTGAAATGAGACCTGTTAGCTGTACTAATGCATCTAAGCCTTAATTTAAATGAACTGAAGACACAATATTCTCCGTCTCCTGGCTACACTACATCTTGGGTTATAGACTGCAGTCAGTGGAGGAAACCCCCCCCTCCTATAAATAAATTACTCCCTGCGTGATAGTTAAGCATTAGGTGAAACAAGGGCTGATGTGTAAGATGTGCCTGAATCAAGACAAGAACATAATTAAATGCGTAACTGGACATCAAAAATAAAGTATCTGCTCTTAATAGCCGATACGTTAAAGGCCGGAATGGTTCTTTAAGGAGCCGTCAGCCTTTATGGAAGTTTATTAGTCTTTCTTCGGAGAGTTGGGGAGCCGTACGTTGGATGGAATGCTTCTTTAGAAGCTTATAAATCCTGGTAGAATTGAAATGGTCAACACCTTTACACTTTAATGCATTCGGCGTGCATACACAATAGGTGCGTTTACATGGACACATTTAATCGGATTAAAAGCCTGATTGGAATAAAAATGCTTCATGTACACACCCATATCAGATTAGTCTGACCCAATCAAGCTCGATCCGATCAAGATTCTATCCCGATCGAGAGGGGTGGTTTATACCGATCGACGACCCGATCAGGGCGCATGAAAACACTTATTCCGATGTTTCGGTACAAGCCGTCCTTACTGCGCATGTCTGTGACGTCAGCTAAACAAGCTTCTGCTATTGCCGGAAGCGAGTTGAAGCCGAGCGAGCGAAAGACAGAACTGGTCAATATCTGAGACAAACATTCTGCCGGAGATATTAAAGGAGGAAACTAACAGCGCAAATGGGAAAAATATTAACGTTTCAAGCAGAAAAGGGCGGAGCCATGTTTTCTTTACAACGGAAGTCGCTACGGCTTCTTCTTCTACTATTTCCGGTATATTTGGTATAAATTGGGCATGTCAAAGAAACAATTCCAATCGAAAGTGTGATGCATGAACACGCAAGTCCTAATCAGATCAATATTTATAGGGTCCATGAACACAATGCATCCAATCACAATTTTACTCTGAACTCTGATCGGATTAAAGACAACTGTCTGTAAACGCAGCCAATGACGGCTACCTGGGGCTTCAGTCCAGAGATGCTCGTGTGTCAGTCTCAGCCGACACTGTTTTACATTCTGCTTTGCTGTGTCCACTCCTTATTTCCTTCCATTATACTTCCACCGCTTTGCATTGTTAGATACATGTCCTCCAATCATTGATCTCCTTTCCTTCCATCTGTAAATATTTGAAAGAGATACAGTGTTTCACTCTATTATATTCTCAAATCCGAATCTTCTGCCAGATGAGCACAGCTAAATTACTGAAATAAAGTGTCATCCCATTAATGTGAATGTTGCCTCCTACGTAACAAATCACAGTTCACATATCACTCCACCCAGTCTGTCTCCATGTGTCTGTCCTCCAGGCCTGATCAGGTTGTTCCCCTTCCACTGTGCTCTGTGGCTAATTGGCAGGTCGTCCAATAAATAAATAAACGAAAAAAGGCAGGCAGGACTGGCGATACCAAAACCAAACTCAAAACTCACGGTCATAAGAATAATCCAAACATATCATCTGAACCTTGGCAGAAGACAAACTGGCATCACGGAGCAAAGCACAGGCAAGGTACGAGAGACGACGCAGAATACGGTGACTACTGATCAGGTGAGCAGTCATTTGAAGCAGTCGGAATGATGGGACGATGGGTCACAGGTGTGTCTGCTCCGCCATGCCACGCCCACCGCCGAGAGAGACAACAGAATGAATAAAAGCAAATGCAAGGAACATAAATAATCAAAATAAACTAACCAAAAACAAACCCTGACATTATCTTCTTCTTTTCCCCTGATAACCATCCTGCTCGCTCTATCGGTCTGATTTGTTTTTTGCTCCTCCTCTGCTCTCCTCTCTCTTTGTGCGTGCTTATACTGTTCAGCATAAACCTATTTCCACTGCCACCTACAGCTCACAGTCAATGACCCCCCCCCCCCACACACACTCAACCATATAGAAGAATGGAATCCGTGGTCCAGAGCAGAACAATGGCTGCTGCTGAAGTGCGGTGAAGTCGTTTATCTGTTTGAGGCCTGAGTGTGTCCCTTTAGCTTTCTGACCTGCCAACTGTGACTGATGATGCGTCCGCTCCACATTGGGCTCTGCATTACAGCGTGACCTCTCCGTGCCAAGTGCACTCGATAATGACTGCTGTGCTGTCATTCATCAGCACAACAGCCGGAGAGATGCGACTGATCACGTAGTGGCAGAGTGTGTTTGTGCGTCTAACAACTACAAGAACATTGTTCTCTTTGCACAGATTGTCAAATCTGCAGCAGGCATCAAAGCCCGGACTATCGTAAGTACATGTACACATAGTCACATGATCAAAATCACACTCTGAAAAGCCTCTTCAGGAAGAAAGAGCTCCATTTTCATGTTCATGAAATGAAATGCTTTTATTAATCATCATCTGCGGACACACACAATGAAATCAAATTTTCACCCCAACAACGGGCCCCTTGAAACAACCACACACTAATAAGTGTATCAAAGGGCCCTAGCACACGGAGAGGGAGTAGGCGCCGTGGTAGGCGCACCTGGAGCCGCTAGCAGGGACGGTGCCTTGCCCAAGGGCACCTCTGCAGCGCTCTGGAGGCAGACTGGCCCCTCCCCAGTCACCAGCCCAGCTGGGACTCGAACCGGGGAAGCAGAGGACTTCTCCGCTTCCCAGCCCGGGGCCCAAACCACTGAGCCGCTGCCGCCCCATACGTTCCTGCGTTGGGTGAGCAGCTGCTTAAACACACAAATCATTGTTGAGGCGTATTGTATAGACATAAACCTTTCCACTGGACGAACCTGCACACGGTCATGATATTTCTGTATTCTAAGGAAAAAGCAAAAAACGCAGAGTGATGATAACACATGATGACATGTGATGATAACAATATAATGCTATCTAGCAAAATATTTTTACCCGGTAATATTTTTACCTATTTGAGCGAAATTTGGCACACTACAGCATGGCTCGACCACTGTGTGTGCACAGCAAATGCTCATGCCTGCCTGGATAAACTTGAGATTTGCTATGGACTGGCCACCTCTGACCAGATGCCTATTGCTCTGATTTTAAATGTTGAAAATGTACCCCGCCTGGCTACCTCAGGCAATGATGTTGAATCAGGGAAACTCGACTGGACCAAACTATCCAAGGAGGATATTGACAAATAGTCCATCCTAACTGACAGCTTGCTATCTAATATTCAATTGCCAAGCGATTCCTTAGACTTTAAGGCTTAAAGTGTCTAAATATGAATTGCACTGATATACATCATGCTGCTGATCTTTGTAACATGCATGTTAACATCACAACAGCTCTAAATGCCTCTAGTCAGCCATTCTGTAGGCACAAAAAGGTCTTTAACATCAAACCTGGGTGGAACGAGTTTGTGGCTGAACATCATGCTGCAGCTAGAGAAGCATTTAAATGCTGGCTGGATGCAGGAAGGCCTAGACAGGGTGATGTGTTTGAGCATAAGAAACAAACTAATGCTATATTCAAATATGCTCTTCTGCATATAAAGAACAATGAGAACACCATTAAAGTTGATGCACTAGCCATAAAGCTTTAAAGTAACAGCCATGCTGACTTCTGGAAAGCAGTCAGAGCAATGAATAATAATAAAACGCACATTATCTTCTAACATCGAGGGTGTCTGTGGTTCAGACAATATTGCGCAAATTGGGTGCGAACATTATTTCGAGCTATTCAACTCTGTTAAGAGTTATGCAATTGCTGATAATGTTGATCTGACCAGTAATGTGGTAGTTAGGTGAGGTGAGGTGTGTGATGCTATTGATTTTCTTGGTAATAACAAAGCATGCGGTTTAGATCATATTACTTCAGAGCATCTCAAGTATGCAAGCAATAGACTTAGTCCAATGCTAGCTGTGTGTTTTACTGGTTTTATAGTACATGGTGTCCCCCCCTAATTCAATCACGTCTGTTTTATTGGTCCCTGTCCTTAAAGTGATTCCTGACTGTTTGTCAAATTGGTCTCTCTATAAACAAGAATTTACCTCGACTACGTAAATACATAGACAAAAATATAGAATTATTTCTTAGATATAAGAATTTATAAGATATAAAGTCAGTTTTGTTTGGGGGCCGCCAATGTTGTTTACATCGCAAGGCATTCTGGGTGTGACGTGAAACGGCTGCAGCACCCAGCTCACTGCTATTGATTAGTATGGCAGTGATCTTTGAGCAGCGATCAGCTCCTCCGTTCAGCCTTTACAGTCTGAACCACAGCGTCAGCAAAGACGTGAGGACAGTGACGAAGAAGCCAGAGATTAAAATGGATTTTAAAATTGACGGGAGAACTGTAGATTTGGTCGTTTTGTCGGCATGGCGTCTGCGTCGCCATGCCGACACAGAGAGAGAGAGACAGAGAGATTGTCTGCTGTGAAGAGCTCCGCCTCTCCCCTGAAACAGGCTCAAGTAACTTCCCTGACCCACTAAAGCCGAGAAAGCGTTGGAAAATGAATATAAATGAATAAAATGCAGAACTCTTCAATAGCTTATATTCATTTATTTTTCCATGTTGTATGCTACATTTATGTACTATGGACTTCTGTCTGAAATAAAGGTTATACTGTGTATATATATATATATATGCTAGCTATATGGACATCAGTGTTGAGGGACACAGGTCCAGGTTCTGCAGCACCACGGACAGAAGGACCTGCAGACAGAGACAGAAAGAGGGACAAACAGAGGGAGAGAGAGCACAAGACTACAGGGAAGAGAGAGAGATTACTGATATATATTTATAACATGAATAATCAGATAGAGAGGGAGGAGCTTCCTGTGTCATAGGAGGTTAAGCCACCAGTGCTGGCCTATGACAGCATATTGATTATTGTATTGATTAACGATAAGCTTTGTTAAAAAAGGAAAGTCTTTAGTCTCTTTGAACACAAAGATGGTGTCTGTCTCACGAACTGAAACAGGGATTTTGGTTCCACATGCATGCATGCACCATGGAACCTGAAAATTAACTTGAGTGCAAGTGAAACTAGTTTAGGAACTAACAAGCAGAATGATATTACAATTTTCGGAATGATTGTGATGAAATCCAAGTTGTAATATCCAACTCTATTCATTTATTTTATTCACACATCTGGAAATTATTGAAAGTCTGATCAATCATTGAAAGTCTGGTCAATCATTGAAAGTCTCCTTGTTATAAATCAATTTCTCTACTCAAAAGAGGTTTGGTCAACATTCAGTCTGCTTGTTTGTCTCATCAGTGCTCCCATTCTGTCACTGTCAAACTTGAATCCATATTTATCTTTTAAATATGTAAATCCATTCAGTACGACTTTACTTTTCTTCTCTCACAATAAAAACCATTTTATGGCCTGGAGAAGGCCTTTCAGTGTATCAAAGAGAAGGTGTTTCATTCTTCTTAAGACAAGAGTAAGGAAAACCACGTGCAAAGTAGCCTTGATGAGTTTGAGTGATAGCCTTGCTGTCTGATCAACTTTTACATCAAAATGATATCATATTTTCTTATTTATGTTATGACAACCCTGACAGGTGATGATTATCTTCTGAGTTGGTTTGAAGCTTTTTTTATGTTAAATGCAATGAAGATTTATAAAATGTATATATTTAATTTTATCTTATATCAACTGCCAAATCAGTTTTTGTCCTTGCTTACAGAAGAACCCCAATTTTTTTTTTTTTTAACTAACTGTTCTTCTCTTGGTGGCAATATAAATATTCAGCAATTTTGAACATGCAAAGTAAGACTTTAGGGGAGAAAGGATGCAATTATTGAGGGCGAGAAGAAAAAAAGTAACATAAAGTAATAAGTAACCAGTTACTTTTGTACTTACTTCTTCAAGCAAGTAACTAAGTAATATATTACTATCTTTGAGTAACTTGCCCAACACTGGTTACAGGTGTGTCTGCGCCCCACCGCCAATCAGTCCTCCGCCAGAACAGGATGACTACAAGGAAATGCCAGGAACATCCTAATCAAAAATAATCTCTAGCCAAAAACCAAATCCTGACAGTATGTTTGGGAACGAGACTCAGGGCGTGTGCAATTTATGGGATTGTTGGATTAGAGTCCAATATGTTCTTGTATACAAACCCAAATGTTGATGGAAAGCCCATATTGCCAAGATAAGAACAATGATTGAAGATTAAGCAACATGCTGTCTCTGACAGTGTCCTAAAACAACCTCTCAGCCAGCCATTAAATCCACTTTCCAGGGATTTAAAGGGGAAGAACAGATGTTTTGCTCACTGCAACCAAGTGTAGTATTAATACTTAGCAGCCTTGACATTCATTACAAGAACATTTGGGATAATTAAGTTGTATGTAGCAAGAGGGTGAGTTTATTTATGATCCATCCATTTTCCAACCATTTTGTCCGATACCGGGTCGCGCTGGAGCCCATCTCAACAGTCAATGGGCGAGAGGCGGGATACACCCTGGACAAGCCACCAGTTCATCACAGGGCAGCCCAGAGACAGACAATCAGCCACACACACACTCACACCTACAGGCAATCATATGTAATAATCTATTTTATGTACCGGTATGTGTAATATTGTATGTGGCTTGTGTTTAGAGTTTTTGTGTGTGTGTTTCCAGCAGAGCTATAATCCTTAATTTTTATTTAAACCCTGCAATCAATGTTATCATTGTTGTCACAAATACTGGTAAAAATCATCATCATCGTCACAGCTGCTATAGTAATTAAAATAGTTTTCATCATCATTCCAGTCAACTATGACTATCATCACCAGCAGCGCAATCATCATTTATCATTATAGTAACTGCAGTCCTCATCATCTTCACTCATACGCCTTGTGCCATATGTTTTGGGAACGTCCACATCTTTCTGAATGTCCTTCCTCTCACTCTTCGTTCCATTCTAAGCTCACAAATCCCTTTATTAAATAAAATCCCTGGGATCCTGGAAGCCGCAATACAACCAAGATGTGACTAAATCCCTGAAGGTCCCATAAACTCTGTCCATCCATGTTCATTGCCTGTTGATTATTGTTTGAGTGTGTGTGTTCGCTGAATGTAATCCATCTAAATTTCCCATGGCACCTACATAGTATGTAGCCAGAAGGAGGTGCTTGTCTGTTTTTGCTTGTGTCAGGAGAGGTTATAAGGGGGGGGCTATAACATATGGTATTGAAAATATTGAAAACATTGGATATTGGAACTGCATTAACTTGTGGAGAAAGGGTATAATATGGGACATTTAACAAAGAAGTGGGACAAGTGAGAGGACTGAAGAGAGTAAACAGGAGTACAGGGAGATGAGACACAAGGAAAATGTAGGTTAGACGTTTTGGAGGTCAGAGGAGCCAGACTTCGATGGTTTGGACATGTCTAGAGGAGAGACGGGGACTATATCGGTAGAAGGATGCTGAGGATGGAACTGCCAGGGAACAGGGCTTGAGGTTGACCCAGGAGAAGATACATGGATGGAGTGAGGGAGGACATGAGAGTAGCTGGTGTTGGGAAGGACGATGCAAAGGACAGGGTGCGGTGGAGAACATGGACTTGCTGTGGCTATCCCTCACGGGGCAAGCCGAAAGTGCAGTAGTAGTAGATGCAGGCTCCAAAAGACTAGCTCTGCATGCAGTGGAAGATATTTTTGTCTAGCGGACAACATTTGACATAGACTTATAAATAGATAGACATTACAAAAACAGAGTGAAAACTATCTCCTCATTAAGGCATTGCTTTCAATGTGTGGATCCATCAAGAACACTGCGACCCGTCCTTGGGAAGTTGTTGTGGCTAAAGAGACAGATAAGTCTGGCTTCTTGGTGCCTGGATCAGATGAATTTAGATGAATTTAGCTTGATCCAATTCAGCAGTTGGTTCTCAGAAAATCCACATTTCGGGAGCCGAGGAGAGACTTCAGTCCATCTAAGTCTTTGCCATGCCCGGCGATCTGTCGAAACAGTCCTGCCTGCTGGTGCAAGATGCGGTTCTTCCACTTATCGGACCGTGACCTGAGGTGGCGAGCTCACGAGACAGTCCCTCGATCCGTGCCAACACCCGGTCCCCAAAAGCCTCGAGAAGCACTTGGAGATCCATGGGCAATTTATCGAGAACTGTGGGCGCCACCCATCCCAATTTGCAGATGCCCCCTCACCAATAAGCCAAATATCTATTGTCGTGGAAAAAACTGGTGAAATAGAGATCTGAGTCAAAGAGAGATGTCTTTTATTATTTTATTAAAAAGATAGTAATTAATCAAAGCAGCTTTGGGCACATGTTGTGACAAACACATAGTGGGTGCATGGGTGTGCAACGAATCTTAAGCATACATAGATATTTATTTATAATTTAAACTTTATTAATATAAAAAATTCTCCCCACTCCTTTTCGGATGGATACATTTAAATTCTGTTCAGTTTTGTGAGATGAAATTGTAGTAGACTGATCCACTTATTTGGTTATGAACAAATTTTTTTTGTTCATGTATGTTTGTTTCTTTTCTTGGTGGAGGGGTGGGAACATGGGTGTCGATACAAGGACCAGGAGAAAGGACAGAAAGCATCTATTCATCACTGTATCTCATAACAAAACTTTACTGAAGGTTGCATATAGGGAATTTACATCCATAGCGGCCAGGATAGTAGAGTCAGTCAGAGAGTGCAGCGTATCAAGCCTGTTAAGGACATCAGTTGAGTCATATCGGTAAGAGGTGGTGAGCGGCTTAATAATATAGTCTACATACTTGGAGGCAGGCTCCGTGATTGTTTCAATTCTGCTTATTATTGGTCTACCTGGTGGAGTGTCCATGTTTTTGTGCATTTTAGGTAAAAGGTAGACTGCCGCAGTTCTGGGATCAGAGGGAGTGAGAAAGTCCCACTCCTTCCCTGTCTGTGATTCGCCGATTATTATGGGCCACATTCAGCAACTTTTCCAAGTCATTGGCAGTATGCAGTGTTATATGAGATTTGACTGGGGCATTGTAGTTTCTATCACTAAGTTGACGCAGTGCTTCGTAGTAATGTACTGCTGCTTACCCCAGACAACGGCGGCTCTGCCTTTGTCAGCAGGTTTGATAACGATGTCTGAGATGTTTGCAAGCCAATGTAAAGCCCGTTGTTCCCCGTAGGGGACGTTCGAATACTGAGCGCTCCTGTTGGCAGCAAAAAGTTTATCAATATCATGGCCCACTTTCTTAGTGAATGCTGGAATGCAAGCATTATTATTGATGGGGGAAAACCCAGATTTAGTCTATTTAACCTTAAATCTAGGTTTTTCCTCATCAATAATAATGTGTCTATGCTTTATGGGCAGTATCAGTGTCAATAGTTTGTTTATTTTGATACCAAATGATTGATTTCAAATGTAAATTACAATAGAACTTAAACAAATCCATTTTGGTGTCAAAATGTTTAGCATTTTTAGTGGAAGCATAAGAGGGGCCTTTGGACAGTATTTTAATAGAATCAGGAGGGAAATCAATAGCTCAAATATTGATCACCGTTTTCTCGTTGCTGCTGGCTGAGCTTGCGCCATTTACCACGTCTCGTCTTCCTCCTCTTCTTCTCGGACCTGGGGCATGTCTGCCCCCCTCCTAAAAGAATACTGCCCTGAGGTGGTCAGGGTTGGTTCCTCATCTTCACTAGCAGAGGTAGGAAGGCTAAAAGACACCACGCGGCCTCGTCTTTGTCATAGCTCCGTTCGTGTGGCCACAAATACAGTTTCTTCAATCAAAAGCAGAATCAAATCAATAGAGCGCTTGCTGAGTATAGCATCCCATTTAAGGCGAAAGTCATCGTCATTCCTGCCAAAGGCTGGAAACCTGGAAACAAGAGAAAAATAAATGTGAAAGACAGACACAGAAAGTCAGGATTCACACAGGACACTGATGACATACAAGAAGATATAATACCGTATGTTCCGGGCTATAAGGCGCTACTTTTTGCCTCAACGTTTTGAACCCTGCGGCTTCTACAACAATGCAGCTAATTTTACTAAAATATGGTCAAAGTCTGCCAGTGGATCCTGACAGCGTGGAACACTGTAAAAAAAAGCCACTGTAATCAACGGGTTTCGAAAGGCTGGACTGCTGCGAGTTGAAGCGGGCAGCACGAGCTCAGCTGGGAATTTGC
The DNA here is from genome assembly GCF_040956055.1 of Brachionichthys hirsutus. Lineage (NCBI taxonomy): Eukaryota > Metazoa > Chordata > Actinopteri > Lophiiformes > Brachionichthyidae > Brachionichthys > Brachionichthys hirsutus. Next base: position 15,348,513 of record NC_090897.1, on the reverse strand, counting down.
CTCCAGATGAAAGTGACGAGACCAACAATGAAAACGATCCTGAGAAAACATTGGATGAAGCAATTCTGATGCTGTTCAACTCCGACACCGAAGGAGATGACTTCAGTGGTTTCAGTGCTAAGGAGGAGGAAGCCTGTGACCAGAAACTTTCTTGGGAGGCTATTGATTTGTTACAAGCTGCGTTACAGGCACTGTCTTTCGTTAAAGCCTGTGTAAAGTTCATTTGTATCAATGGAGACAGTTGTGGCTTATAAACATGTGCGGTGTATTTATGTTCCAAAAAAAGTTTTTTTTTGGCAGGTTCTGCTTTTATTTAGGTGCGGTTAATAGTCCGGAAATACATGAACACCTGCGATTTATAGAGACGTGCGGCCTATATATGTACAAAATCTATAATCAGGTGCATATAATAGTCCTGAAAATACAGTATATATATATATATATATATATATATGTAATGTGACTGTCTCCGCCAGCTGCCTTTGTCTTTCAGGGCACCAGCTGTGTTAGTGGAAATAGTCCCGTCTTGAGTTGTGGAGTAAAACTCAAATCTGATGTCCTTGCGTACACTTGAATACACACACACTCACATACAGTTTGCTAAACAAGCATTCCCCACAATACACACACACACATACACACACACACACACACACACACATTTTCTCTGTAATAACAGACACTCCTCGCCCACAGCGGATTGCCGGTCTGACGACTTGCCATTTCACATTACTCGCAGCAGATGACTGAAACACAAACACAATATTGCTCCAAACCATATAGATGGAGAGTCAGACAGACCTACTGACATGGATCTAGATGACGTGTATAATAAAAACAAGTTTCATGATTTGAGTGATACTGACGCTATGGCACTGCCTCGCTCTTCTATGGAGAGACTGTGTGAATGCAATCATATATCTAGAAAGCCGGAGTCAGGAGGTGGATCGCAGCATGCTGGAGATCATTAAAATATATATTATATTTTGAGAAGGGCTTCCAGTTCAGCACTGGGTGCATTGTAAATTCACAGCACAATTCCTTCTGGGTGGCTTAATGCTGCTAAATGTGCTCCGTTTCCAGCACTGGTTAGCCTCAGGATAAGTGGGTTAAATTCTAAAATGGTCTTAAGGTGGCTAATCTTGGATCACAGCAGGGTGAGCTTAGCTGAAGTGGACTTAAGTCTCGGTTATCCAGTTTCAGAAGTGGCAGGTTGACATACGAGCTGAGTGCTTTAATCCATGTCAGCAGTCGGCTGAGCATTGAACATTCTGTGTTGAATTAATGCAATCAAGAAATGAAACAAACTCCATTGTTGTCTGCAGGGACAGTTCACACTGTCTTAGAGTACCTTCAAGCGCTGGAAATGGTTACCTTACATATATAAGTATAGCCATTTATTTAGGGATGACTGGCTATCTGCCCAGGGAAAGAAGGGAGTTACTTGATATAGATAAATAGACAGACAGACAGACAAGTAGCCCCATCCGTCAAGGATATTATGTTTTTTTCCCCAGAAATTGTTTTTTGTGCTATCATATATTTCAACATCTTCCCTAATTTTGCATGTGTACTGATTTTCACAGAGCTATATGGGTTAATATTTTACATTTATTTATTGCAAGTAGTTTTGAATGATGTCAAACCCAGTCAGTGCCCCGCTCACCACACCAGTGAGAAAAGTCTAAGAACTGTAGAGAAACATTCACATGACAAGACAATGGGTTAAAAAAGTCACAGCTCTTTTTACCCTCGCAGTAGGGGAAGCCAGGGTATTGCAATTGGGTCTGTTTGTCTGTTTGTCTGTCCATAACTCAAAAACTAGTAACCCAATCGACTTAAAATTCTTACACAAGCAAGGTTCTGGCCGTGGCTCGGTCCTCCCCGAGAATGGCGTTGATCCGGATCTGGATCCTGATTCTAGAATTTTTTAAAGGATTCTTTAACATTGCGAGATAGGGCACTTTTTGACATTTTTCTTAATCTCTTCAAAACATATGGATCTGGAAAAAAATCACACACATGTACTTCTTAAAGATCTATGACCATGACTAATTTCGGCCGGATCCGGGTCACAATCCGGATCTAAGAGCTAATTTTCGTTCTAACATCGGCATTTTTCAGGAGTCCATCCTGACCTCAATGTTGGAGCTAGAGACTTCAAATTTGGTGAGCACACTCATAGTTCATTCTAGTTTCATATATGTTACAATTGTAGTTGTATCTTGTCCCGTTCTGGAGCAGCAAGCTAGCGCAGGTTTGGCCCCTCTGATCCGGAAGCCCTGTTTACCGTCTCACAAGATCGAATAGTCTATTGGAGGCGAGGGTCTGCAATCTCTGATTGTCTCTTGTTGTAGAATTCAGTTAATTCAGGCAACATTTCTATGGAAATTCACGTCATGGTTATTTTTGAATGCATGCATCAATGCATAAAAGTGTGTCGTTTGTTCAGAGTTGATGTGCATTGTCATCCCAAAATACAAAACCGACAACCCATCAACAACTCTAATCCCACTTTCAAACCTCATTTTTTTAAAACTTTTTTTTGTTTTTTTGCAGTTTGCAATTAGTTGAGAAAGGGAGAACATTTTCTTTTGTACGTGTTTTACATCCAGTCTTAAAGAGGATGGCTTTTGACAACGTTTAGTGTTTTGTCTTTCTGTCATGCTCAGCTGTCAAGACATTTATTAGTTCAACAGAGGTTACTTTGCCTCTCAGCTATCAGCTGACTTTATGCAAGACATTTTGGGAAGACATTTTCCCAAGCCTTTAGCCAATCAAAGTCCACTGAAATATCAGACAGCATGCGGTGAACCTGATAACCTTGCATAATTTGTTTATGGGGGCCCCTGAAACCTCGGACCTGCAGGCGATTAGGATGGCCTACAAACACTGTGTGCTGTTGTCGGAAAACACACACACACACACACACATACAACGACGACAATGTCCTTTGCATCCTCCTCCTCAACACCAGCCATGTCCATGTGTCTTCTCTTCGTGATAAAAACCATTATTCTACAGACTAGGGTAGATGCTGGTGTAATGAGAACAAGGCTTTGTAAAAATAAATAAATAAAATTATTCTAATTAGTGACACAGATATGCTGTAAACAACTGGGATGCTTAAGGGGGATTACATTCTCATATACCTTCACTATGAACAGAGAAGGAAATGAGATAATGGCTTGGATCTACGGTAATACTCTGACTGCGTAATCAGTGCTCCAAATGTTGAGGAATGATTGCACTACTTACTTAAAGCCGCTCAAGAATTTGGTGCTTCAAAGGAGATGCACAATCCACTCGCAGATGTATTTAGGCGTCATCATTTGTGCATATAAGATTCTGGGTTCTATGATTTCAAACTTGTAGAAGATTTACCACCATTCTTTCTTTAGTTTTAGTTTTTTAGTCTGGCTGTTGTTTCTCAGTTGCCGCTCACAACTTTGATAAGGATTATTTTGAATGCCAGTGAGTGTGGAAACCAGAAAGACATTCATGTCCATCTAAAATATGGATAAAGCTGCCTTATTTTTTTACTCATTAGTGATTTCAGTATTCAGATTTCTGCTGCGAGACCCAATGAAAGTATGGAAGTGCAATGAAAGAATTCAAGGGTGATCAGAAGTTTTTGTTTTCAAATTATTTTCGCATTAATTTACTTCACTGCGCCCAAATTGCAGACACAACTTTTAACTGGTTTCAATAGGCATGCAGACTTCAGACCCGTTGCAGGAAAACATTTTTTTTTGCCAGTGTGTGATCATAAAAATCTATAACTCAAGACTGAAAGTGTTCATTAAAAATGAGAGAAAAAAAACGTACTTGTTGCTATCTTGTTAGTGGATAGTTTTGGTTTTACTCCAGAACTGATGGATTTGATGTTGATGTTTTGTGGCTATTACTGATGATATGAACTACAGAAGCAGCTCATTCCCTCATAATTTGATTTACACGATCCACATGATGATGATCCGGATCAGCTTTTTGCCAAATAAACAGTGAAAAATATTAACAGTATGCTCTGTGATTTTCCAGGAATAGAAACAGTCGTGCACTGATGGACATGACTGATGGTGTCTCTTTAAATTTCTTTCAACAAGAAAGACATTTCTGATAAAAGAAAACAATTCTAAGTTGTCCTCATCCTTGAATGATGTGAGTATAAATCCCTTGTGGTGAAGAAACTGTTTTTCATCTTCTTCCAGTTGAATAATTAATTTTCATATGTAGACAGTTTTTTCCCCCCATTCATTATTAAAATCAAAATTCTCTTCCACAAATAATTTATTGTATTTATTCAAATATTGTGGTATTTTAACCCCCCCCCCCCTTTTGTCCATCTTTAGTCACACAGGGTTAATTGATCTAGTGCACCCAATAATGCAATTTCTTCTTGTGATCAAATGTCATTACTACACATACTAAGCACACATCCACGTCAACCCTTATTGAACTGTTATGATTGTTTTATGGATTTTATGCATCTCAAAATTATAATTACATTTCAACATATTATTAATAGAAAATTTGAAGACACATGAAGAAGATACATGGATGTGAGGGCGGACATGAGAGCGGCTGGTGTTTGGGAGGACGATGAAAAGGACAGGGGGTAGTGGAGAACATTGATTTGCTGTGGCGACCCCTCAGGGGACAAGACGAAAGTTCAGTAGTAGTACTACTGTATTATCAAAGGATTAAAAACACGTTGTAGTCTGGTATATTCGTGGGGGGGATAAAGCAGTCATCTTATTTACAAGAAAATAGATGATATATATTTGATATTTTGATTGATAATGAACCCTGTGTTTGTGTCAGGTTTTACAGCATGGTGAGACATACTGTAAGTTTAAAGCCACATACACTCACACACAATAAATAACAGCAGGTCCAGGCAGGAAGAAGACATTGAACCTGCAGAGAAACATAGGCATTTCATTTTTAACTTGTTTACTTGCTTTCAGCGATGCTGTTGTGCTGGAGACAAAGTTTTGATTTTCTTACATTACCTCAATGTTGAATTTCACGCCTCTTGACGTTATATAAATCCGAAGGTGTTGTTCACTGTGCCCTCACTATTGCTTTTGTTTATCAAAAGAAAATGAGCCAATTAATTTCAGTTTTACAAATGAATTAGTTTTATTTGTAGTAAATAATGAAAGTTAAGATAATTTAACCTTTAGGGAAGAAAAAAAACATATCAAACACAGTTTGATACTATACCCGAAAACATGTCTGAAGGGAAGCTTTATTGTGCACAGCATTGCAGCCTAACTGAAGGAGCATGAGGGACAGACAGAGACCTATAACCATATAAAGTTAGATAAATAAATGCTTATGCTCAACGAGATGAAGCCTTTGTGACTGAAGTTATTGTTTTCCTTCTCATTTACTTAAAAACAGAAAAAGGGTTTGTGACAGAATAGAGAAGTGGTGCATTCCAAGTGACTTTCTCCTACCTCAGATTGACTTCAAAGCAGCCTGCCAATCCTCTAATGCCTGCTCGTCAATAATCCAGTTCATAATCCGTTTAGCCGCTTTCACGCTGCACTGTGTGTTGGCATTATGGAGCCGTGAAGAAGTGATGGGAGGAGTTGTTGGCATTTCAATTTGTCTCACAAGTACACACACACACGCACACACACACACAGACTTGCACAACCCGCCTCTTCTGTAATGAAAATATGTCCAGGTAATGTATTTTTTTCTCCCTCACAGCTGAGGGTGTAGAAAATGTTTAACTGTGCAAACCTAATGAATTACAGGTGAAGGGAATCATGCTTTAGGTTTTGGAGAAAGTCCACATTTTACTGTGCATAGGCAGGTACACACAGACAAACCCACACCGTTTGTTCTCTTTGTTAGATTTATCTGCCTTCCAGTTGCCCTTTCATTCTGTTTTATTTCCCATACTCATTTGTTACATTTATTTTTCTCACATATGCAATCATGTCAGCCTCAAGGTTTTGGACTGGACTGCATACTTTCATAGAGCCTATCCCAGCTTGCTATGGGCAAGAGGCAGGGCCCACCCCGAATGCACACAGATAGAGAACCATTTACGCAGACATTCATAGACTATGGACAACTTGGAGTAACCAATTCACCTACATTGTATATTTTTGGAGGTGGGAGGAAACCGGAGAACACCAACGCGAACACGGGGAGAACATACAAGCTCTGCACAGATGAGATTCAAACCCGGCACCTTCTTGCTATGAGTTCACTGTGCTACCGTTTGTCAGTACCTGGTTTTCTCTTTTTGTGTAAGGGACGCTTTTTGCACTCCAATCTGTCCCATTCTATATGGGTAACTGCTCTCTGGTTGTCCATTACCTGATATTAAATCTTCCTGAACTGTACCATCACTTCCTCTTGAGTGTGTGTCCCTCCCGATAGGAGGTGGAGCTTCCCCAGATGTATAGCACGGCCCATTTATTGAAAGTATGGTAGACATAAGCAGTATATGTATGGGGCCCATTACAATGTGGTATATGGACTAATGTAGTTAATACATCCCAGGTAGAATTATGAATGATCAGTGAATAATAATGTCAACACCTTTAAATACGAAGTGCTCAACACAGAGGAAAAAGGCGGAATCGTGAAAAGTGTATTTGTTTTATGTTCTCTTACTGAACGTATTTTGAGCGGAAGCGACATCCCAGAGGTGACGATCTGCCGTCGAGCTGATTGCATGTTATTTGCTACGCATGCATGTCATCTGCTTAATCAAACGTTTGGCAACTTAATATTGGTGGTTGGGTAATTCTGAGCTGTTTGTTGTGCTCATATAGTATTTAGGTTTGCTGCCAACAAACATCCATCAACATAATCAAGATGATGAAGATTCATGTTTTCACTATTGACACATGATTTCGAGCACTGAAGTCACATGACCCTAACCCAGTGGTTCTCAAAAGGTCAGGGGGGGCACCTGTGACCGTGGAGAATGTGCTTTTTCTTTTTTGCCGTACGAGATTAAAGTGTAATTTCACATACTCCAGTAGTTGGCAGTGACGCCCTGATTGTCAGAGTGTGAGCAGGGAGTATTAGCAGAAGAGCGGTTTTGTAAACAAACCCTCAAGAGACGGCGGTGAGAAATATTTAACAGAGAGACGGAGATGATAAAACAAAGGAAGGTCAGTCGAAAAGCAAAGACAAGGAAATATGACGTAGCGTACGTAGCGTACGTAGCGCTTGGCTTCACCGTGACTACGGTGGGAGACGAGGGAAGGCAATTGTTTTTTCATTTTGGTTTTGTAGGTTGAAGTGTTTTATATTTTGTGCTCCTGAGTTAATGTTGCTGATCAATTTTAATTCATTATTATTTATTGATGTTTATAATTTAATTTATTATTTAATTGTAGAAGTTGTAGTTTAAGGATTAAAAAATAAAATTCAGGCAAGTTGATGCATTATATTTTCTTTTGCAGACTAAAAAGAATGGTAATAAAGTTATTCTTTGTTGTAAGTTGATCTATATTTCTTTCTTTTTCATATTTCTTTTTATATTAATAAGGATTCAAGAGTGCTTTTTTTTGGGGGGGGGGGGGGGCGAAAAGTTTTTTTCTTCCTAAGGTGTAACAGAAAATAATTGAGAAGCACTGCCCTAACCCTAACCAGGTCTTCATATCTCCACCACCACGGGAGACTGGCCACGTGCCGCATTGAAATGAACCACTGATCATTTTATTGACAGCTTGTAACCTGCATGACTATCATGCAGATATGCATCAAAACAACACTGCACAGCCAAACAGTGTCCTTTAAAATAGGACAATATGAATAGGTTCATTTGTAACCCTAGAAAGTTTGACTAGATTGTATGTGAGCTCATGGGAGGACATTTCAGACTGAGAGCAGGTGGAAGACAGACATTTCAATTTCTGAACTAAAAATCACATTTCTAAACACATATTTCCATTGTCAGTACACAAAATATATTGTTTCTTTTTTTGTTCCTGGCCACGTGACAGTGTCCCCTGGCAAGTGGGGGCACGACGTGAATTAGGCGGCTGTTAGCGTCCTTTGAGGATGTCAAAGCCTGGTAAGCCCTTACTTTACCGAGCCGAAACAAAAACAAACCGGAGGTGATCGTATTGGGTCCTAGTGGCTCCCACGGGCCCCACCTTGTCGATCTGGGCCCACTGGCACTGTTTGAGAAGCGCACTGTCTCGGACTTGGGTTTGAAGATTGATAGTGAGTAAAGGATGGAACGCCAAATCAGCGCAGGGGTCAAATCGAGTTTCCTCTATTTAAGGCGGCTGAGGAAGCAAGGCCGATTCTTGCGTAGGAGTATTCTCAAATGGTAATCTATCACCTCTAGGCTGGATTACTGCAATGCGCTATACTTCGGTATCAGCCAGTCCTCCCTTGCACGCCTCCAGTGGAGTCAGGCCATGTACACACGTAGCCAGGTTATTTTTTTAAACCAAATACCCTTCCCCCTCTTCTTCTAAAAAAATGCATCCACACAACCTTGTTTTTTAAAAAAAACCTCCATCCACACGTAACCGCATAAATGCATTGTTAAGCACATTCATAAGCATGCCAAACCAATCGCCGACATAGTTTGCCAAATCCTATCCAATCAGTTTTGGAATATAAAGTCAACAAGTACCGTAAGCAAAAAGCGATAAGTTTTGAAGGGTGTTCATGCTGTTTCTGAATTTAAACGCAGGTCGCACACATATGACGTCACAATCCGCCTTTAAAAAGAGACTGAAAACCCACTTTTATTCATTGGCATTGGACACGGCGTGAGACTGTGGCCTTAGGAGAATTCTCTATTTATGTTTCCTGTTTTTATTTATTATTCTTATGTTCCACTTATTTATGTTTTAATCCAGGCATGTACAACACTTTGTGTCAGCTCCGGTTGTTCATGCTTTATAAATAAAGTTGAGTTGAGTTTGAGTTAGTGCTTGAGTTAGTGCTTTCCACTGTACCATTGTACATTTATGAAGGGATAACTTTATTTGTTATATGAAGGCGGCCCGGTGGCGCAGTGGTAAGCACTGTTGTCTCACAGCGAGATGGTCTCTGGTTCGTCTCCAACTTGTGGCCATTCTGTGAGGAGTTTGTATGTTCTCCCCATGTCTGCGTGGGTTCTCTCCGGGTTCTCCAGCTTCCTCCCACCACCAAAAACATGCAGCCTATATTATATTATATCAACAGTTTCATGTTTACAGAGTGCAACTAATTTGCAATAAATAAATCTCACCACCCCAGATATTCCCATCTTTATCCCTGTTTACTTCCTTTGTGTTCTGCTTTACTGGAAAAGAAGACACCAGCTGAGGAATTCTTGAATCTGCCAGCAGCGTTTAATGCAAAAACGTATAGCAAGAATTTTCATGTTTGACCAGGCACAGCTGCAGAGCAGTGATGAACTACTTCTAACTACTTCAGACCACGCTCAGGCCAATAGAGAGCCTTTACCACAGGGCCCTGAAGGTGTTTGACCAAAAGCCCATTAGATTTCATCATTGTCATATTTTATCAAAACACAAGTTTTTATCCTTACATTTTATTAATTTAAGTGTTCTTAAACAGTTTTTTAATTGTGTGAATGGCTTTGCACCAGAACCACTGAGCAGGTTTGTCAGCAGACTGCAGAGCTCTGGCAGGTCCACCCGGGCAGCCTCAGGTGGGGACTGTAAGGTGCCTCCCCGAAAAACATATTTCGCACAATCCGCTCTCTCTGTGAAAGGTGCTAGTCTGTGGAATCTGCTCCCTGTCCACCTAAAATCTACGACACAATTGGTCTCCTTCAAAAAAGAAACGAAATCTTGGATGTGCAAGCAGCAGCACTGTACCCATGTTTAAATGTCCCTACAGTGTGCTTGTCTGTTGTACCCTGTTAAGTTTTATCTCTTACATCTCTGTTTTGTTTTTGTTTTCTGTCTTGTTTTACTCTTAATTTTGTTAGTTCTGTGTTAAAAACCATGCATAGACTGCTTTTTAAAAAAAATTCCTTCCTTTTCATGTTTTTACAAATGTCTGTGTTAAAAGCCCATCTATGGACAAGTGCTGCGAATTAGCTTCAGCTATAAGCTTTATAATGCAACCATCGGATACCTGTGTTACGTATGTGTCTATGTTTTGTATTCGTCCATGTTCAAATAAACCAGAATTACAATTACAATTAATCTCATCTCAATAAATGTAATGATGTTAAATTAAGTTTTTTTTTCTTTGGTTTTTGACTAAAACAAATGTGGGCAATTGTATTTTTCTTTTTAGCAATAAACTCTGTGTTCAGGAACTGAATGAAACAAGATGGCACAAACTTTGAGTGAGAAATATTTTGATAAATATTTTTAAACATTTTGCAGTTAGCAACATATATTCTCAGGCAGCGTTACAGACCACCGGTAACATGAGCAATCCTCTCTGAGGGCTTGGCACTGTGTGAACACTTGCTGCTTTCACAGGTTTTCATATTGCTGCTATGCACTCTATGTTCAGGCAGAGTGTCTGAGAGACGGGAGACTGAGGGTTGTAATCCTCAGGAAATCCCTGCAAACCTCAATAGTACTCAATAAAATCAGAGATCAGGTAGAATACCTCAATTGAACTGGAAGCACACACACCTGACCCAAGCATGGATGCTCTTAGCTAATGAGAGAATACAGTAATTACTGTATTGTTAAATGGGGGACCTAATGTCATCTCGGAGTTGTGCCATCTAGGCCAGCAGGACTAACACTCCTGAACCACGGCAAGGCAGCAGAGGTTGTAAACAGAATTGTTGGTGTGAGTCTGATACGGTTAATAAACACAATGATCTCAGGAAGTGATTGACCTATGATTGTCTTTGAAAGACTAATCCAGGATTTGTACAGTTGATAGAAAAATCAAGCAAAAGGGACAATTTTGGTGTTAATGTGTGTGTGTGTGAGTGGTTGTCTGTTTGTCTGGCCCCGTGATGCGCTGGCGAGCCGAATGGGGTGTACATCACCTTTGACCCGTAGCCAGCTGCAGCAACACCCGTGACTCACAAGGCGGATAAAGCGGCTGCAGGAGACGATTGAGGTCATCTCGTCTACAAGGGAATGGATGGATCTTGTTGTTGTTGTTGTTGCTTTACGTCTTTGCTGCCGCTGTGAATGATGCTCATGTTCTGTGTCCTGCCTGTGCTTGAGTAATGAGTTTGCGTTGCGTCACCTGGACTCTGTGGAGATCCTTGTTGCATCCTGAGTGTGCTGTTTGTGTTTCATCTGGTTTTTGGACAGGAGCGTAAATGTGGCTCGTTGGCATTTGTTCTTGTTTGTTGGGGTAACGACATTGATTTGGACTCTTTAATATCTGTAAAATACACGGGTGCCACTGCCTTTCCGAAATAACATGTCATTGTATGGCGGCAAAAGTCACTAACATTGATATTGAATAATTATAATTGCTTTGTTTGCAATTCTTTTATTTTTGTATTTCATTAATATTTACCTCCGCCGAGGCGGGGCTTATGAAATCACCGGCGTTGGTTTGTTTGTTTGTCTGTCTGTTAGCAATATAGCTCAAAATGTTACGGATAGATTTTGATGACATTTTCAGGGAATGTTGGGAATGTTACCGGAAACAGATTTAAATTTTGGTGATGGTCCAGAAGAGATCCTGGATTATGGATTACTTTGACATTTTTGTTAACATTGCCATCAATGGAGCTTCAAACTTTGTTCCTCAATATCTCGGTTGATTATGTACCATTGTTTAAGGAATTTGTAGTGACCTCTATCTTATCACCAAATTTCATCTGGATTGGATCAGGATTGCGGATACTGTCACAATTGTTTTTGGGGAAAAAGGGGTACACATTGCATTGAGCAGGATTATGGAACAATTGCTGGATTGATCTTGATGAAAAGAAATCTGAAGATGGGTCTTGGTCTAACATCCCATCAAATTTTGAGAGTGATCCGTATATCTGTCTGGAGACAACAACAAAAAAAACCAAGGATTTTTCCATTTAGTTATAATGGAGGCTTTTTTCAAAAAATCACATCTTGTAAAATATGCATTCAATTCACTCACCAAAAATCAGTCAAAGAGGGGTCCGATATTCACTAATATGCAAAATGTCTCCTGAATCTGATCCAGAATTAGGTCAGGAAAAAATACTATATTTTAACATTGAAAACACCATTTACAAATTCCAAAATCAGTTAAAAATACACATCAACTCCGATTCACTTTTACTTTTCATGGTTGGTGTATAAAGATACCGAGAACAATCTAGAACCCTTTTGATAATGATCCAGATGAACATGTGGATGGTGCAAACACAACTAGAAAACGACAATCAGAGATTGCAGACCCTCGCCTCCAAAAGACTATTGGATCTTGTGAGACAGTAAACAGGGCTTCCGGATCAGAGGGGCCAAACCTGCTCTAGCTTGCTGCTCCGGAACGTACTACAAGACTCCTGCTGGACTCTTTTTCCCATCATGCCATTCGTGTCCCTCCCTCTTAAAGTGGCAGTTTACAGCAGAGGCACGATTCCAGATGTAAAAATAATTCCAGAATCTGGATCCAGATCCGGATCAACGCCATTCTCGGGGAGGACCGAGCCACGGACAGAACCTTGCTTGTGTAAAAATTTCAAGTCGATTGGGTTACTAGTTTTTGACTTATGCGCTCGGACAGACAAACAGACAAACATACAAACAGACAGACAAACGCACCCAATTGCAATACCCTCGCTTCCGCTTTGGCGAGGGTAATTACGAGGGGAATGAGCTGCTTGGCGGAGGTCTGTGCTCTCTGAGTGCTTTTCTATTTCTTTATTTTTTCGCCTGCTTTGCAGAAGCCAACCAGTTGCATATTTTCCCAACCAATGATCTGTGTGAATGCAGTGAATCACTGCATCACTGCTACTTCTGCTTGAGCAAACCAAACAGGTCACGGAGAGGGAAATGTGTTTTGGCGCCTTTGTACAATCCCTGTTTCAAAGAAATAAAACATTCACTTTCCTTTTCATCTCAGTTTTGCCGACTCCTGAGCGGTATTTTTTTAACTCTGAATTTGTTAACCTGTGTGTTAGTCATTTCTTCCTGGCCTGGTGCTGAGCTTGGGATTAACTGATTCATAGGAAGCAGCACTGATGACGGATTAAAAGATTAAAGCTAGGACGATGCTGTAAATCCACAACAAATCCATCCTCTTATTAATTCATTCTTTTTCTGTCACCTTTCTTATTGTGCAAGGTTGGAGGTTCAGAGGGGAGCATGAACAAGTTTATCTCAGAAGTAGAAACGGAAAGTGATCAAGAACAACAGAAGCGTGAGACACTTGTTTGAGCTTCCAATTTCTGATATGGGCCAGCCACAGCCGATGTGAACAGTATTTTAGGCCATTTATGAATGAGGTGTTGCTCCTCTGTGACTGCGGTGAAACGTTGAATACGTCTACAGTGTGGCTGGGCTGTGTGTTTGTTTGAGCTCAATGCAGGCAGTGCAAAGATTTTCAATTATAAATTACTGTACTGGAAGAATAAGCATTGAAACTACTGGGTAACCATTTGGATCATTTGCAATTAGTGTAAGAGCTAAAGCTTGATTCACTCTTTCTGTCTTCCTGTCTCTTCCCTTGATTTAATTGGCATTTCCATGTATAAATGAGAAAAAGTGACGAAGACTGTGGCAGCATTTCATTTAAAGGAATGGAACAGTTACCAGTGATGGCCAAATAGTCTCACAGAGGACATTTAATTAACTGGCCTCCTTTCCCATCCCGTCTTCTAACTCCCTGCCATTCTAACTCTTTCTTTGTCATTCCATTTCGTTATTCACATCCCTTGCCTGTCTGCGTTTTGTCTCACTATGTTTCTCCTTTTTTAAAATACGTTCACACAAATCAGGGACTTACACTTGCAAACACACACACTCTGACATGTTGGCAAAAGAAACTGGAATAATCGCCGCTGTGTGATTGTTCTACATGAGAGAAGAGGATAAGGAGTTACAGCTTCAGCCTTTAAGCCATCGTGTTTCAATGTTGCACTGTACTTGTACTGTGTTGACAATGACAAATAAGGTTTTCCATTCCATTGTCTCCATTGTCAGCACAATATGGAGCCGTGGGAAGGGAGGAAACTGAAATTGAGGAGGTGCGGATTGGGGTCTTTAGATGACAGTAGAGGAATTTATCCTCACACAAGTTTCATGCTTATTGATGCAAGTGATTCCAAAATCAGTTAAAAAATACACATCATCTGCGCTTCACTTTTGCTTTTCGTGGTTGGTGTATAAAGATGCCACAAACAAATTATATCCAGATCACCATGTGAATGGTGTAAATCCAATTACAAGGGGAATGAAACGCAATTACTGTACACAAGAAAATGAGAGATGACCAGCGAAACACAGGCATCCAAAGGATAAATTCACAAAGTAAAATTCAAAAGCTGAAGTAGAAAAAGAAGAACATTCATGAAGCTCGAACAATGACTGACACCATGTATGATTTTCGAATACAAATGCTGACTTTATCTGCTCAGGTCTTGGGTCATGGTGCCCAATCTCAATGTTTGGGGGTGATGATGAAACCACCCCCAATTTGACCTGCCGTCCTGGCTCCCCTTTGTCGTAGAATGTTAGTATTTTGGATGAGGCAAATTGCTACCGTGGTAACACTCCATCAATGCCCTGTTCTCCCCAAAAAAAGTTTCCTTATTGCCTAAATTGTTGACAAGGGTTGGCTGCAAATTATACAAAGCCTTTCGAGTTAGATGAGTAGGGAAAACTTATGTGTTTTCTGGGTCAGAGATAACAAGACAGCTGTTTGTGAAAATGAAATGTTTTAAATTGTAACATATTGGAGAAAATGAGGTTGTGGGGACGGGAAATCCTTGTGTAGCCTTATTAGTTAGTAATTGCAGGACCCACTACTTTCGGGGATTGCAACACACACTGTCATTCGATGCAATGAGATGCATTAGTCTGAGGAGTGGTAAAAGCAGCAAGCTGTACTTCCCTGTGGTCCTTCATTAGGCACTAATCCACTGATTATCTGTATTTGTGAGGATGTGTGTCTCTATAAAATGTGTTTTGGCATGGTGCTCTGTGTATTAGCCCAGTGATTTATCATGTGAGTGTCCCGTCTTCCCCAACGCCGCATTGTCCTCCTTCAAATAAATGTTGAATCTGTTTGGACCACAGGGAGCCAGCGTAGGAGAGAGAGATGAATACAATCCAACATCAAAGGCAGGGCTATACGTTTTGAATGATGTGGCTGCTTAATTTCACTCTTCTGTTTTCCTTTGCGTTCACTGATGGGTTTCCCATCTAATATCCCCTTGTTCCCATTCCTGTCTATGCCATTGACTGTTGTCTTCTTAATTCTTCCATCTTGCACTTTTTAGGTCAATGTTTTATATAACAACCAGCGGTTCCTTTCTCAGTCTTAATTCTGTTCCCTTTAACTTCCCTACCATCCATCCTCTACCGCTCAGTCAGACATACAAATGCTTTTTTCTCATCACACTTCATTTGCAGTTATTTGTATATAAATATAATATAACAAGCTACACCATCTGGACTTCATTTAGTTCTAAGTGTAGGACAGTTATAGTGAAACAATTTCATTAGAATCAGTATCAGCAGCTGTCAAAATGGACAGAAATGAGAGCAATCCTCTGACTCCATTCCTAAATTACTTCTCTTCTCCCCGGCTGCACCCAACAAAGCTGTGCTGCTTAGTTTTTTTTAATGACACGGCCATGATGAGGTCTGTGCCTGTGTTTTCGAGTGTCAATACGATTTCTATTTACTATGAGATCAGACAGTAGAGCAGTAATTATAATTACATGTTGAAATGCAGGGACTGTTGCCTCCTTGCTACATTTCCTTTCTATTTGTTTTGGAGGTGGAGGGAGACTACAGGGGAAAAGAGAGTAATGAATGAGCAACTGTAAAAAACAAAAAATAAAACATGCCTTAAGACAGTATTGTTAACCAGTTAACAGTTTGTTGATGTTTCCTTTTGTAAAAAGAAAACAAGTCCTATTAACATAATTGAATAGCAAATAGTGGAGATTCATGCTAGGGTCTTATTTACATGCTCCCAAAAACTTTAATTGAATAGCCAGCAAATATATTATATAAGATATCATTTTTAGATTTGTTCACCGCTATTAACTCTCTCCTAACTGCCTTCTTGCTGGTGTTCTGCCCTTCAGGTGCAGAGGTGTACGTGGTCCGAGTGGAGCTGACTGTGACGGATGTGAATGACAATGCCCCAGAATGGAGCATGGTTCCTGCACCATACCTCGCTGTGGTTTCCCCTGAGGCCGCTGCAGGCTCGCTGGTCTACAAGCTCCAGGCTCTGGATGGAGATGAAGGCAACAATGGAGAAGTGGAGTACTTCCTGTCTGATGGTAGGTTATTTCGTCCCGCATGTGCTACTATACACATAACCAGTGTATTCGGGTGGGGGTGGATGAGAGGCAGGCCTGGAGCTCCTGGTTTGCAGTCCTCAGGACCTTCCCACACTTCTTATTCATGTCATTTCCAAGCGTTTTGTGTACGGCTGCTGTATATTTAGACAGGTTGACTTTCTGCAATTGTGTGTGGCTTCTCAGCCTCAGCAACAACTTAGCCACTAAATAGCTGGAAACTGAAATACTTCAAGTTCATACCCTTAATTGCAAATGATGGATTATTTGTGGTCAAGTGTTTAAATTATGGTAAGATGCTGAGGCTTCCACTAGCCTCAGCAGTAAGATATCACAGCAGGAAGATGATGGCTCAGTTGCATGTTGCATGCTAATCTGCACTTCTCATGCAACACTCTCGTAATGCATTGCACTGTTTACAAAGTCACACACTGACCATACACAGGCCAGTCATGTTATTTATTTATTTTTATTTATTAATTTGTTTCAAGCAGAATAAAAATGAAAAAACAAAACAAAATTATACCTTTTTGCGTACAAGAAACCATACATCGACTAAAGAAACAAAAACCCAACAAATATGTCCAAAACAAACACCAAAGTTCATGTACACAAAAATAGCAAATAATACATTATATAGTGCTTGAAAAGGAGTGGGAAGAAGAAAAACTTATTAAATCCCACCCCCATAATACAACTGTTATTTCTCATCCATTGGAATACCAGTAATGAAAAAAAAAATGAACACAATGAAGATGAAAAAAACAAAAAAACAAACAAACACAACAATGTTGACATTTACCATTGCATTACATAACATTATAAGGTTTCAGCATACTGTAGCACCCAACCCTCTCTGCTGCCACACTTCCTGTTTACTGCTGTTCAATTAACATTTCTGTAAAATATTGTAATTTTTCTTAAAAGCATTGTGATTGATGACAAAGGTGTTATATTATATATTGTATATTGTATAGTTATTTCAATAATGCATTGATTATAATACATTTTCACAGATATCACACTTTAGCACAACTATTGTCGTACATTTATAGCATATATTAACCATGCGTGTTTCCTCCATTATATGAATATATGAACATTTGTTAAAGGTCCCATATTATGAAAAACTCACTTTCCCCATTTTTCTATACTATTATGCTGATTTTGGGTCCTTATCATTCCCTAAACAGCTCAATAAACCATCCAGTCAATCCTTCGTAGTTTGCGTAGGCCTGTGATCACCGACTGAAACGCATCTGGAAGAAATCCGGCTCGGCTTGACGTCAAGCCGGGCGAATGTGAACATGCATGCGTCGCTGTGTCTGCGCTCTCTTTACCGTCCTTTGAGAGCAGCCAGATAAGAGGTGGCTCAGGCATCTTATTTAGGCATCTGGGGGCGCCTCCCTGGATGGATGATTCAAAGGATTTTTACTCCGTCCTGAGTTTGTTCACGGATCATCGCGCCGTGTCTGCGTGGGTTCCTTGGCAGATCGAGCTGAAGCCTCACACGCCGTATTAGTTCAGATCTATAAGATGTTTGTCTTGGTGTGACAAGAAGATGAGGGAGATAAAGCCTTTATGATTCAAAATATTTGTTATTATGTCCTGAGATTATTGGGGTCATTGCGCCATGTGTGTGTGTGTGTGTGTGTCCCTGATTGTGTTCCGCACATCCTGCTCTTCCTGTCTCCGGCATGAGTCGAAGAAGAAGAGTAGATTGGATGAAATTATTTTCTTGTGGTAATGTTCCAGTGAAAATTGGTAAAAATGTTTTTGTGTGTGCTAAAAGCATCCCTCACGGTTACCATGGTAGCGTGCATGATTGCTATGAACATACTTTTGTTTCCGGGTTTAGAGCGCTTCTGACGGAAATGACGGACACTGTCCTGCGTCATCTGTTTGCTATTTTGACCAAAGACTGGCACAGATATTTCACATAAGTGTTTTGGAACTGCATTAACTTGTGGAAAAAGAGTACAATATGGGACCTTTAAGTATTTTTACAGAAGTAGCTGACACTTACTGATCAAGGTTTAACATTTTACATCTGCAAACGTGAGGTTAATTAGCTTTTTTCTATTATTTTATTTCTCTTGTAAATGGTATTCATCTTTATTATTATTATTAATAATAATAATATGTCAATCTGCTTACTTCTGGACTGAACCAACTTATTTTAAGATTTCATAACAAGAAAAAATATCTTGCTGAACATATAATTTCAGTTGTCTTTAGCCATTTTGTCATCAAAGTGTTTACTTCTGTATTTTAGTAGCTCTTTTTTGCAGTGTAGTTTTGACTGTGTTGCTTCTGACAATAATACTGTGGGTCCACGACAGCAGCGGTCCCCAACCTTTTTCCTGCCACGGACCGTTTTCATGCCGGGCAATTTTTTCGCGGACCGGGGGGTAATTAAATAAAATAAGAAGACTATAATCTTACCAATAAACTTTATATAATGCACTTGCAATAACTATTAAACAAGTATTACACCAATATCTTCTCACCATTAGTTGTGGTCTCAATAATCGCTTCTGTCCTGTCCCGTTTTTTCTTTCATAAATTCCACATTCTTGTCTTTTACTTCAGGGTTCTTGGTCGAAGCAGCTTTGACCCCTTTATTGCCTCGATAACGAAGCTAATCAGCTGTAGATAAACCGTGTTTTAAGTCTCACTGCTGCTTTGTCTGTTAAAATAAGTTTTCTTTTATTCTTCCTCCTCAGCTTTCCCATTAGCAAAGAAGCTCTCCAAAGACGTTTTTTTTTTTTTTTTTAAATTCATTTTCGCTAGTTTACGTCAGTTTTTTTAGTAACGTATCACGTGACCAAGAAAATTCACAGGCAAATGTTACGTTGGAGAAAATCTGGTCATTTTCCAAAATAAAGCACCTTTTAGACGCTAATAATCAATACAACGGAAATGCTATAAATCAGTTATTCTTTCTGTGCCCAGTACCGGTCCGTGATGCATTTGTTACCGGGCCGCGGCCCGGTTGCCGGGGACCACTGCACTAGAGCACAGGTTGATTTGCCTTGCCCAATGAGCAATCAGTCAAGATCTCCACCAGTCAGTGGAGCTTTGCGTATATTCTGACCCACATTTGTCTGTCCAGCTTAGGAGCTGTGATGTATGAGAGGAGCTTCTTCAACATATTACACATTGTGGTTGTAAATGTATTCCATAATGCAGAATTAAGTCTCTATCTGATACTCCTCGAAATGTGAGCCTCCATCGAACCAGTAAGAACAGTTATTTCCTGCTCTAATGAAATCCATGTCTCCACTAATCACAATATTCCATAATTGTTTTTCGTATTGTCTGCCATGAAATGATTATGTCTAATTAATTTGGACTCTTTGAAGCTACTGTCATTAAAAAGAGACTATTTCAATTATCTCTATTGGAGCGATAATGAATTTGGAAATAACAATAATTTATACACTGATATTAGTTTCTAGAGTAATCTTCCCAGTTTGAACAGATGTGGAATTAGTTGCCGTCTCAGGATCGTGTGGCAGACGACATCCTGCTGGTTTATCCACAACCAGAGTACAAAATATATAAACATTGACCATCTTGTAATGATTATGAAAAAAAGGTGGTGGCAGACAAATATAAGAATGTAATTATTCTATCTGCGCATAGGTCACATAGGGTGACCTACAAGAGTGGAGGGAGGAGCACCAGGTGGACGACATCTTGTGTAGACGGCGCAGTTTAAAGGAGGTTGGTGATTGTAAGGTCATGGAAGGAGAGAGTGTAGCCAGCCAACATAGGCTGGTGGTGTCTAAGATGACTCTAGTGGTGAAGAAGAGGAAGAGGATGAAGGCAGAGCAGAGGACAAAGTGGTGGAGGCTGAAAAATGACGAGTCTTGTGTGGCTTTCAGGGAATAAGTGAGACAGGCTTTGCGTGAGCAAGAGAGGTTTCCAGAAGACTGAATACAGAATACAACAGCTTGTCAAAGTGTTCTCTTCATGAAATCATAGAATACCAGTCCAGAATAAATAATTCAGGATCAACACCAGTTCACTTCCTAAGACGTAATACTTTGGATTTGTGATATGTACTTTTACCTATCTGTGTTTTTGATGAATCCATTCCAACCCCTGGCATTTCTGTGCGGCTCCTGTCAGCACTCATACTGCTTTTATGTACAGGTGGCGATGGACGATTTGAAGTGGACAGGAAAAATGGCCAGATTCAAACAACGGGCCTTCCCCTGCAGCAGGACAGGGAGTACCTGCTGACAGTTGTGGCTGCTGATAGGCTCGGGAGCCGCAGCACCCCTGCTGTTGTCTCTGTAGTGGCTGGACCACGGCCCCCACAGTTCACCAACTCTTCCTTCACAATTGCTATACCAGAGAACACCCCTGAAGGACAGCCGTGAGTTTTCAAATACAAACACAAATACACATATTATCCTTGGAATTACCAGCAAAATGTTTTGATTTTAGAACACATATTATTCTAAAAAAAATTAAACAGACATGACAGAGACTTAAATTAATGTTTTCATCACTAATATGTTAGAAAATAAAGGTTTCTTTATTCCTGTGGAAATGCAGCACTGACACTAAATTGATTCCAATATTATGAGATTGACACATTTCTGCTTGACTTTGTATGATATGCAGTCCATAAGTAAAATTCTGCATAAGGTGTGATCCATCCATATACACGCACGTACAAATACATCCTGCACAAGATCCTTGCTTGTGCTTAAGTGTTGTATTTTCTGCAGCCTCTTTTTCTCGTGGATATTTCAGTCAGTCGTTCATGTTGGATTCATCTGGAAAATCATGTAAAGGCACAATGGCCTGTCACCTAAAAGCTACTTGGGTGGACCACTCAATTCTTCAGTCTCGTATTACTGCTCTACCTTTGCTCTTTGTGACCTTGACTTGTGCCTCAGTCTTTCTGCAATATTTAAACAATTCAGCCATTAACCCATTATCTACGACCGCAGCGCTGGCGCTATTGTTGTCTATGCCCGGTGTTACGGTAATAATGCAACGGACACGGAGAACTGACTTTGAGCAGCAGGTGGTGCTGATGCTATGGTCGTAGAGACGGCCGGGTGCGCCCTCACCATCCGTAGGTAGAGGGTTCCATCCATCCATTTTCTATGGTTGTGTCGCGGAGGCCGCAGTCAGGGCAGGAATGCCCAGACCGCCCTCTCCCGACACCTCTTCTTGATCTCCCGGGGCCATCTCAAGGCATTCCCAGGCCAGCAAAGAGACATAGGCTATGTTCAGACAGCAGGGTAAAGTGACACAAATCCGATTTTTATTGCCCCAATGTGATCTGATCTTTTCAAGTCTGAAAAACACGGATCAGATTTTTTCAAATGCGACACAGGCCACTTGGATATGTCGTCCTAAATCCAACAGGCATCTGATCTTTTGCCATGCGACTTCTGTCTGAACGGCCAGTTCGCATTTATCTGACCTACACGTCATTGATACATGACATATGTCATTATTGTGCATTCAAGTAAGCGGGAGCAGGTGTGAAACGATAATCATGGCGGATGATAATGCAGGCTCTGGTCAATGAAAGTGAAGTTTTTGAAATAACTAATATTTGGGGGGCAGGTCTATTCAGGCCAAACTCGAGGGGACTTATCGGAACCGGGTGGGGCGTTTGAAAACATTTTCCTCTCAAATCACTGTCCCACCACTCTTGGTTGTGACTTCGCACACACGCGTTCCTTTGTAGAGACGTTGCTGCCACTGCCTCACAACATTGCAGTGGCAGCAATCCTAACCCTATCCCTTTTGTCTGCATTAGTGCTTGAAAATGTAATCACACATAGTGTCAGTCATTGTTCGAATTTCATGTAATTTATTTTTAATATGATCGTGACTGTCACCTGCCCTCTTGGCAGATGAGCCTATTGTTTTTACTAAGTTCTATTTCCTACTTTGCACAATCGAGGGCTGTGCTACACCACAGGCAAACATGGAACCAACAAGACGGATATAAAAAAGTGAGGAATAGACAGTGTTCTGAGGTGAAAATGCAGTGGATTTATTTTTGCTTGTTGTTCTCCCCCTTTCATACAATCCAACCCAGCAACTGAGGACCACTGAGGAAGCGACTGGGGGGAGGAGTTAACTCTTGTATTGAGTTTCGATAGGCGCTGGTGTGGTGAACATCCCACCCGGTTACACTGGCATGCATGAAACCTCCACCAAAGGAAAGAGCTGTCACACGGGCCCGATAAGGGCAGCACAACCCCCAGTTCGATCCTATCCATTCTATTTATAAAGCACATTTCGGAAGTCGCAAAGACTCAACAATGTGCTGTACAAGCCAGAAAATAAAAAATAAATAAAAGCAACACAGTACATACAATTATACACTAGGGAGAGGGACAACAACATCCAAAAAATATCTTCTAAATAACACAGGTCATTTTTCTACTCTAGGATATTAGGGTTAGAACAATGCAACAACTTTGACATTGCTTGCAGACAACTTAAAACTGAAAATAGGATGAATAAAGCAGCATTCCAACACAACCTGTGGACAAAGCAGTGGGATCTATTATGGATGAGATTGATATTGATACTGGTATTGCCTGAGATTTAAGAGAATAAGTCTACAGAAAAAATAATACAAATGTTTGAATTCTTCTTTATATCTGTACAAGAAGGTTTTCCCATATACCAATGTGCAAATGAATTATTTTACATCACACCTAGTGCTACTAATGAAGTCACTGTTCTTCTCCTCAATGTCCCCTGTAGCTTCTTGGTCACCCCGGCTGTGTCCTTCCAGAAGAAATCAATCAGCTACAGCCTTCTCATCAATCCCAGTAGTCTCTTCTCAATCTCATCGGAGACTGGTGAGATTAGCCTGACACGCCCTATAGACTACGAGGGCGACCAGCATCGCTACTTGCTGTTGGTACGAGCCAGCGAAGGCCTGGAGAGCATGAATAGTGCAGCAGAGGTTTGTGCGGCTTTGTTGTTAATTTCAAGTTATGTTTACCGTCTCAAACTCAAAGACTGGATCATTGCGAACGTTCAAAGACCCCTACTGTCTTAGTGTCATTTTGTGTCATTTTGTTTGGTGGTGTGTCGTGAATAAAATAGGTCCACGTACTGAACCCTGTGGAACTCCACATTTAACTTCTGTGTACCTAGAAGATTTATAATGAACACGTACAAACTGAAATCTATCAGATAAATATGATCTAAACGAGGTCAATGCAGATCCTCTAACACCAACAGATTGTTCCAGCCTCTGTAACAGAATCTGATGATCTATTGTGTCAAAGGCTGCACTGAGATCTAATAAAATAAGCACGGAGACAAGTCCATTATCAGACGCTATTAAAAAAGGTCATTGGTGACTTTAACTAATGCTGTCTCTGTGCTATGATGAGCTCTGAAACCCGACTGAAAAACCTCAAATAACTTATTGTCCTGCAAGAATTCACAAAGCTGACCGGCAACTGCTTTCTCTAAAAGCTTTGACAGGAATGGAAGGTTCGAAATTGGCCTATAGTTAGCTAATACATCAGGATCCAATGTTGTTTTTTTGAGAAGCGGTTTAATGACTGCTGTTTTAAAAGACTGATATCTACATGAATGTTAAAGTCTCCCACAACAAGTATCTGTTCTGTTTTCAGAACTAAGCTTGTTAAACATTCAGATATAAAATCAGAGTCTGGGTAAACTATAACAATCAGGACTGGATGGCTTGATTTCCATGTTGGAAGTGACAGACTAAAAATATTACTTTCAAAGGAGGTGTAGTTTAATTTAGGTTTAGGGTTAATCTGGAGATCCGATTTATAGATGGCTCCAACTCCACCTCCTCGGCCGGCATGTCGAGAAATGTGAGAGTTAACATAACTGGGAGGAGTGGCTTCATTTAAGATGAAATAATCTTCAGGACTCAGCCAGGTTTCTGTCAAACACAAAATATCTACATGCTGATCTGAGATAAGATCATTTATTAAAAATGTCTTTGATGCCAGAGGGCGAATATTTAACAGCCCGCGATTAATGGTTTTACTACAATTCATTTCTGTGGTGATATTTTATTTTTACCAGGTTTTCAGGAGTAACACCTCTTCTGTATAATGTAACAATCTTAGGGGGTCAGGGAACAGACACCATCTCTATGGGGTTCTGGGTGTGTAACTGAGCTAAATTATGCTCAGAGATGGGTATTGGACTATGTCTCTGTCTCCTGGTCCTGACTCTGGATTGTCAGGGTTCTGGTTGTCTAACAAACTCGGTCAGATTGCTAGAAATGTGAGCTGCACCATCAAAAGTAGGATGGATACCGTCTCTCCTAATGAGACCAGGTTTTCCCCAGAATGTCTGCCAGTTATCTATGAAGCCCACGTTGTTTTCCGGATACCACCTAGACAGCCAGCGGTTGAATGACAACATGCGGCTAAACATATCGACACCGGTCAGATTGGGCAGGGGGCCAGAGAAAACTACGGAGTCAGACATAGTCCAGGTCGTTATTGAAAAAGAGAATTAATTCTCAACTGACTTACCTGGTTAAATAAAGGTTAAATAAAAAATAAATAAATAAAATAGTTTTGCCAAAGCTACACACTGACTCAATATTAATTTTGGTGACCTCTGATTGCCGTAGCAGCAAGTCATTAGTGCCGACGTGAATTTAATGTGGTGTAGATTGAGCAGTTTAAAGGAGGTTGGTGACTGTAACGCAGGTGAGAGTGTAGCCAGCCAACATAGGCTGATGGTGTGTCAGATGACTCTAGTAGTGAAGAAGAGGACGAAGGCAGAACAGACACCAGAAGTGGTGGAGGCTAAATAACAAAGTGTTGTGTGGCTTTCAGGGAAGAGAGGAGACAGGCTTTTGGTGAGCAAGAGAAGCTTCCAGAAGACTGGAATACAACAGCTAGGGTGATCAGGGAGACAGGTAGGAGAGTACTGGGTGTGTCTTCTGGAAGGAAAGGAGATAAGGAGACCTGGTGGTGGAACAAGGAAGTGCAGATGTGTATACAGGAAAAGAGGTTAGCTAAGAAGAAGTGGGACATTGAGAGGACAGAAGAGAGAAAACAGTAGTACAGGGAGATGAGACGCAAGGCAAAGGTAGAGGGGGCAAAGGTCAAACAGAGGGAATATGATGACCTGTATGTTAGGTTAGATAGTAAAGAGGGAGAGACTGATCTGTCCAGGCTGGTTGACGTTGAGGCTAGACTACGGAGTAAGTATTTGTGAGCAGTAGTATGGCTTTATGCCGAGGAAGAGTACCACAGAGACAATGTTAGAGTTGAGGCTATCAATGGAGAAGTATAGGGAAGGTCAGAAGGAGCTGCATTGTGTCTTTGTAGAGCTAGAGAAGGACTATGACAGGGTGCCCAGAGAGGAACTGTGGTACTGCATGAGGTACTGTAGTACTGCATGAGGTACTGTAGTACTGCAGGAGGAAGTCTGGAGTGGCAGAGAAGTATGTCAGAGCAGTTCAGGACATGTATGACAGCAGTGAAGTGTGCAGTAGGAGTAACAGGGGAGTTAATGTAGAGGTGGGATGCACCAGGGATCAGCTCTGAGCCCCTTTTTATTTGACATGATGATGGATAGACTAACAGATGAGGTGAGACAGGAAGCTTCTTGGAATATGATCTTTGCAGATGACATTGTGATCTGCAGTGAGAGCAGGGAGCAGGTAGAGCAGAATCTAGAGAAATGGAGGTCTGCTCTAGAAAAGAGAGGAATGAAGGTGAACAGGAGTAAAACAGAGTACATGTGTGTAAATGAGAAGGTCCCAGGGGGGACAGTGAAGCTACAAGGAATAGACGTAAAGAAGGTAGAGGACTTCAGGTACCTCGGGTCAACAGAGCAGAGTGATGGAGAGAATGTGGAAAGGAGGTGAAGAATCGTGTGCAGGCAGGCTGGAACGGGTTGAGGAAAGTATCAGGTGTGCTCTGTGATAGGAGAGAGTCAGCGAGGATGAAGGGAAAGGTCTACAAGACAGTGGTGAGGCTCTGAGGAAAAGACAGGAGGCGGAGCTAGGAGTGGAGGAGATGAAGATGCTGAGGTTCTCCTTGGGAGTGACCAGGTTGGATAGGATTAGAAATGAGACAATAAGAGGGACAGTGAAGGTTAGACGTTTTGGAGACAAGGTCAGAGAGACCAGACTTCAATGGTTTGGACATGTCCAGAGGAGAGACACGGACTATATCGGTAGAAGGATGTTGAGGATGGAACTGCCAGGGAACAGGACTAGAGGACGACCCAGGAGAAGAGACATGGACGTAGTGAGGGAGGACATGAGAGTTTCTGGCCTTGGGGAGGACGATGCAAAGGACAGAGTGAAGTGGAGAACATTGATTTGCTGAAAGTACAGTTGTAGGATGCATTTTAAATGCTTAATATATGTTACACATGTCATCATGGGATGCCCTCTAACAGAGCATTATATGTGTATGTGGTATGAGCATTTTCTTCAGTTAAAAACAAATTGACTTGTCTCTCTGGATTGAGTCCACTGGAATTCTCACTGACTTCATGTTGTCAGACAGTGAGAGAGAGCAACGGCTGACCGCTGCAGGCATCGATGCATCTGATCCGGTTTCCATCATTACTCCAACTTCAGGCTAAATCATGTCCTGCTGAACCATCTGTCCTCATCTGCTCTGCTCTAAGACCCAGTGGTCCACAGCAGAGCACAGAGAGAGAGAGAGAGAGAGAGAGAAGGAATGAAAGAAAGAAAGAATGAGTAGAAGAAGAAGCACTACTCTTCCTATTATCCGGCCCTTGCTTGCCCTCGGGAGTCTGGGTAAGCTTTTTGAACATCTACAATACAATCCCATCGCCAGCACCTCCCAGTCAACCTCTGCCCCCAAATCTGCCTCAGTCGAGCTAAACCAAATAGAGGCTCTGCTACTTGAAGACAACCCTGTCTGATAGAAAATATGATTATATGAAACTGCAGCAGCAATTATGTTCATCATGTAAACAGAATATCTGCCCGTATTATATTAAGAGGTGCCGCGCTTATTTCACTCCTATGCTTCACACTGGAGAGATCTGGGTGGTCACAGAGCTCCAGTCCAGGAAGCTGCAGCACACTCTCCGGTCTGTAGTTGGTTTTAGGCATAACCCTCTTCTTTCCACAGCAGACATTCCACTTTTGCGGCAACATTGACAAACTATTGCATAACAAAACAGTCAAAACTCCATTTATGGGTTTAAAAATATAATATAATTTTAAAATATCCAAATAAATATATACAGTACAGGGTGGTAGGTGCTGTTACCTCACAAACAGAAGGTTCCGGGTTTGAGTCCGGGTTTGTATGTTTGCCCCATGTGTGACCGGTGGACTTCTGCGTTGTGTAATTTCGTGCAGCGTGTGATGCAGGAAGGAGCCACGGCAGACAGCGGGAACCTTTGGAGGCACTCTCCGTTTAATCTGGTTGACATATAAAATAAAACATCAATATGCGTCGCTAGCATACGATCTAGCCCAAACTCTTCCGCGATCACATACGAAAAGGGCGCGTACAAACATACCTGGTTGACATATAAAATAAAACATCAATATGCGTCGCTAGCATACGATCCAGCCCAAACTAAAGGGGGAGAAGACATGCAACAGTTAGCATCTCCCCACACTTACTTCACACATACGAGTTATTAGGGATGACTGACCTCTTCCGCGATCACATACGAAAAGGGAAGAGGCAGCGGGAGAACTCAGTATTTATAGCAGACACACGAAGAAGAAATAAAACCATAGAAGAAGTAGTTGGAGGACCTGAAGTCTGCACGCATATGACACACCAGGTATAATAGAAACATGACACACTGACAATTTTGTGTAATTATAAACACTTATTAATGAACCGGTTACACATGTCTGTGGGTTTTCTCCGGGTTCTCCGGCTTCCTCCCACCTCCAAAAACATACAATTTAGGTGAACTGATCACTCCAAATTGTCCGTCAAACAAAAGGTGTGAGTGTGTGCGTGAGTGGTTGTCTGTCTTTGTGTGTGTTGGCGACACGTCCGGGGTGTACCCCACTTCTCGTCCATAGTCAGCTGGGATAGGCTCCAGCAACAAGTCATCAACATGTATGCTCTACCAAATGCAGGAGTTTTTTGGACACAGAATAGATGCCACTCATGTCATTGAAGGAAATCTCCTTATGTTGTAGTGGAGTCTCCACTCAGAGAGCAGCACCTTGAGCAGCACCTCGAGCCAACAAAAAGGTTGAGGGTTAGTGAAAACAGCCAAATATGACACAAGGAGCATCCAGGAATAAGTCAAAACGAAGATGAACTGCTAAGAGAGAGCCTCAGGCAGCAGTTGAGAAATGGTGATCCGGAGTAACAGGAAGTATGACTGGCCTCAACGAACAATACCAGTTGCTAGAAAAGGCTGACATGAAGCATACATCTTGGATCACCGGAGAGTAGGTGGGACACAAATTGCATATTTATTTAAGAAACCCCAGAAACAAAGCAGGATATTATAACTATGAGAAATATCTAAGAGGCTGTGATGGGGTACAAGCATATATGTGCCAGGTGTAAATTAGTAGTTTCAAAGTGAAATACTGCTGAAAAAGAATAGAACCAAGATCCTGTGAGAACAGCGTAGGTGCTTGTGAGGACTGGAGTCACTCAGCATGACTTTTGCAGGTAGTTTCCAAGTTTCTCCCTGCAGGAGTGATAGGCCATCGGCCCCATTAGTTACCTAACCAGCCTGAGACCTGCCTGCAGCTGCAGAGTACGCACTCCTGCACACATGCCGGTGTTAAAATCTAGTTTTATTATGGCTGACTTCCCCTCGCTTCTCATTTTATCTTGTTTTTGCCCTGTAGTGTGTGTTCATATATCCTGCCATAGCCTTCCCAGTTTCTGTCTTACTGGCACATAGGCTCAAACACAAACACACACACACACACACACACACAAAGATTAAGAGTCACTAGCCAACATGAACAAATGACGTGAAATGATTTGACATGGTAAGATTTTATTTTGTTGTCCATTGCTTTGTGCCTGATCTTTGCTAAAGGATTAATTTATATTACAGAATTTCACCTAACATTTCATGGGCTTTCCAGTGTTATTGACAATCTACTCACAGTGTTTAGGTGTGTGTATGTGTGTGTTTGCGTGTGTATAGGAGTGATCTTTCTATATTTAAATTAGATTATTCTATTTCCTCCTCTGAAGGCTACATGTTTGTAGTCAACATCTGGTAGAAGACGCTGCATGTGATTTAAAGTCTTTAATAAACTATGCAGCATTACACACACACACACACACACACACACACACACACTTCTGTGATTACACAACACATTCATCCTCACACAGCGATCTATTTTCATTTGTTCGCTCAGGGCTTCTCAAAAACTGCATGAGATTGCATTCTCTGCTGATCCACTCAGTGCCGACTCTGCAGCAGCTCCCTCATGGAGGAGAACTTAATACGTTAGAGAGAACAGGGTCAGGCCATGCCTTTGGTGGAGGCTGGGATATGGATGTCTTTTGGTAAAATATAGGGTTAATTTGTGTTTCTTGCAGAAGAAAATGACTCAAAGAAAGAAGGAACCAAAGAAAACCATTTCAGAGGGAGTAGTAACGTTTATATTTTCACAACAGCAGACCGAGTGTAACTTTTAATCTTCAGCTTTTCAGCTTGTGATTGCATGCACATGCAGATACCGTAACAGCATTACTCAAGCAGAAAAGTAGTAATAATAATAATGCATTGGTTTTATAGAACGCTTTTCTGACACTCAAAGACGCTTTACATTGTGCATTATTCATTCACCCCCTACTTGGTGGCGGTGAAGCTACTACTGTAGCCACAGCTGCCCCGGGGCAGACAGACAGGAGTGAGGCTGCAAATTTGGCCCTCGGCCCTCCTGACCACCACCGACATTCACACACAGGCAGTGAGTGGGTTGGAGTGTCTTGCCCAAGGACACAATGACAGTATGCACATATGAGTGTCGGGATTCGAACCGCCGACCTCTCGATCATAGGATGGAGTAGAAAAGCTATGCTTATTTATTTATTCATTTAAATTAATTGAAATATTTTTTTTAAATTGCGCAATACATTTTTGAGGTCTGCCCAAATAGATTTAAGGTTCACTTTACTGGCAGGAATGAGGACATCAGAATGCAGAGAGAGATGAAAAATCAGTTCAGAGTCTTCAATAATAATAAACAAAAACCACTCAGCAGAAAATACTGATGAAGGACCGGATGGAATGTCAAATATGAAAACCAAAAATCAGAGCCAAAAGAAAACCATGGTAAACGGGCTGGAATCACAAAAAGCAAAAAACACAGTCACCTTATCATGGTGGAGGCGGTTTGCGTGTCCCTATGATCCCAGGAGCTCAGTTGTCGGGGGCTTTACTGGTAGGAGGCTGTTGCAGCCTGTCCTCCCCCTCTTACTCCTATTCACCTTCATGAACTCTTATATTTAGATTCAGGGCCTCTTCTTGTTCAATAATAGACAATCAATCAAACCCTCTTCATTGTGAATGAGGAACATATGGACTATCACCAGTTCTCTTTAGAAAACATATCTGCAGATTGTAATTATTGATAACATAATGTCAGAGTTGACTTTGTGAGTTGGGTAGCAGCTGAAGGTGGGGACCCTGGCAGTCCAATCCTCGGCTTCAGAAGCTACCTCAAGGGACGTGGAATGTCACCTCTCTGGCGGGGAAGGAGCCCGAGCTGCTGCGCAGATATTCTGCCTCCCACCTGTCCAGAAAAGTTCTGTTTTCTGCCTTTCTTTCCACCATTCTTCAGAAGGCGTAACACGGTGACAATTGTAGTATGAGGCCGTGGCGTGGTCTGGGTGAGAGACACGGGGAGGCTTGGTGAGCGGGGGCTTTCCTGCTGAAGCACAGATCGCTACTGACACAGAGTAGAGGGCATGTCTGGGTCCTGTCCTGATTGACGCCCCAAAATAACAGCAGAGCATTATGGGATTTGTAGTATTAGCGGTGAATGCGCTGTTCTGTACCGACAGACCAGCTCTAATATTAATTTTATATTGCCTCGCGGGGCAAATATAATTACACTGCGGGCCAGAGTTTGACGCCCATGTTCTAACGGCAACTGAAGGTTCCAGCCTCTGTAACAGAATCTCTGTAAAAGAGAATATTGTGAGTAACCTGAAGTACTTTAAAAACAGGTTCAAATAAAAATCTCACCCCAACCCCATGGATCAAGATTGGTCACTGGATTTGACTGCATGCAACAGGAATACAAATGTACTGTATCTTTTAATTCCTCCTTTGAAAGGAAATGTGTGTTGAAGGATATGTTACTAGATCCACTAATCATGATTTTTCCTCTCTCTATTTTTATTACCCCCACCCCCCAAAACTCACTCAGGTCCGTGTTGCTATTGTCGACGAAAATGACTGCGTTCCCGAGTTCCTCCAGTCCATTTATACCAAGGACAGCGTTCCAGAGACTGTGACAACGGCGACCTCCCTGCTCCAAGGTGAGACATCGTTGTTTTACATACAGTCATCCCCCATCAGGCTTATAACCTCAGTCTGGAGCAGAGCTGGGAACTCGCGACTCAATTTGGACTCACACCCTATGTAATCATTGCCTGTAGGCAAAGTGCAGCAGCGCCGCTGAAGTCCCAAAACACCAGTCCAAGTCAAGTCTCGAGTCTTTAGGGTGCGAGTCCAAGTTGAGTCGCGAGTTCCCAGCTCTGCTGCAGACTGAGGTTCAGGTTGTCGATGCGGCTGAGCAGCTCACAGAGTTGGTCCGCCCATTACAGTTTTTCACAGTTTTCTGCACACGTTTCCTGAAAGCAGACCTCATGTTCCCAGAAACGCACACACAAAATGCTAAATGCTACAAATCCTCTGCAAAACAAATCCTTGCACCCAAAACAATGTTCACTCACTGTCGTCAAAATTTTATTTTGTGTTGAAATGACACAGACTAGCATATGACAAATTATGATGTGCTGAATGGAAAACACGACCATCATTGGAATGCAGTAGTAGGAATGACTATCAGTAGATTACAGTGATGCCTGTGCAGCTCTGTGTTAAAATATACACCTGTTGAAAGGTGTCACAGTACAATGTTTTTATACTAAGATATACAGTAAAACACTCCGTCCTCCTCCTCTCCCACGTCCCTCCTCCTCATCCTCCTCTTACTCTCACTACTCTGCCTTTCCAATCGCCTCTCTCTTCAATGTTGCCGTCTATTGCTCTCCAAACCAGGCTTCCATCACTGGCCATTTTGTTGCTGAAGCTCTGATTCCAGATTCTACTGCAGGCTTGGAAATAGGAGTTTTGCCATTTGACTGGCAGCGTGTTCTACGTGGACAGAAAGAGGGTTTATCCATGAAGATTGTGCAAACTAGAGAGAATTGACTGCAGTGATCTGAAAAATGTGTGTTGTGCTATTGAGAATTGAGTGAGAATCAGGAATTGTGCTTGTGGTTCTGCACAATTGATTTATGGAGTTGGTACATTCCCGTAGTTTGAGGTTGCAGTGATTGTGTTTCAGGTTCGGATTTTTGTGTGTAGGCAAAAAACTGTAACATCCTGACAATGCAAGATATATAAGTTTACGGGATCATCATTGATGTAATTACTACTACTAATCTATCAATACTTTTTTTTAATATTACATACTTTTAATACAAAATTTGGGTTACAAGGAGGTGTGGTAGGTAACGCTGTTGCTGATCAGAAAGTTTGTCCTGAGCTCAAATCATCTGATAACTTCTTTCTGTGAAGTTTTCATGTTCATGAAGAATGTTTTACAGGGATAAGTGTGTCTGTGCCTTAACTAAGTCTATGTAGCCAACACATCTTATCCTCTATATACAAAATGGCTCTTTTTGCAATGGAGATATCTTTCATTTTCATTTGCTTTGTAATGTCGACCTACTGATGTATATCTGATTAACCCGCAGAAAACAACACCCTTCCTGACATCCATCCTTTGGGGATTTGTCAACAGCCAAGTTCATGTTTGATTCATGCTATTTTCAGTTTATAACACAAAGTAGCAGTACCAAAGTCAGCCATCATTCTTTTCACATAAAGGGATCACTGATCACTGCTTTCGTATTTTAATCCCACTAATGCTTATCCTGTTCTTCTCGTTTTATCTTCAGTGTCGGCCAATGACTGTGACTCAGAGGAGAATGCAGAATTGACTTATTACACCCTGAGTCCAGATTTCACCATTTCTCCTCATGGCACCATTTTCCCTGTGGGACCTCTGGACTATGAGAGACCCAACCACCTGTATGAGTTTGTTGTGATGGCAATTGACAAGGGGGAGGTCCCTCGCACAGGCACCACCACAGTGCGGATCCGAATGCTTAATGTCAACGATGAGGCTCCGGAGTTCTCCCAACATATGTAAGTAAAAAGTCTGCTTCTACACCGAGTCTAAGACCATTCAGGGATTTAAAAGAAGCAGAGTGCCTGTAAGAGCTGCTATGTAGTCTCTTACTCTGGTGCGGGCGAGACCAGAGTACCTGATGTTCATTCCAGTGACCAGTCCCTCATGGCAGAATCATGTCATTAATGATTTGTACCTGAGCTGTCAGCAGCATCACTGATGCTTTAATCTGTGCCAGATGATTAAAATTACCTTAGCCTTCCTAACATCTGCCTGCACAGCAGCCACATTCATTAGCAGCTACATGCAGCAGGATATGTTATTTAAAAAAATGTCTCAAGATTAAATAGTCTACACAAACTCAGCACGTCCTCCAATCAGCATGTGTTGCTGAAGCATCAGCATCATTATGCATCACCCACTCGAAGTGTGTCTCCACAGAGTCCAGTGTTGCCTATATTTTATTAATTGTGTTGCCATGTTGGAGGTGTTTCTATGCAGCAGGGTTGTAGGCAATCAGTATGTGAGGTCGGACCAAAGGCTAAATACAGAGCAGGTCGGAATCCTATTTTTCCCCCTTTATTATTCTGTTATTGATTTACAAAGAGGAGCAGGTGTGTGTGTGTGTGTGTGTGTGTGTGTGTGTGTGTGTGTGGGCGTGTGGGCATGTGTGAATTTTCACAAAATCCAGATAAGTGGCACCTTCCTGCAGGGTTATGTGGATGTGTTGGTTGGCTTATTTATTCGCTGTCTACCTCGTTCATTCCCTGCTGCTCTGCAGAGAGGCAGAATTGACCAAGTTGCAACTAAATCATGTTCATTTAAAAACAAATATCCATATGTGAATAATATCATCAACAAAAAATGAAGTAAGTTCTCTCCTGGATCATGCTACACCTTTCCACCAAGTTTCATAAAAGAAATGGACCTGCGGTTTCGCTGTAATTACAAGCAGACAAACATGACCTCTCTGAGAGACTAAAAACAGTCAGACTGGGCCCTTGATTTTTTTTAATTGACCAAGTAAATATACAGTCCTTCAGCCAGCAGTTGTACTGCATGACATTTTGCTTTGTCAATAATAGAGTGACAGTGGCTTGTGGTGCAGCTCGTCTCAGGACTCTACAGCATCAGCACCGATTGAAACAGTTGACAGAGAGCACTTGCCAGGCACACAGGGAAAATGTATCGGGCGTGATGAGCACTACAACAATAGAGGCTGTGAGCAACAGGTTTCATGCAGAGACAGTGAGATTGAGCAATTATTTTCGTCCCAATGAATGTTGCCCACGCAGGTGAGTTAGACACATTCTGCAAGATTGATTGTGACCGGCACTTTAGCTGGAGGTTCAAACAGTGCAGAGAAGGTGTGCCAGGTACCTCTATGAATAATTTGGTCACATATGGATATTTAATTTGCTGGTTTGGGTCCCTTACTTTCAAGGACGAAAACAGACTGAACAGAATCATTAAGAGGTGTAGCAAGATGGCGGGGGTCAGCTTTAAGGGGTTCTCTGTCCTGTACAGAGTCAGAGTAAAAATAAATCCTGGCTGACCCGACTCACCCGCTGTCCTCTGCATACAGGCTGATGGCTTCCAGTCATCGGTACATGGTACCAAAGTTCAGGACAAACAGATTAACAAAATTCATTTCTTCCTGCATCTATTGGTTTTAACAACAGCCTGTTGTGACCAGCTTATATGCCACTTGTGTACTTTTTTATGTTTTAATTGTGTGTTTACTGAATTGCTGTGTGTCTGTGCAACAAATTGCCCCTCACGGGGATAATAAAGTTTTTCCTGATTCTGATGAAATTGTCACGCCAAACCTCCTTTTAAACGGCACTCCTGATTCGTCAGATTGCACGAGTGTTTTTTAGCCTACATGCTATCCCTGTAGCATGCACCATTTATCAGCAACACACAATGAAGTACTGACCTCTGTCTCCCTATCCACAACCAGCCACGCCTGGGTGCAGCACAACATAACAGCTCACACTAGAGTCGGGGGGGGGGGGAAGACGAAGACGAAGACGAAGACAACCCCCCCCCCCCCCCCCCCCCCACACACACACACACATCAATACATCAATGTTAATGACTCATGAGGAGTCGTACGGCTCTTTCACACTGTCACTGTCTGGTTCCTTTCCTCGGATTGTCCGCTCCGTTTGGGCTGGTGTGAAAGCGCATCCGAACTCTGGTGAGAATCAAACAAGTCCGCCTGAAAACGTGGGTCTCGATTCGCTGGCAAGAGAACCCTGCTTTGCTTCGTTAGTTTTGTGAGCGGTGTGAAAGCTCACCGGAGCAAACGCAGAAGTAAATGTACGTAGTAGCGCTACGCTCGGTGCATCTCCGGTAGAGGAAGTACAGCGCTCACTCCAAGGTGCTCTGCAGGGGAAGCTCAGTTTCCAAAAAAATTCCATTGTTCTGAACTGACCCGGAGATTTTACATTAGACGACACTATGAAACAAAACGACTAGAGTTGTGTAACATTTGTGATGTAGGCCAGAACTTGAACTTCGAGCTCCTGTTTCATTTTGGCACATTCAATCTGTAAGCAAACTTAATCCATTCGTCTGAAAATATATAGCAGTTTAATTTGGAGAATATCCTTTGTCTCTGTGGCTTCTGTTTTCTGCACACATCCCTACTGAGTTGGAGCAATGGCAGCAAATAGCAGGAAAAACATTACACCACTTCACAACAATATGGCAAAGCTGTGCCACCTGATTCCTCCGAGAGCCACAGCCATGTTTTTATAACATTTAATTGGGATGTGTTTGCATTCTTAATTTATTAGTGATGCAACATTACAGTCCTTGCAAAGTCCACTGTAATAATTTATATTAGCACCAACCCTTTCATTTGTAGATATGATTGATGATGGCTATTGATATTATAAATTATTTAATCTATAATTGTTATTGATTGAATTTTTTTTTCCAATCTTATGTGAACACACTTCTTTTTATGAATACAAATTCATCACTTTAAATGCCGAATGAGACTTCTAAATGCATATTCCATTAGTAACATTACATCTTAGACGATACAAGATCACATTCCGTGGGGCAAACAGACTCTCAAGATTAAGAACTATAGTCAAATATCAAATGGATCCATCAGATAAGGCTTAATATTTTGCTATCCATGAATTTTTTTTTTTTTTTACTAGGACTAGATTTAACAATCGTTTCCTCTGAAAATCGCAATGCATCATTAATGGCTGGTTTAGGGTTTTTATTTGCATGATACAGGATATAGCTTCCTCTCGTACCATTTTCTGAGAAAGATACTGTGATTAGTTTAACAGCTCCAATGAACCGCCAGCTCCAAGGTCAAAAGGAATTCAGTTGATTTATTCAGTGTTTATTCCTCAACGTATCAGAAAAGGGCTGTATTTACTCACATTGTTAGTTCAACATTTGTAATTAATATATTACATAATAGGGGTCACTATTTATGATTACCCTAATTTGGGTAGTCAGGACAAAAGAGTCTCAGCAACCTGTGTGAAAAAGTCATGCATAAATTCAACAGCGCAGGCAGCATCTCTGATTTCATCCTCAAATTGTAGGTGCTAAGAGGTCAGTTCTTTCTGGATTTTAGGTGAAATAAGTCCAAGCAATTTTCTAATGATCTTTCAAATAGCTTCCGCAGATCACAAGTTGTAGATCAATGTTCCCCATGCACCCTCGGAGAAACTACATAATACAGAAACGCAAGGCGGCGTCTCCCCTTGCCTGACTTGCATATTGATCAGCTGGGAAGTGTGCGGTTTGAACAGTGTGAGCTCAAATTACCCAACACTTCACAATCAGAGTGAAGGAGTGGCGCAGATCTAGTCCAATGTTTGTTGAGCCAGAACGATACAAGAGACATAACATGATCACAGCATTCTACTCCGAATGACAGTTCCTTGTTTTCAGTGAGAGATGAACTGGCCTGTGAATGAAAGGACATGCGTCACTATATTTGGATATACTGTGCAATGTTCATGCACAAGTGGACAGGCTACGAGTCCTTGATAAAGTACAACAGAAAGAATATGTATTCTAATCTCAGCTCAGAGCTCAATAGGACTTATGAGTCCTGTCACACAATATTTTCCTGTGAACATTGCAGTATGTCTCTATATGAATATCTCTGTTCCTGCACGGATTAAACATGCATGAGATAGAACTGCTCTGAGTCATGCATACAACTTGAGAATCATGATAATATCTGCATGTCTTTCCACAGAACAGCAGGTGTTGATTGTTTGCATGTATCTGTTTCATTAGCTATAGGACTTTCGTCTCAGAGGATGCGGGGCCCAACACGCTGGTTGCCACGGTGCTAGCAAAGGACCCTGATGGGGACAGGATTACTTATATGATCACCACAGGAAACGAGGAGGGAAACTTCGTCATTGATGCCACAAAAGGTCAGGAATGTTAAGGAAACTCTCCCGCATGTTTATTCTCATTAAAGTTATACATTTCACACCAAAACGTTGAGTTATACAGAACTACTTCCAATTGTCTATATGTCCATATTTATTTACACAATTTCTGTGATATATTATTTATCTGACCTCTGTTTGACATTTTGTTTTGAAATGGCTGAAAAGAGAATCCGCACCTCTGAGTCTGAGGCCATGTTCTCACTCAGAAGAGGGTGGACTGCTCTCTCCATGATAGGCATGAGTTTCCCTGAAGAGGAGTAGTGACGAAGGAATAAAGAGAGGGAGATTGAACGATGGATCAGGACAGCGTCTGTGGTGAGGCAGATGCGATACCAGTCTGTGATTAAATGAGAACTTTGCAAAAATATGAAGCTCTCAATTCAATTCAATTCACTTTTATTTATATGGCGCCAGATCATAAGAGGAAGTTATCTCAAGACACTTTACAGGAGTAGCAGGGAAAGACAGAACCCAACTTGACCCACAAGAGCAGGCACTTTGGCAACGGAGGACAGGAAACACTTCCCTTTAACAGGCAGAAACCTTGGACAGAACCTAGGCTCATAGTGGACGGCCATCTGTCTGGACCAGTTGCGTTGAGAAGGCGAAAGAGAGACAGTGACAGAAAGGGAGAGACAAGGACAGGTAGGGGGAGAGTTAAAAACAAAGACGGGGATAGAGAGACAGAGCAAAAACAAAAACATAACGTAACATCTAGGCTGCTGAACAAGATACTGAGTAAAGAGCTGCTATATAAAACTATGCATGCTAATGCTAAAGATAGGGACATTGGCAGCCACAGGTCCAGCCACAGGTCCAGGTTCTGCAGCGTCTCGGACAAAAGGACCTGCAGACAGAGACAGAAAGAGGGACAAACAGAGGGAGAGCGAGCACAAGACTACGGGGAAGAGAGAGAGATTACTGACATATATTTATAACATGAATAACCAGATAAGAGGGAGGAGCTCAGTGTGTCATAGCAGGTTATGCCACCAGTGTTGGCTTACTACTTTCGGCTTGTCCCATCAGGGGTCGCCACAGAAAATCAACTTTCTCCATTTCACCCTGTCCTTTGCATCGTCCTCCCCAATACGAGCCACTCTCATATCCTCCCTCGCTACGTCCATGTATCTTCTCCGAGTCTATTTCACCTGACGCTCCGAACTTCATAATGGGTGATTTTAACAATGTATCACTAAAAAAAGTCCCAAACAAACTTCTTCCAATATGTTTCCTGTCCAACCATGTGGGATAAAACTTTGGATCTTTGTTATGGGTCATTTAAAGATGCTTTTAAATCCCTTCCTCTCCCCCGTTGGGCTCTGCGGATCATAACTGTGTGCACCTTCTGTCCATCTACAAGACTGTTTTAAAGAAGGAAAAAGTGCAGACTAAAGGGGTGAAAGTCTGGACAGATGAATCTGTGCTCTCCCTGCAGGGATGCTTTGACTGCACTGCCTGGGATGTGTTCAAGCACTCCAGTGACTATTTGGAGGAACTTACACTTCTTCACACATTGTGTTTTGTAGAGACATGATTATTCCCAGTAAGAGGGTTAAAATATACTCGAATAATAAGCCATGGGTCACTAAATCAGTAAAGTCCAGCATACATAAAATGAAAATTGCTTTCCAACATGGCACTGCATCAGATTTACATTCAGCCACCAAATAGCTTAAAATTGAAATACTGAAAGCAAAACTGAGCTATAAGTCCCACTGGAGGACAAGATGGTTGCAAGCTTGGTCAAGCATGAAGACAATAGCTGGCATCCAGAACCCCCATAAATAGTTTTTTATTATATTTTTAATCAGTCTTTAGAAAAACAGCATGTCCCCAAAGTCTGGAAGGATGCTGTTATTGTCCCAGTCCCTAAATCCAACCGGATTTTAGACCCATAGCGTTGACCTCACGCCTAATGAAAACCCTTGAAAGGCTGGTGCGATCAGAAACATGCTCTTGAGCCACTGCAGTTTGCATACAGGCCGAACAGAGGAGTGGAGGACGCCACACTCACTCTGCTTAACCTGCTTTTTAAACACCTGGAGGGAAATGGGTCTTTTCTTCATTGACTTTTCATCTGCTTTCAACTAGGGTCACAATATCAGATTTGCTCCTCTCGATTATCTTGGGCAAAAACGTCACGGTAACGATATTATTACAATATCAACAAAAATGTATAAATAATAATGGTGCAATCATTCAAATTAATCTCTAACTTTTTTATGTTCTCTCTTTTGCCAGATGAATTATACTCAAAATACCTGTCAAAGGAGGAATTGAAACAATAGGAGTACAGTTCTGTACAACTGCATACATAAAGTTACAGTTCGTGGTATGAGCCCCTTCGGCATTTTGTGCAAACTGGCGTGTCGTCAAACTTCCTCACTTCCAGTTTTAAGAACACAAAAACTCCCACACTGTTGAGTTGACTTTCTTCGGGTTAGGATAGAGTCTCTCGCTGTTGTTGTCGGCGAGCGACATGTTTGCAATCACTCCTAACGCTTGTTAACTGGGAGCCACGCTAGCTCGGTGACGTCACGTACCAGCTCCTGCTGCGTTTGTGTGTGTGCGTGTGTGTGTGTGGGTGGGGGTGCTGCAGGAGGGAGATGAAGCAATGTGGAAGGACAGAGCGGATGTAGAAAACTCAGTGTCCAAGTCACACTGTTTTTACACGATATTATCATATGCACATTTTTAACACAATATTAAAATGTCATTTTTTCGTACCACGATTATTGTCAATACCAGAATACCACGACGGCCCTAATGTCAAATCAAATTTTCCCATATAAAATAACTGAAAACAATTTAATCCTTTCCGGCCATCTAAAAACACTCAAATCAGTGCTAATAACAATGGAAATTTTTGGGAATTGCAACACACACACAAAATGATATAATAAATGAATAAATATTATTGTTATATAAAATGTGGTCGCATTATGAGTTTTACCTTTGAGACAGACGATAGCGCTAACAATGTTGTGCAGTGAAGGAGAGGGCGGGGGTGGACGGTGCGTAACACTTTATGCCGTAATTGTACTTTACACGTCCACTTACATAAACTTAGACATAGTAGTTCTGCCTTTGGAAGGCTTTGTGTTCTTGATAGCATCCTTCTGGTTGAGGATTGTACTTATCGTCGATGTACTCCACTCGTACTGGCGTGAAAAATCACCACGGTCAAGTTGATCTATAATTTCATGCTTCATCTCCATCGTCATCAGGCGTTTTTTCTTATCACTCGCTTTCTTTGGGCCCATCACTGATAAGGAATACTCACGGATACAGCCAAAACCACGTAAATAATGGAAACACAACACGGGAGACGCGCAGGAGACGAGTACGGAAGGTGGTGAATACCTGAACTGAATGATTGAAGCACGCTTGGAGTGCTCGGCCATCTAGCGTAAAGCATCTGGAAGTTGCTCTTATCTCAAATCTCTGCTCATCTCTCGAAGCAAAATTTTGCTCGCAGGTTTGCTCGTGCATTGTCCCAGTCCCTAATGAGCGCCTCTATCAAAGCGCTCATCCCTGTTCAAAAGAGGTGCCGAAGTTCGTACACTTTGTTGCCAGGACGTTGCCATGGTGATTCATTCAGTTATGAATCTTCATTGTGTTTTTGTTTTTTCACTACTTTTGGAAGACTTTTGCATTTTCCTGTCATTCATATGTGTGTTACCATCTTTGTCTCTCGTCCTACCCAAGGTTTGTTGCATGTAGTCAATGAAATAATTTTCGATTCATCGACTACTTTATTAACTATTCAGGTTTCAGAGCTCTATGATACATCACTCCTTATATCTGATGAGGGTTGCCAACCATCCCTTGAAATACGGAACCGTCCCTTTCTGATTTTTACAACGTTTGAAAGACAAAGTGCTTCTCATTACTGCGCGGAGTGAAAAAGAACCCCCAAAAATTATACACCTTCATGCTACCCAAAGTGCATTACAAAGCCTCACATTCATCCATTCATTCACACACCAGTGGGCAACTGCCGCCATGCAAGGCGTTGCCAGGCCCACTGGGGGTGATTTAAGGCTTAAGGACACTTTGACACGTGGACAGTTGGAGCCAAGATTTGAACCACTGACCCATTGGCCGCTCTACCAACTGAGCCACAGCAACTCCGAGATAAGACATTTTGTCTTGACCGCACTCAGGTGAATCTTTTATCCAAATGCAACGGCATTGGTCGCATTCAGTATATAATATTGTCACGGGGACTGGGCCGAACTGGACGCTCGAAACAGGCGCGACACAGGATGCGGGTCTGAGCTGGTTTAATAGCCCACAGGAGAGCAATGAGATCAGGAGGGGGTCGCAATGAAGTCGGCAACTCGCCGGAATCCAGCCGGAGTTCCAAGACGAGCTGGGAGGACGTCGGCGGGGAGGCTCTGCAGAACAGCCAAGGAGACGACACGAGAACAGGCTGTGCCGTGGAGCCAGGGAGACGATGAGCACGCGGAGTCAGGAGCTCTGGGAGACACTGACGATCTGGCAAGGCGTGGAGCGAGGGCTCGAGTCTTTATGGAGCAAGTGAGGAGACGAGGCTCAATTGAAATCAGCTATGCAGGGCTGCCACTCCTGCTCCAGCTCAGCCCCAACCCCTGCTCGTCCTGCTCCAGCTCAGACAGAGAGAAAAGCATCAGGGAGAACAGAATCATGACAAATATACTGTTGAGTTGTGTAATTGTCTAGTGGAATTTGTGTCTCATCGCACTCCTAATTATTACAATACTAAAGAAAGTCAGTGAACACAGAACAAATGTAAGGCAGACTGAGTCCTGGCAGGGCAAACACAAACTTGTAGTCGGGCATAGAAAGTCGAAGCTAAATCCAGAAGGGGACAGAACAGGAACTTGGGAACAGGCAGGGTCAATATCCACAAGGCAAGACAAAAGCACTAAAACGTCACAAATCAAGGCAATGGAACAATCCGACAGCAACTGAATGGTAGAAAGTGATATAAGAAGATCAGGTCAGATCGTTTTTCCAAAAGTTTGTTTTACTTTGATTCAATTGGCTGAAATCAGAGCGTATTCCAGAATCGTTTCTCTAAGTCATTGCCTAAAAACACCTAATCTGTATCTGATGCTTTTTCATCATGCAGCCTGACAGTCACATTTAGACATGCCTCACACTGGGGATCAAGAGCCCAATGCAGCTGCACACAAAAGAACACCAAAATGTGTCTGCCCAAGTGTGCGAGCCAAAGTGTGCTTATAATGCTTGTAATATCATCCAGTATCCGGTTTGAAAGAGTCCAATATTTGGTCATTAAAAACCCCTTTATGATTCTTGTAATGGAGGGTGAGCACAATAAATTCCTCCCACCATTTCCAACTCATCTCACTCACTCTCTGCTAGTAATGGAAATCCTTTATTGTCTCCCATTACCACCCTCCAAACGACCCCACTATCCTAAATGTCCAACAATCATTCTGGAGATTGTTTCCCTCCCTTCTGGAAGGAGCGGCTTTGACACCTTGCCTGTCCATTGCCTGAAACTCACCCCAGAATTCAGCGTGATTCCTAGAGATTTAAGATGCCCATTAGGATCCCAGCAGAGCAGTCAATATGATGATCACACTCTCCCTATTAAAGCCCATAAATACAGACACACCCACTCCTTTGGAGGGCAGAAAGTATTTAATGACAGCTAAAGGGAAATACTGGCACCAATAAATAGGCTCTCATTTTATTTCTCAGTGAAGATTTATGACATTTCTAAATAAAAATGTATTTCCTTGGGACAGAAGCAGGAGTAAGATTGCTTTCTGATAGCAGCTGATGTGGCATCTTTTGAACTGAGCTGCTTCACTCCTATCCTTTGTGCTCACTGACCTGTATCTGATCCCAGCTTTATGGAACAAACCCATGTGGTTGTTGTTTTTTCCTCACTCTTCTCCCTGGTTCCCTCAAGCAAACATATACTTATTCTCTTTCTTTAACTCTCTCATGTCCTGTCTGCACTTCAAAAGAGAGTACTTCCTTCCAGCCCCTATACTTGCCCATCCTCTGTGTCGTCTCTCACCCATCCCCATGGCGAGCTTGAAGTGGTGGCTGCTCAGCGACCCTGGAGGAAGCATCTTCCCCATTGCCAATATGCAATGATTTGTGCTGGCCACGTTAGTAGCAGCACAAACACACGGTGAAACTGCTTGAACTTGTATATTGCACCTGCATGTGGTCACTGAATGTTAATCTCTAAGTGTCATAAGGCTCATCAGGGATGGGCTATATGCAGAGCTCAAATTTCACAACAATAGTATGTATAATTGTATTTGACAATAAAGCTCCTTCTTCTTATTGTTCTAAATCACACACACATACAGCATCTGTCCAGTTCGGACACACAAGTGAACTGGAAGGTTTGTCCAAGTTATTGACACGTGCTCTATAGATGTTTCAATGGATCCACAAACATGGAGACCAGCCCATGCACCCGGGGACCCATGT
This sequence comes from Brachionichthys hirsutus, assembly GCF_040956055.1. Lineage (NCBI taxonomy): Eukaryota > Metazoa > Chordata > Actinopteri > Lophiiformes > Brachionichthyidae > Brachionichthys > Brachionichthys hirsutus. The sequence goes on along the minus strand of NC_090897.1, from coordinate 15,303,815 downwards.
GGAGACACACATCCTGCACACTCACAGTCATAACCCATCCTGCAGGGGCACATACAGTATCTAATAGATGAGAACAGATGCTCGCTGTGTGCTTTGTTCTTGGAATGTCCTAAAAACCTTTTCCATGTTCCATTTGAAACCACTTACGCAGCATGTGTTGTGCTCATCTCGAGCTTTTAGGCCCTGTTAGATGGTTATGCCAACCAGAGGCAGGGTAAGGCCGGGACGAGACAGCAGGGCGCCTCCGGTGCTCCCCCGTATCTGTGGCGTAACGAGCAGGCCATAGCCTCTCTCTCTGTGTCTGCCTGCTGCCTTTACTGAACTGGTCACATTGATCTGGCCTTCTGTCTCAATTCATTAAGCATGAGTGCACTCCTTGGCGCTGCCGGGGCGTGGGTGGACAGAGAGCGAGAAGGAAAGTGCATACACGCTTAATCCATATTCACTGGGTAGACATGTTTTTTTAATGTTCTAATTCATGATTATAGGAACCAAGACTCCAACTTCCTGGTGTTAAAAGCCAAATCTTTTTTTTATTACGATTTCTATAACCATTGTGCTTCCAAAGGGCTACACAAGGCACCATAAAAACTCATTTTGGCTACGCTATGATAATTAATCTTGTGATAGATATGCTAATGTGTCAGTCCACAATCTCTTGTGGACCAAAATATCTCAGCATCTATGGGATGCTAGAGATGTTGATGGTCCTCAGAAGCTGATTCCTGAATACCTTTGTGATTACCTAAATTGTTTCTGATGGCATCATCTTACCTGGTAAATATTAAATCATTTATTAGATATATGATCACAAATGTGTACCAAATACTTATCATTTCCAGACTCCCCTGATTGTGACATGGCCCTACGACTGGTGGTTTTGAAATGAAATGCTGGTGGTGAGGTATAGTTACTGTACATAAATGCATATGTAGTTGAACATAGATGGGTGGGAACTTGAGAAGCATTAGTTATATTGCTGGTGATTGCTCTGTTGTAATTGTTGCGCAGCACTAAACTTCTCTGTAGGGTTGAGGGGGAGCTGGAGCCTTTACCCAAGCTGATACTGAGCAAAAGGTGGGGGGACACCCCAGGCAGGTCCTGATGAATCATTATTAGAGATCATATTGAGCAGTTGTGTTAAATATAATCAGAATGTATGTTTTCAGAAACCTTTTTAGAAAAAAAAGGTTCACCCGCCAAAATGAGAACATAATGTCTCAAGTTATTGCTACTCAGTGCATTACTGTGTAGATGAGTGAAATGAAACCCAACCCTAAGCCTAAAAACTCAGATCTAAAGCAACAGCTGCTTGAATTAAACAATATGAAGAAAAGGGTATATTTTCAATACGGAAAAGGGTCTGAACTCTGAAGACAAGACGAATCAATGAGTAGAGCCCTCTATGTTGTTGCATCTAGCGGATGCAAAGGGATACACGCCCTTCATCTCATCCCCGGCTTTTCTGCTTACTACTTTAGCTGACTCGCCTAAATGGTAAAGTAGATGTGAGAAAAAAAGCTGAAAGCTGAATTTGGTGCTTTCTTGTCCCAGACGAGAAAATTGATATGTGTATCCAGGATTCATTTAAACATGATGTGCCAATTTGGGTATTTGAATTAGAGTGCATAGATTTGATACCAAAATAATATGGGGAAAAAATATAGGCACAATGGACCATGGTCAGTTTCAATGCTGCATGGTTTCTTCACAATACTGGGATGCAAAAGTTCTCAAAAGTGCCTGAAATGGTTCTGTTGAAAGACTTCCATGCTTTATTGGCTTATTTCAAGAAAGACCATGACAGGTTCTTTAGGGAGCGGTAGTCATGATGAGTGTAAATCTTAAACGTGTATGCATGAGGTGTTAAGTTACACAATATATTCTGTTGACACAAAGCAACATATATTGTCTCTCTGCAATAACATAACAAAATTCACTTTGTCTATGAAGCACATTAATCATCACCATATAATGTTCCCTCAAGTTTGTCTATTGGTTGCAGTAAAATACATTGTGAGGCTTTGTTGTGCTTAGAATCAAAATCTGCATCTTGTTTTATATAAAATTTATGTTCTCTCATATCATGTGGGTTTACCATACAGGTATATACTTATGTATTTGTACATGCCCGACGTAATGTAGATTCTGATTCAAGTTAGTTTATTTATCCCCAAGGGCCAATGCAGTTTGCAGACCTGGGGTTGCAGCAAAGAACCAAATATAACAAGTTCTCACAATGCTGGACAAGCTGTTTGTGTCTTTGACTGACCACCTGTAAAACCAAGATATAAAGGAAAAGGTTCAAAGACTCTCAATTAAAGAACGATATAAAACACATACAATTGGTTTGGAAACAGTAAAAGAGTTCAGTTTCCGTAACAAGTACTTCACAGTATTTTTAGCAAATTTGAGGTCGGAGTCAAATATGGTACCGAAATATTTGTAAGAGTTCACAATCTCGACCTTCTCTCCATTTATAGTACTGACATAAATTGGGAATCATCCACACCTTTTCCTGCCTGGTATTCAAACTACAATGGATCAAGCTTGCCATTAATAAAGCCAAGAATCGTTTCCTTCAAGATTTTCTCGAAGTCTTTCATCACTAATGATGTGAACGCTATGGGCCTGAATCCATTCCGTATTTTAGGCTGTTTAGATTGGGGCAAGGGAATAATGTTGGCAGTTTTCCACAATTTAGGGATGTGTCCACTGTTCAAACACAGTTGAAACATTTTTGTGAACACCCCACTGAGCGGTTCAGTGTTCCCCCAGAGATGAAATCCGGGCCTTCAGCTTTACGGACATTCACCCTTCTAAAATATTTGGTGACACTTTCCCGAATAATCACCAGGCCATTTTTTTTCTTCTGTTCAAGAACTTTTTTGAGGTTTGAGCAATTTTCATATCTGTAGGTCAATCCTTCCAAACCTACAAAATAATGAATTAAAATCATTTGGCAGGTGCCTGCCATTTATCCCATCAATACTGATGTGAGTCATGTAATGTATGTGATAGGTATTTCTAGAGGCAAAGTTTCATCGTTTAACACACACACACACACACCTACTCATATCCTTAGCCATGGGAAGTGTTGCCAGGGAACCAGCTATTGTGACAAACACCTCAGGCAGACACCCCTTCCGTGGCAATCCTCCATCTCTGGTGAACCAGCTTACACACACACACTCACACACACAAACTCAAAGGCAAACAGAAGGGACACGCTGTACATGTGCAGTTTGAACATTATGAGCTGGTACAGTATTAATTTGATGAGACCAGAATATATTCTCTGCTACATCTTGTTTCCATCATCCTTTATTTCCAGAGTCAACTACAAACCCCTCAATGGCTGTTGTTGATGCACATGCATGGAAAAATAAAAATACAATAATATACATCATACTCCATCTTAGTGTAGGTTCTCATGTGAGCCAGGTCATGGTAAATAATGAAGAGCAAAAAAGAACAAAAATCAACTGGACCTGTTCAAGTTTGATTGAAGACGTTTCACCTCTCATCGAAGAGGCTTCAGTTCTGAGAGAGTGGTAGAGAGTAGGGATGTCCCGATCCGAGTCCGAGTCATTTGATTTTGAACCGATACCGAGTCCCGATCCGATACTTCTATAATACATAAAGGAAATCTGAGTGAAGAAACGGATCCAGGATTTCCCTTATTTTTTATTTTATCATCTTATTTTAACATTTAACTCTTAAACAGAGCACTTTGGTGGTGTAGCTTGAACATTCAATTACTAAATAAAATATTTTGGACTTGGACTAGTGCAGTGGTTCTCAAATGGTGGGGCGCGCCCCCCTAGGGGGGCGCGGTGCGATGTCAGGGGGGGCGCCTGTGACCGCGGAGAAAATGTTTTTTTTGCCTTACGAGAGTAAAGTGTAATTGCACATCCACTCCAGTAGTTGGCAGTGGCGCCCTGATTGTCAGAGTGCGCGCAGGGAGGATTAGCAGAAGAAGAGCGGTTGTAAACAATCCGGTGGGAGAAGAAGAAAGACTTGACTTCCTTATTTTCGGTTGCAGACTAAAAAAAATGGTAATAAAGTTATTATTTGTTGTAAGTTAATCTATATTTCTTTCTTTTTCATATTTCTTTGTATGTTAATAAGGATACAAGAGTGTTTTTCTTTTGTTCGGGGGGGGGGGGGGGGGGGGGGGGCGCGAAATGTTTTTTTCTTCCTAGGGGGGGCGCGACAGAAAATAATTGCACTGGACTAGTGCAACAGGAAATATTAAATACAAATATTTAAAATAAAATTAACAGCAGCTCAATCGCAAGGTTTTTGTCATCTTCTTCAAAATACTACCCTGCGCGACTCGCTTCAAGCTGCTTCCGTGTTTTGCCCCGGTTGATGGCATTCAACCAATAGTGTCACGGGAAGTGATGTCATGCCGCACGCGTCTGCAAGCACGAGATTGGGCCCGATTTCCGATCACATGATTGGATCGGAACAGCCCGAGTAGAGAGTTTAGATACTTATACTCTTGATGGAGTATTCATCAAGAGTATAAGTATCTCTCATCCAAGAAGCTTCTTGGATGAGAGGTGAAACGTCTTCAATAAAACTTGAACATGTCCAGTTGATTCTTTCTTTTTTGCTCTTCATGATACCCCATTTTACTGTAATCTGTCTCTTCAGGTCTTAGTCTAGTAAACAGAGATAGAAAGAGGCTTCACAGCACACACACACACACACACATATGATAAGTGTACAGATTAATCCAATTCCAGTTTCTCTTTTGAATAAGCAGTCCAATGAGTACATGCTGGCTATAGCACCTGCTCTTGCCTCTGAAGACAACAAAGATGTGTCTTTTAGCCCACACATACACACACACGCACACACACGCACACACACACACACGAAACATAGACTGGATGGGTGAGATGAATACAGAGTGGAGGACACTCATTCAAAGCAGAGAGTGGGATGCAGATGGAACGCCTACACCGGACAGAAAAAGAGAGCCAGTGAGAGAAAAAGAGAGAAGATGTGGGAATGATGGAACTAAAAGGGAATACCAATCACTTTAACTATTAATGCATTGTGTCATCATAATTTATTAAATGTTTCAGACAGCTAAGAATAAAATAAGAACGTATGTGTCCACAAGGAACATCTTTTTTTTTTCTTTTTCTTTTGTACAATGGAGGATATTGTGCCTTTGTGGAAGCACATTTTGAAGTTGTTTTTTCTCACTTTTGTCTGATATCATACACCCTTGAAAATGTCATAATCTTCACCATCATCATCATTTTTTATTATCACAAAATTATTTTCACATGAAACCTGGAACGTGTGGCTATTCCAGGTTTATAGGTTTTTGTGAAATAAAAGTATTTAGATTAGTGCGATTAAAACACTTGAGCGATTAATTAATTATGATCTGTAATTAATTTATCTAATTAATACGTTTGTTAATCTCACCAAAATGTTGCAGAGAAAAGCCCTCAACTTTATGCATTTTCATTTTCAGTCATGTGTTATTGTGGCCAGTGGCGGGCCGTGCATTTCACACCTAGGCCTTCAGTGACGGTCCAACTTGAATAAATACCCCTAATACTACCATAATTTATGACACCACGGCTGGAGAAATAATATACAGAAACACAGTTACGCAGTACTGGGTGTTGCATCACCTCACGGGCTATTTTCCAGAGCATTTAAAAATCAATAAACCTGCATCAGCAATTAAAACTTATCACTGTACGTGGTACTGTCAAACTTACAAATAAAAGGGAATTTCAAATAATTTGTCCAAAAAGTCCACAAAGAATAGGAAAGCTCTAACAAGATTTAATATAAGAAAGACAGCAACAAGACGGCCACATTTGTTCTTGAGAATAGGCCCACATGCGACAGCGACACAATGAAACAAGCCTCTTTGATTTGAATCAGAAAACTTAATCCAAGAAGGAAATTCCATTCCGTACAGTCCCATCATTCTGCTGTATTTGCAGAATGTATTTGTTTTTCTTTTCGCCGTCGTGCATCTTTCTGATTTTAGTCATCACTGTTTTCCTGCTCTGAGGCTTGTATGGTGCGTCACTGGACGCAGTTTGTAGCACCTCCTGTTAACCCCTCGTCTTCCACCATGTTTATCGGCCTGCAGGTCATCGCTATCCACCTGTCGAGTACATTTTTCAGCTTGTCGGTTGCAGACTTGCTCATAGCGGGAGTCTCTTCTCCAGTTTAGCTTGGTGAAGATCTTTGCTATGGCTCGCTAAGTTGCCAATGTCTTCGCTGCTAACTTGCCACTGGTGGGTGCTTGCTAAGTTGCTATCCTCACCTTGTCCCTCCCACCTACAATGGGAGCCTATCAGCTTGTGCTAAACAAGCCCAACACAAAGACACCCAATCAATGTCCGCCTGTCACTGATTACTCCACCTCCAACAACCCCGCCACAAAAAGCCCAACGCATAAAATAATTTTATAAAAAGTATATACAGAAGCAGTAAAGTTAGAGATTACAAATTTGATTAGAAAACATAGCGTGCTAAAGAGGACTGTAATTAATTAATTGCAATTAATGCGATAATTTGACACCTCTACTTTAGATTATGTTTGGGTTTTTCAACATCTATAGGTGAATATCTTAGTTTGAATAAGTTTTTCACTGCAAGACAATTGGGCTTATAGAAATCAAAGAAGCAGGTATAAAATGTCGTCTCAGCAATGAATGTGAAAACCTTTTCGTGTGGTTAACACAGTGAACGTGCCAACAGCTGAATGAGTGCGTTGACCACAGTATCCCTATGCTTGGTTGCAGGTTTGATTCGTCTGCGCTCCAACCCACCCCCTCACCTCCAGGGCGTTGAATACATCCTCAACGTCACAGCAATGGATGACAATGCCTCAGGTGGACCTCAGGCCTTGTCAACCACGGCACAGGTCATAGTGGGAGTGGACGATGTGAATAACAACAAGCCTGTCTTTGAGAAGGTAGGGTAAGAAAAGGTGTATTCACATTATTAAGCCTGGTTTAGACTTGCTCATTATCAATTTGTGTTCTGTCATGTAACTCTCCATCAGTCTGCATTCATTTCTGTGTCGGACATTTATTAGTCGGCCATTTATTAGTCGCCATCTTTTCTCTCTGGGGGAGCGATTATTTGACTTGACCTCTCATTCTGTCGTCTTTCTCCTGCACCGTCTCAACCTTTTAATTAGAGCTTTGAGGGATGTGGCAGAAATCCCGATTGACCTGCCCAGCTCTGAAGATCTACGTTTCCCCTTTTCTATCCATGTCTCAATTGTAAATGAAGTGACTTTTGAAGCCCTGTGAGGTATCACAAGCCAAGATTAGGAGCAGGGGCTTGCTGAGTAAACCTTGCTCTCTCTATCCAGGGAGAAAGCAAGTGCCAAGTGTTTCCCTTTCAGCTTCACCTCTTGGCTGGAAGAAATAGAAGCATGGGCAGCAAGATGAGAGCCAATAGAAAATAGAGAAGGGAATAAAGGGATTCCTGGTGCACAATGCTTCACATGCTCAACTTTCGCTCTCAGGAATTTCCTGCTGGCATCATACTCAGACTATGATTTATTCTTTTCTTTCTGCTGGCAATGAAAAAACAAACGTGCAACCTCAACGCTTGCTGTTCCTCTTCTGAAACACAGAGTGAATGTTGAAAAAATGGACAGAAAGATGACTGAAATTACAAAGAAGTAAAGTAAAGACAAATTCTGGGTGCAGAAAAACATAGAATGGAAAATATTGGACTGGACTGCGTGTTTTTGTTCAAAGGTCAGCAATGAAAGCGTTGCATTAACAAAATAAGTTCTGTTCAGCTTCCCAAGAATTTAAGGAATTTAAAGGTTATTTGGTTGGTAACTTCATCACAATCAGATTTACAAACGTATGAATTGTACAGTGTAGCTTATTCACCATTTGATTGACAACAGTTTGTTATGAACTGGTATAGTGGAATGTAGAACCCAAGACGGAGGTTCAAAATATTGAATAACATAAATCCCTCTTACATAATCCCCCTTGCCATGCCCCCATTGCCCCCTTTTTTATCCACCTAGTTGTATATATTATGTGTCTTTTTTATTTATCAATATTTTGCATCAATTGAGTAATTAATTTTTATTGGTATTGTTACATGCCAATGAATTACATCTGAAGGACTTTCAACAGAAACACAGCAAGGGCTTTTTTGAAATGCTCCCCTTAGACAGGGTGTTTGACTGTATTTGTACTGTGCAAAAAACAATAACTAAAATGATCAAAAAGGCAAACAATCAAAACGAACATGGGCAGACATTTGGAAAACCATATGAAAACACTGCCTAAACTAAACAATAACTAAACAAAGGAGAGACAGGCTGTGGTACAGACACAATCTCAGCCTAAATGAAAATTATCCACTCAGCAATAAACAGGTAAGGGGTGGGCTGGTGCCATAAACAAGATCAAAAAATACAGCCAAACTAAATATCAAGTACAATCAAAATAACTAGCTAGCAGTTGCAAACAACCTGCATTGCTGAACAAGAACTGCAGATGAGAGGAAGACACCAGGATACATAGAAACATTAAAGGTCACATATTATACTCTTTTTCCACAAGTTAACACAGTTCTCAGGCACTTATATGAAATATCTGTGCCAGTCTTTGGTCGAAACATCAAACGGATGCTGCAGGACAGCGTCCCTCTTGTCTGTCTCAAACAGATGCTGCAGCACAGCGTCCCTCTTGTCTGTCTCAAACAGATGCTGCAGGACATCGACCCTCTTGTCTGTCTCAAACAGATGCTGCAGGACAGCGTCCGTCATTTCTGTCTCAAACGGCTCCGTCAGAGACGCTCTAAACCCGGAAGCAAAAGTACGTTCATAGCGAGCACGCGCGCAGCATCATTGCCGTGGTAACCACGAGGAACGCTTTTAGCACACAAAATCATTTTTGGCAATTACTGCCAAAAATAAACTTTATGCAGGGAAAATGGCAGAGAGCGTGAAGGGGCAGAACGCAGAGACGGGGAGTCATGTCAGCTGGCTGCTCTCAGCAGCGGCTCGACACCACACTTCTCGTGGATGACGGAGCATCTCACCAGATCTCTAAGGGAGAGCCAAGCCTGCAGCCTACGAAGGAAGCTCATTTCAGCCGCTTGTACCCGCGACCTTGTTCTTTCGGTCACTACCCAAAGTTCGTGAGCACAGGTGAGGGTAGGAACCGGTAAATGGAGAGCGTCGCCTTTCAGCTCAACTCCCTCGTCAGCTTGACGGTGAAGAGAGCGCAGACACAGAGACGCACATTTTTGCACATTTTCCCTTCCTTTTTTTCCTGACTTCAGAAGGGGAGCAATTTCTTCCAGACATTTTTCAGGAGGTGATTACAGACATAAACAAACTAAGAAGGATTGACTGGATGGTTTATTTACCCGTTTTGGGGTTGATAAGGACCCAAAATGAGTTTTTCATAATATGGGACCTTTAAGGAAATGGCTAGACTGCAAGCACTGAAGTGAAAGCAAAATTTGGCACAGAAGAAACAGGAGAGCAGGGACCAAGACTGATGACAGGAAATGCATATCGGGTGTGCCTCATTTGGCTCAGTCAGTTTGCTCGTAGCATCTAAAGCAGGGGTGTCAAACTCAAATACACAGTGGGCCAGAATTTAAAATTAATCAAAGTCACGGGCCAACGTTGAATAAATGAAGCTTTAATATGGACCCAAACAAGTTTTTTTTTAACATTGTATATGGAACAAGCAACGCTTCTGTAAGAAGACATGCAAAATCGAATTCCGAATTAAAAAATGGCATTTTAAATAGAAATTGTATGTTTTATTTTTATTTGCAGTCTTCTGAGGTAAATATGAAAATAAACTTTTCGACAGGCTAATAAATGTTAAAATAAAATAACAATGAATGAACCAACCATTCAAGCCTTGGCATAGCAAGAAAAAGTGCATAAAGAAAGTGTTAATTACTGCTCAGTTTGCAACATGCTGATCTACTCTGATGTTCCCAAGCCAGATACCTGGCACCATGGGCGGAGTTTGACATTTGTGCCGGGGGGGGGGGGATTTTTTTTTAAACTGACTTGAGTTCAGTAACGTCACGGCACGGCATTCTGCTGACAAACTAGCCAAATGACATGGGTCAAAACATAACTGCATTTGAGGTGGTAAATATGAAGTATTAGGCAAGAGGAGTAAAACTTCTGATGTCTAAGAAAAGTTCAGCAGCAAAGATCGTCGAAACATTGTACATAATAGAAGAATCGAGGGCACCTCTTGATCACCAAGAGGTGGAAAGTGAGGGAATAACAAGTTCCTGTCAATAATTAGAGGTAAATGAAGGCAGCAACCAGCACTGATTGATTGCTCCCCCTCTTCTGTGTCTGTGGGACAGAAAGTGATGATGAGACAGAGTAGGTGAGAGAAAGAGGAGAGAAACGAGAGAGCGAGAGAAAATAAAAGCCAGGCAGTCTCTAAATGAGTATAATAAAGCTCTTTGTGTGTCTAACAAGCTCGGTGATTGACAAAATCTTTGAGAACCCAAACACAGAGTAGTTGCAAATATGGCATTAAATATAAAGGATGCAGAGATGTTTTAGGATTAAATTAAAAACGGAATAAAATCTGACTTCCCATGCATGTTGTAGTCAGTTTGTCGTTTCTAAATCATAAATCGTCTTGTTTTTGCCTTTTTTTGTTTTGTAATATAAAATTATTATGGCCTGAGCACAACGTGTGCAAGGACCCTATTGTTCTGCTAAACAATTTTTTTATTGTTCCAAATGTTGTATTTCAACAAACTCAAACTGAAATTTGGGCAGTGCTATCTTAAATCTATGAGGATGAGAAGTCAACTCATGTATTAGGTTTTGTTGAAAGGTGTAGGCATGGCCAAGGATCAAATCTTAATATATATATAAACTTTATTACAGGCTCTAGACCCAATAGTAAAAAACACAGCAAAACATCATCTTATTCAGGAGAGTCTTAACACTCAGAATAACGCTATCTTTAATAAATATCACATTTAGGTTAAGAGTCCTGCCCTAAAGACATCCGCATGATAAAATAGCCATAGCACCACCTTGTGGCGACACAAAACTTCACTCCGACTTCAATATTGAACATATTGCCCTCAAAATTCATGAAAAGAACCGCAACGAATTGTCATTGCCTTTTTTGAAACTTGTGAGTTTTTGTCCAAAGACATAGACTTGGGTTTACGACATGCAACAAGAGGCTGTTGCAACTCAGCTGCCCATATCCCACCCCGAACACATTTCAATACTACAAAGGTATGGCACAACTTCGCACCACATCTATCCAGCCATCGGTTGTTATGGAGACAAGATGACTTCAGTCATCTCTTCCGCCTTGCTTTATCCGCCTTGCGGTTCACCGGTGTTGCTCGAGACTATCCCAGTTGACTATGTACGAAACACCGGGTACACCCTGGACACGTCACCATCATGTCGCAGGGCCCGCACAAATAAAGTGCCCTTGAGCAAGGCACCCCCCCCCCCCCCCCAACTGCTCCAGGTGCACCGATCATGGCGGCGCATTCACCCTATTCCCTCTCCACGTGCAAGGGTCCCGATGCATATATGCATGTGTGGTTGTTTCGAGGTTGCGTGCGTCTCTGTGTCTGCGCTCTCTACACCGTCGAGTCGAGGTGATGAGGAAGCTGAGACGAAAGGCAAAGCTCTCCATTTACCGGTCGATCTCCGTTCCTACCCTCACCTGTGGTCACGAGCTTTGGGTAGTGAATGAAAGAACAAGGTCGCATGTAAAAGAGGCTGAAATGACCTTCCTCCATAGGGTGACAGTGTGAGACGCTCCCTTAGAGTCGCTCCCTCGCTCCCAACCCTAGATAAGCGGTTTGAAGATGGATGTATGATTCAAAATAGGCAAAAATGTTTCATTGTGTGCTAAAAACGTCACCTGATGCACCATGGTAGCGTGCATGTGCGCGTGCTCGCTATGAATGCACTTTTGCTTAGTTTAGCTCTAGAGCATTTCTGGCAGAGCTGTTTGAGACAGAAATGACGGACGCTGTGCTGCAGCATCTGTTTGCTATTTTTATCGAAGACTAGCATAGATATTTCATATAAGTGTCTGATAACTGCGTTACTTGTGGACAAAGGGTACAATATGTGACCTTTGATTATACATTACCATTCTTTAATTTAAATAGCAGCTGCATTTCTCAACCAAAAGTGCATCTTTTAAGATGAAAAGTAAGTAATAAAGTAAAAAATAATAAATAAATGCCATAATAAATCTGATTACCAGCATATCCTTGTCCTCATTTTAATGTTTTAGTGGTTACATGGGTGTGTGTGACCATCCTCACAGTGATCACATGACTTTAACTCTGCATAGAGTGGGGACTTCTTTGACCTTCATTTAGAGCTGTCTTACAACTCATGATTTTTGTGCTTTCCAATCTAATTTGGAAATGGGAACCTGCTTGTCCGAGTCATTTATAGAATCCGTACCAAGATAGTTATCTGCTATTGTGCCATTTCCTTTTCAACTGTATTACTGATAGGAAAGATGTTAATATGCAGCTAAACTGTAAGCTGCCATTGATCATTTATGTCTTTCATAGAACTGCATCTATTTTACGGCAACTGCAGGATCATCTTTATAAACAGGATTTCTAGGTGCAGCCAGGGGCCGGAGGGGGTCTGAATTGGGGACCAAAGGATTTCATCTCTGCTTTTTGCAGACAATGTTGTCCTATTGGCCCCCTTTAGCCTAGTCTTGGGGTCTTGTTCACGAGTGAGGGAAGGATGGAGCTTGAGATTGGCAGATGGATCGGTGCAGCAGCTGCAGTGATGGAGTCGTTGCATCGGTCTGTCGTTGTGAAGAAGGAGCTGAGCTGAAAGGCAAAGCTCTCGATTTACCGGTCAATCCACATTCCTACTCTCACCTACGGTCACGAGCTTTGGGTAGTGACCGAAAGAACAAGATCCCAGCTACAAGCCGTCAAAATGAGTTTCCTCCTCAGGGTGGCTGGGCTCACCCTGAGGAGGAAATAATCAATAATCAATCGAGATATTGAGGAACAAATTTTGAAGCTCCATTGACTGCAACATTAACAAAGATTTCAAAGTGATCCAGAATCTCTTCTGGATCATCACCATAATCTAATCATCTCTTCCTGGTAAGATTCCCAACATTTCTTATAAATGTCATAAAGATCCGTCCAGAACATTTTGAGTTATCTTGCTAACAAAAGACAGACAGAGACAGACAGACAAACTTCACTACCCAATATTATCTTATCATAATCCCAAAAATGCAAAAAGAAGTAGAAAAAAAAAAGATAATAATAAAAATAACATTTAAAAATAAATAAATGCAGGGACAACACACAGAAAAAACTTACATGAGATGATAAGGAACAAGAAGCAAACATAATGACTACACGATATGACGGAGGAAACTCGCATATAAAAAATACAACAAGCAACTCACAGGAAATGCACAGATAGACTAAACAGAACTGAGAACAGATGGCACAGCGAGGAGGAGACAGAAACAATGAGACACTCACACACTGGGGGAAAGCATAAAGGGAAGACCTGAGAAAGACACAACAAACAAACTCGAGACAGTGAGATGGAACCAACTAGAACTAAAAGCATCAATAACTGAACCAGAGGCAGAGGAACAAAAGGGTGCACATAGAAATGTGAAGCCACCATTGCCATCTTATTGACAGGATGACCGTCTCAATTCAACGGATTTAAAAGTTGCAGGACTCTGGATTTCTTCTTTATTTGTTCTTTTATTACTTTGTGTCCTCGTGACAATTTTTGTGACCTTAGAAGTAAAACACCTTCTCCAAGACAATCTTAAGGGTTTTCGATGAAACTGGAGTATACATTTAATTTTCTTCTTACTTGCATTGATCTGCTCTTCCTCCCACCTGCTCTCTCTCTCTCTGCCCACTGTCTCACTCCCCTCAGTGTCAGCAGTACCGAGAGAGCACATCGGTCCTGGAGAACCAGCCAGCGGGAACGTTCGTCTTGCAGGTTTCTGCTGTAGATGCTGATGAAGGCTCCAATGGAAGGGTTACATATGGTTTTATGCACAAAGATTCCACAGTGCCTGCATTCAGCATACACCCAGAGACAGGTACTGAAATACTCTCTGCTCATGTTTGCTGGCATAGACATGCACTTACTGAAAATGCGGTTGCTGTTCCAGTTAGGGTTCTTGTGTGTTGTATAAGATGTTATCAGTCTGCATTGTAAAGCTCAAATGTTGAAAGTCTTTTTGAGTACCAGACAAAGCAAGAAAGGATACACATCTCCCCCCCCTATTGTTAAATCTCAAGTATTTGGGTTCTGATGAAGTCAGACTATCACCAACTTTAAAAACATGCAATCACATGCACCTTTATTTAAACATAATTATTCACACTGGCATCCATATACAATGAAGACAAAAATAATTTATACAAAACATTCTTATCAGCTGAAAAGAGCAACAATAAAAAAATTAATGTGTAAGTCTAACTATGTGTTCTCTTTAATTAGTAAAACAAATCATTATTTGTCGGACTGTCAGTTGTAGGGCATTGAATATTACAAAGTTTAATCAGTGAATAATTGTTTTGACCTTTAAAGGTCCCATATTATGAAAAACTCACTTTTCCCATGTTTCTATACTATTACCCAAAAACAGTTAAATAAACCATCCAGTCAATCCTTCGTGGTTTGGGTAGTTCAGTAATCAACTACTAAAACACGTCTGGCAGAAATCCTCGTTTTTGTTCGGTCACGCTGATAAAAACGTGCACAAGATGTGCGTGCGTCCCTGTGGCTGCGCTCTGCGGGTCCTCGCTCTACTGTGGCATTTTCCCTGCATAAAGTTTATTTTTGGTGGTAATGTTCCAGCGAAAATTTGCAAAAAAATTTGATGTGTGGTAAATACTTTGTTCGATCTTTGTTCCTACTCTCACCTCTGGTCATGAGCTTGACCGAAAGAACAAGCTTCCTCTGTAGGGGGGCTGGGCTCTCCCTTAGAGATCGGGTGAGAAGCTCCGTCATTCGGGAGGAGCGCGGAGTAAAGCCGATGCTCCTCCGCGTTGAGAGGAGTCAGATGAGGAGGCTCTGGCATATTATTTAGGCGTCCGGGAGGCGCTTTCCTGGTGCGGTGTTCGGGCCACGTCCCACCGGGAGGAGAACACGGGGAACACCCAGGACAAGCTGGAGAGATACCCCCCGAGCTGGAAGAAGCGGCCGGGGGGAAGTCTGGGCTTCCCTGCTTAGGCTGCTGTCCCCCGCGACCCGACCCTGGATAAGCAGTTTGAAGATGGATGGATGGATGATTTAAAGCATTTTTATTCCATCCTGAGTTTATGCCCGGATCATCGTGTGTGTGTGTGTGTGAACTGGGTCTCTCCATTTTGCTACCATTTCTGAGAGAGGTGTTTGAGACAGACAAGAGGGACGCTGTTCTGCTGCATCTGTTTGCTGTTTTGACCAAAGACTGTGACAGATATTTCATATAAGTGCCTGAGAACTGCGTTAACTCATGTAAAAAGGGTAGAATATGTGACCTTTAATAAAGGAGTTCATGAAATCATCACTACTGACACCTGTGGGAACAGAAGGGTCACTGGAGCTGGTGCTTTGTTTTAACCTAGCTACGGTGTCAAAGAGAAACCTTGGATTAGATTTGAGGCTGTTTTTCCAGACTAAACAAGACTCCTCCAATTTAGTTGAGCACCATATTCTCTCCAGCCTTCGGGCCGTTTGCTTTAACAATCTAATTTCAGAATTGAACCACGGAGCTTTCCTTTTTGGTTTTAGTTTTTTAATTCTTAAGGGGGCGATGGAGTCAAGCGTCGTGCGCATCAAGTTCCCAGCACCACCTACAAGATGATCTATGTGGGAGGGGCTAAAGTTACCACATGACTCCTCAGTAATGTTAAGGCTTGATAAAGAGTTTAATACTGATGGGATCACTTCTTTGAATTTAGCAATAGCACCATCAGACAGACATCTAGTCAAGGCTGTTCTGTTTGATGGAACGTAGTCCAATAATACAAACGTAAAAGTGATGAATTTATGGTCAGACACAAAAGGGTTCAGTGGAAATACAATTAATTGATCAATATCAATACCATACGTGAGAACGAGATCCAAGGTGTGATTAAAGTTGTGGGCGGGTTCGTTCACTCTCTGGGAGGAGCCAATTTAGTCTATTAATGAGAGGAAGGCAGTAGCAAGGCAGTCGTCACTGACACCTACATGAATGTTAAAATCTCCCACAACAAGAATCTGCTCTGTTTTCAGGACTAAGCTTGTTAAAAAATCAGAAAATTCTGATGTGAAATCAGAGTCTGGGCCTGGAGGGCGGTAAACTATAACAATCAGGACTGGCTGGATTGATTTCCGTGTTGGAAGTGACAGACTAAGAATATGACTCTCAAAGGAGGTATAGTTTAATTTAGGTTTAGGGTTAATCTGGAGCTCCGACTCCAACTCCAACTCCTCAGCCGGCGTCTCCAGAAATATGAAGACAAACATGGTTGATCTTTAGAAAATGAGGTTAATTATGCAGTGAAGATAAAGGATCAAAATTCAAAGCCTAGTCGATTGTTGTTTCACTTTAAAGAGAATCAAGCAGCCTTGGACAGATAAAAGATGACTTTTCTTTTTATGTACTTATGAAGTGTGCTCTCACATATTGTTGGGCTGAGAAAGTTGTAGATCTCTGGAAGTTCAAGGTGGAAACTTTGAGGAAAGATTTTTGCTTAATTCTAAAAAAGCAACAACATTTGGAATTCAGCCAATCTTTTCTTACTTATAGTTATCATGATATAGAAGAAGCCAAATAAATTTGGAACATACTCCTAGAGTCTAGACTCACAGCGTTCAACCATCTGTTTGTTAAGAAGTATCAATCGCAGTGTTGTCTCGAAGTATTTTTGAATTCATTATGTGGCCTACATACAGATGTCAGTTGATTAATACATCATTAAAATAAATATTAATAAAAGTTATAATATGAATGAGTCTCTTTGAATATGATGCCATCTGCACCTGAACAACTCTCATCTCCTCTCCTCTTCAGCTCTGCTGTCTTTAAAGTTTACTTGCAAAGCAAACAGAGGAAGTCATTTCAGTGAGCGGGATTTGGCTCAACGAAGTCGTCTGATGGACTTCGTTATCTCTGTCTCCAGGAACAATCGTGACAGCCAGAAAATTTGACCGTGAACGGCAAAGGGAGTATGCGGTGACGGTGACTGCCACTGACCAGGCAGCTGACCCGTTGATTGGCATTTGCCAGATCAACATCCTGATCCTGGATCAGAACGATAACAGTCCCAAATTTGAGAACATCCGATATGAGTGTAAGTTGATCATTGTTGACTGTACCTTTTACTTCTGTTTTGTTTTCTTTCAGTCTATGACATGTAATGGAATGTGGGCCTATTGGATTTAGATTATACTTTTAGATTATTTTTACATGTAGTGAGGAAGAAACTCCAAATGAAAAAACGAGTCATGAGGGTTGATTTTGTTTCGTT
Source organism: Brachionichthys hirsutus (assembly GCF_040956055.1). NCBI lineage: Eukaryota > Metazoa > Chordata > Actinopteri > Lophiiformes > Brachionichthyidae > Brachionichthys > Brachionichthys hirsutus. The sequence continues at coordinate 15,286,277 of NC_090897.1, read as the reverse complement.
TAAATTTAGAAGGTGTTTACTAATTCCACATAAAGCACTGGGTTATAAAGGCTTGTGCCACAGAATAATTTATTGGCATTAATACAATTATTAATTCTGGTGATATATTTTCACAATCATAGAGTCATAATATAAGGGCCAATCTATAAGGGAACTAAGAGAACTGATTGTTTTCTAGTTTTTTAGTATTTTATAAAAATAATTTAAATTGCCGCTAACTTAGAATGGACTTCTTTTCTCCTCCCTATGGTAGCTTTGCTTTGGTTAAACCTCTTTCAGTGTGACATAATTGGCAGTGGGCAAGACTATGTTTTCAATACAAAGTTTACTCTGATTATATTTTGGGTACTCTGTATTTCTTTAAGTCAAATATGGCTCTCAAACTGGTTCTTGTGTTAATTAGCATTCTTTACTTTGTTTACAGCATATATTTTTTATGTGCTGCATGTGTCAAAGTATGGAAAACCTTTCTGAATTGACTTGTGCTTTCTTCACATCACAAATGTTTGATCTCAGTGATTCCCACTGATGAGTATGGGAGACTGGAAGTCCCGGTACATAGAGGCCTCACAGAACCACACAGATGAACTCGTTCTTCTTTTTTCTAAAGATTTTCTCCGTGAAGACACAATGATCGGGACGAGTTTCTTGCGGGTTGCAGCCCATGATGATGATTTTGGCACCAATGCAGCGATCACATACTCTATGTCCAGTGAACAGCCAGAGTACCTCATGGTCAACCCCCTGACAGGATGGGTGTATGTCAGTGAGCCCATTTCTCAGGTCAGCACATGCATCAACACAGCCTTCTATTTCAAAATCTTGTCACACTTGTTTGTTAGACCTTTTCCTGTATTTTCAATACAGCAAATCTGCTTTATTGACAAAAAAATTGTCTAATTTGGCAATTTCACACAAAACCTAATGAGATGATACCAATTAACTTTATAGTTCAACTAAAGCCTCATTAAATGTGAGGCCAAGATGATTTAAGACTCTGTTGAGGAAAAGTAGTTGCTGAAATGTCTGATAGACGATGGGTATTTAATCAACATGTCATGTACCCTTAACTCGTAAAGGGGTGGAAGGAGGCGAACATAAATTCAGTTGTAGTTGGCTGTGTAAGATTATTTATTAATGACAATTCTATCAATAATTAACCACAAAAATGACTCAACGTTAACAAAAGTGGGAGCGGGTGCTGCTCAAATTAAGAAAACAAAGTGTTCTTACACCCCTATTACACCGAGTGGGACGACAGTGGCTCACTGGGTTGGGCCTTGGGCTGGTGGAGAATTCCACCAGTTCAAGTCTCAGCCCAGACGAAATGAGGAACGTGTGCTGGTTGCTGGAGAGGGGCCAGCTTTACCCTCAGAAAACTGATGAGGTGCCCTTGAGCAAGGCACAGACCTCCTAATTGCTCCAGGTGCGCCAATCATGGCGGCTCCACATGCTCTGGGGACCCTATGCATATATTCATGTGTGTACATATACACACATGCATTCCCTGCTGAGGCTGCTGCCCCCGCGACCCGGCCCCGGATAAAGCGATTGAAGATGGAAGGATGGAAGATGCTTATATGTGTGTGTAGATGCATGCATAGGTATGTTCCCATAAACACATTAGCAGGTGTTAGATATTTGAGTTATGCAGCACGCTCACAATACACAGGTTGCACAAACACTCTTAGTTTCTTTATCTCTACTTACTTTGTGGTAATCACACACATAAATTAATCGCATATAAAGTATCACACATTGTAACTGATACATGGTGGGAAGTCAGAGCCCTAAAGGCCCATCCCAGGAGGAGGGTGTAAGCCAGGCATGGGCAAACTACGGCCCGGGGGCCATATGCGGCCCCTTGAGCTTTTTAATCTGGCCCGCCGAACCTGTCCAAATTATATCATAACATTTTATTATAACTAAACCTCATTCATTTTACCTTTTTAAGATTACCTTTTTATTGTCATTATATGTTTTACACTTTTTACACTTTTTACACTGCAAACACAACGAAATTCCATTTTACAGTTACCTGTAAAAGGCCAAATCCTTTCATGTAATGACTTTTACATGTCATTAATATTCGTTCACACAAACACTCCATACATCTGTTCCTGGCCCGGCCCCTCTGTCAAATTTTAGAACCCATTGTGGCCCGCGAGTCAAAAGGTTTGCCCACGCCTGGTGTAAGCACCCCCTGGGAGGAGGGTGTTTCACACCCACTATAAAGATCACTGCCGTGGAACATTCGGGACTCTTCTACAGAGTCCCGCTCCCGCGTCTGTTGAAGAGTCCAGCGCTGTATTTCCTTACCAGCTTTGTAATTACTGAAAACCTTCAGTAAACTTGATTTGTTTTATAAATCCTGACTCATTATTGAATAAACACATCCAACACGAGATATAATAAAAGAACCGAGGAAATAGGAGAAATCTAACACAGGCAGGGCCCAATAAAATTAACATGTTCATTACTTTCACATACTTCTCCCGGTACATGACCTGAAAAGCACGTATATTTATTCTCACACAGCTTATTGCTCACAGTGAGTGGGCATGTGGACAGTGGTAGACGGTCAGTCTGAATGTGTGATAATGTCTTCAAGGGAGCCTTTTCTTTGGCATCAGGAGAAATAACCATGTTGATATTTTCCTCACTTCATTGCCTCAAACCTCTTGTTTCAGTACCAGTAGGGAAACATTATGTTGGAGGAAACACATAAAGGGAACTGCCACATACTCTGAGTAAAGCAGGTATCTGCGTCAGACGAGTGCCACAAAAAGCAGCATCACAACACCATTGTTGCGGCAAATGCTATGTCTATATCCTATGAAACTCGCATCCTACACGCCCACCTGGCTCTGTGCCATTATTTTTGCCTGAAAGAAAGGTTCACTAAAATATATCCATACTTTTCATCTAATTAGTACAATTGAATAAAGTATAATATAAGGGAGGTGCTACCTACACTCATATAGCCTTTGCCAGAAATCTTGGCTATCTTAATTGCAAAGAGAAAAGATTCAATATAAAAAAAACTACAAAACATCTTAAAAGGTTTTTTTTATGGCACCAGTCATGACAAAACTGGCTGCATGAAAAGAATTTCCCCATCTGAAAAACACCTTTAAAAAAGCAGGATGTGCAAATAACCTTCCTCAGATGTTGCACAAAGCAGAAGGCAATGAAGAAAACTGGAGTGAACTTGTGTCAAAAACTGTTTGTTTTTGTTCTCTAACATTTGCCAATTAACTGACAGAGTAAAGGGTTTTTCTTGGTTACTAAAAAAGAGCATATCCCCTAATTGCCGTGCTGACTGAGGGTAAATACTCCTACTAAGGCTACAAAATTCTGCACAATCAATGCTATTATCTCTTGGTGTTTTTGTTTACCTAAATGCAGCCTACAGTCAGTATGCTGTGCACAGAAATGTGGATTACTTGAGTTTCAAAATGTTTATCAGCTATTAGGTTTACAATTGCTCACTGTCTCAGCCTAAGTTGCAATATTAGAGCCCACCATAGAATGACGTTGCTTCTCCTCTCTGCCACAGAGAACTTACATCACCAGGGAAATAGTGGCTAAAGACGGGGGCAACAGGAGCAGATCAGTGGAGCTGTCCGTCACCATCACCAACGTGAAGAACCAGCCTCCACAGTGGGAGAAAGACAGCTACAGTGTGGTCATACCAGAAAACACTGTCCGAGATACACCAATTGTGGTATGTTGGGGAGGAGGTGTTGCATTTGGGTTGAGATGAAACATGTTGGAACAAGATGGTTGGGGCCTGCTAAAGCAAGATAGAAGTGTTGCCAAGTTTATTTCTTAGACCAACGCGAATAGTTTAGGCTAGAAAACAAAACAAAAAAACCAATGCTAGTAATTTCTTCAGTTACATCATGGAGGTGCTCTTTAGCAAAATCCTTAAATATAATAAGACATGTTAGCTATTCCTGAAAAAACAATTAGTCAGGTGCTAAAGCCAAAATGACTCAAACACGTCTGACCACTTCTTGACTTTACAACTAAATACGCTCAACCTACTGTCCAACACTATGCATATTTTCATTCAGTCGATTTGGATTATTAGTCGAAATACGTACCGGATCGGTCGACGCCCGGGTTAACAACGACCGCCAGCAGCATTGCTAACCTACAGGACGCTGCGGGAAATTGGATTACTATGAGTTGAAGACAGAGACGAAGAAGGATGCTGAGGGTGGAATTGCCAGGGAACGAGGCTAGAGGTCGACCCAGTAGAAGATACATGGACGTAGCGAGGGAGGACATGAGAGTGGCTGGTGTTGGGGAGGATGATGCAAAGGACAGGGTGAAGTGGAGAAAGTTGATTTGCTGTGGCGACCTCTCACGGGACAAGCCCAAAGTGAATCTGAAGTAAAGAATTTCATCCATCCATCCTCCAACCGCTTATCTAGGGCCGGGACGTGGGGGCAACAGCCCAAGCAGGGAATCCCAGACTTCCCACCCCGGCCACTTCTTCTAGCTCTTCCGGGGGATCACGAGGCGTTCCAAGGCCAGCCGAGAGACTACGTCTCTCCAGCGTGTCCTGGGTCTTCCCCATGGTCTCCTCCGGGTGGGACGTGCCCTGAAAACCTCACCAGGGAGGCGTTCAGGAGGCATCCTGAATAGATGCCCAAGCCACCTCATCTGGCTCCTCTCAACGCGGAGGAGCAGCGGCTCTATTCTGAGCTCCTCCCGGATGACCGAGCTTCTCACCCTATCTCTAAGGGAGAGCCCAGCCACCCTACGGAGGAAGCTCATTTCAGCCGCTTGTACCCGCAATCTTCTTCTTTCGGTCACTACCCAAAGTTACTGCAGATGCTGCGCCGATCCGCCTGTCGAACTCCCGCTCCATCCTTCCCGCACTCATGAACGAGACCCCGAGGTACTTGAACTCCTCCACTTGGGGCAGGATCTCCTCCCCGACCTGGAGGTTGCTCTCCACCCTTTTCCGGCTGAGAATCATGGCCTCGGATTTAGAGGTGCTGGTTCTCATCCCGGTCGCTTCAAACCGATCCAGTGGAGGGCGCACCCTGATGTAGCCAACAAGATCATCCGCAAAATGCAGCGACCCAATCCTGAGGTTACCAAACCGAACCACCTCAAAGCCCTGGCTGCACCTAGAAGTTCTGTCCATAAAGGTTACAAACAGAATGGGTGACAAAGGGCAGCCCTGGCGGAGTCCAACCTGCACCCGCAACATGCACCTAGAACAAGTACAATCGAAGTCAGAGCTTGGTCGGCAGCAAGTCAAACCTGTCCAGGCGCATGTTAGACTCTGGCAGGGCTGTCCAAATAATACTGAGAATTAATAGGCCTTTACTTTACCTGCCTTGATCGACAATGTGTCACTATCAGGTGACTTGGACCGATAGTGACTGAAGACCAATGAATGTCTGCAGGATAAAATGAGTGAAATATCGGAATAATGTTTCAATAATTCTCTGTTCCAAACAGAACATCAAAGCCACATCCCCTCTTGGGGATTCCAGGGTGACTTACAACTTAGAGGATGGCATGGTCCCAGAAACCAACATGCCAGGGCGTTTCTACTTGACCCCAAACCGAGAGGATGGTTCTGCCTCCATCCTGGTTGCAGAACCTTTAGACTACGAGACCACTAGGAACTTTTTGCTCCGGGTTCGGGCTCAGAATGTTGCTGCAGTACCACTGGCAGCCTTCACCATGGTCTATGTCAATGTCACAGGTAAGGCAATTTTTTGTTTGTTTATTTGTTGTTCTTTTCTATAATTGCTGAATACCAAATTATTTTCTATCAAGCACAGTATATTTTAATTCCTCCTCTTTATCTTGTCTTTTAATACCATTGTCGTCCACCATTATTGTTTTGAAGTCCATTCTGTAGCAAAAGAAATATTACTAGTGTGTAATAAATAACAAATGTGTCTTCTCCCACAATGCTATGTGTGTCACATAGCATTGTGGGAGAAGATACATTAAGTTTGGTGAGGAAATTTAAAGATTTATACCCCACAGTTGCACAGACAAGAGCTATTTAAGGTACCTAGAGCATTGATGATTTTATTTTATTTTTTGGGATGGCTGAAAAAGGTAATGGAAGAATAGAAAAGACTAAATAAATTAAAACTTAATGGATTTCACAAGAACAGCATCAGGCACCATGTTTAGTGACAGGCTGAATGGTCTTTATCAAGTCGAGAACATTCACGTGTCTTGTCTTGACATGACTTCTATGCATGAGTAATTTACAACAAACACATTTATCACAGAGCAAAATAATACCAACCAATACCATTTTCTTACAAAATAAAAGTATTGGACATCTGAATTTAACCTACTGGGATCTAAGGTCAATCTTTATTTTATCAACCTTTACCCAAACCTAGTATGTTTTAGAGTTCAAAATGTTAATACAGCAAATAAATAATTTCAACAATGTTGGAGAACTACAGACAATGGGAAAGACATCTTCGAACACATGAAGGTACTGCTAAACTGCTGGAAAATACGTTTATCAGATATACTAATATAATACAAAAACTGAATCTCACCTGGGCAGCATTGTGGAGCAATGGAAGTGGCCTCACAGCAACAAATAAAAAAACAAACAAATTGTTTATCGTTAGAGCTCCCTTGAAAATAAGATGGAATGTCTCTCGACAGACCGATTAGTGTTGCTGTTGAACTTCAGAAATATAATCATATATTTACTATATAATATATATTATTATACAATAATACTGACAAACTGTTAAACACAGACAGCATAATAAAATAATAATAAAATAGAATCAGTGGTCCTTAGTATAGATTTAAGTGTTATTCAAAATTCAGGTAAAATAATTGACAGCTTGTTGAGCAGCTGAATAATGCTGGACGATGGATGTGAGGCCTTAAATTAGTGAAATTGTTTCTATCCAATCTATCAGTCAGTGATTTTGTTTTGTTTGATCTATCATAAAGCAAAATTTCAATTTCTTCCCTTTTTCTGCCTCCAGATGTAAATGATAATGTTCCATTTTTCACTTCCTCCATCTACGAGGCCTCAGTCACCGAGGGGGCAGAATCAGGAACGTTGGTTTTCCAGGTTTCAGCCAATGACCTTGACTTGGGTCTTAATGGCAAGGTGAGCTCATATGTGATAAAGACAGCTGTATTGTTTTCTGCCTGAGCTAGAACCACCAACCTCAGATTGTGATCATCAGATATGGGTTTTCTCATCAACACACAGATCTCATATTCCCTGTTAGAGGATCGGAGTGGTGACCACCACTACTTCCGTATAGACCAGGATCTGGGATTCATCTACTCACAGTCTGTGTTTGACCGTGAGACCAAAAGCTCCTACCTGTTGGAGGTTCAGTCTGTGGATGGCTGGGAGTCAGCACGGCCTGGCAAACATGGACAGCCCAACTCTGGTAAGCAAGTCTGAAAGCCTGACGATAGACTCTGTTTTGGTGCTTTTCAGTTTCCTGAGTAATGCCACTGTACATCTTGAGTAAACAACAGTGCCTGATGTTAGGTTGTAATCAATCAGTTGTTGAATGGCGTTGAGTTCAGGAATGTTTCTTAACCGAAGTGGTAAAATGTTTATTTATGGCTCTGTTACCGTGAACTAGGCTGTTAGAATAACCCTAACCCTAAACGTAGTTTGCATTCGCCAGTCAGAAAGAGAAAGGGGATGGCAGAGGACTTATAGCAGTTTCTATTCCTGATCACCACTCACAATGCAGCTGCAGACATTTTTAGAGAACAATAAAAGGTCTTCAGACCTTTTACCTGCACCAGTTTTAGCTTCTGAGATATGATCTGCACATTTCAAACAAGAGCTACTAACACTGAATATTGAATTATCTTTCATGTAAAAATACAGATCGTCTGATAACAGAACTGGTTCGTGGTCCGCTGATGTCAGATTTGCATGCAATTCATGTGGTTTCCATTAGAATGAAGACGGAGATGAGCGTAAATGGCTAGAGAGCTGTAATAGCTGCTCGGTATTTAAGGCCCCAAACCTTTATTGAAGGCAGCAATAAATTCTGTTTTCCTCTTGATGTTTCTATTCCACATCTGCTCATCCTTTCCGACTGAAGGCCTTCTCTCTGTCTGCCTCTCTTGCCACTCTTCCGACAACATCCCTTTTCTCTCTCATTCACGGCCAGTTGAAATGCATTCATGGTAGAACAGAGACACCACAAGAAATACACAGATGTTGAGGCAGATGGATGGATGGAAAGAGGTGTTAAAAGCAGCAAGACAGACATGTTAAAATATATAATCATGGATTAATAATGGATCCTCTTTCCAGGTTTGTTTATGATATGTTAAATATTAGCAGAAGAGAGACTCAGAGACAGAGAAACTGTGGGAGCTATTTTTTATTTTTATCATTGAATTAAAATTAACAGATACTTAAAAAGAATTATGCCTCCAAATCTATTATGATATTTGTCTGTTTTCTTTTGTTGTTGTTGTTGTTGTTGTTGTTGTTGGGTTGTTGTTTTTTTGTGGGGGGGGTTGATGTAGCAAAATGAGACGATTAACATATTGTGGAAGTATAAGTCTGGGATGAAAGCAAATTTTCATAGATTTGGATGCATATGTCTTTTTGGTTTTGTTAAAAATGGCACATTTTGACATTTTCCTGCCATTAAACACGCCATCTTGGAGCTTCTAAGTAGTTCCAGGATGGCGCTTACGGTTGCCCTGGTGCTATCATGCGCTCAGTTCGCTTAATTCATCCTGGCAGCTATTTACATCCCACCGACGTGCACGAGCCCCAGCGTGCGCTCACGGAAACTATTTTATATGTCGAGCGGACTTTCCCTGATTCTCTTGTTATTGTGCTTAGTGACTTTAAGAAGGGAAATCTGAGCCAGGAACTTCCCAAATACAGATAGTTTATTAATTCATTCAGTACCAGCCGTTGGCAGCGCTGACGTTCGCTGAGTACCGGCGGTTTTTACTCATTTTGCCCTATATTTCAAGACCCACAAAATATTATGTACTATGACTATGCAGACACCAAACATACCCCATAAAATATTAAACACTCATCTTTCATCAGAAAAACAAAGCGTGTTCCTCCCGTTTTCCGTTCTGGAGTTATTGGCCATTGAAAAGAGGCAGATTTCATCAATGAGAGAGGAACTGTGGTACAGTATGACTATATGTCTTAACTATTGAGTGGAAATATTCCAGTTGTATCAGTGATTTTATTGCACACAAGCAAACATGCAAAGGTGTAATCGCTCGTCATTACAGTCTCTAAATCAACAGCGGTAGTTTCTTCATGCACTCAGTTTCTTACAGATGCTCTACAGCGCTTGTCTCCATGCTTGATTAGATTTGGTTATTAAAGGATTTCAGTGAAAAGATCTTCGCAGGATAATTTAAATCGCTGGCTGGACTGAGCCGCTGCATCAATTACCAGCATATCTGATTTCACCTCCTGGTGAACCCAAGCTAAAATAATGCAAAGAGATTTTAGTTTAGTTTTTTAAACAATTCCCTCCACATACTCTGAGGCTACTGCCAAGGCCTTACATTTATTACAAACTGTAAAACAGAGTTTGCTGAAGCCTGCATGAAAATCTCTGCATGTTATTACAATGCCAAGCTGCAGACATGATGACTTGGTTGGTGATCAATGCTGCTTATTTAAATTATTTGTAATATAATAAATAATCCTGCTTAACATAAACTCTTGCATTCACAGAACCAGCAAACAAGATGAAGAAATAATCCCAATAGAAAATGTATTTGCAGCACACATTCCATTTATTAAGTGTTTAGATCCACAAAGTGTAAACAAAACAGGCAGAAATAGAAATAGAAAACATTTATAACAAACAAGTCTGAAGCATACTGAGTGTCGTGTAATGTGATTTAAATAAAAAGGAGAGATAAAAGAAAATGTAAATACTGAGAGGTGATGGGTCATAAATCTGAGGAGAGTGAACCAATCAAATGTGCCCGTCAATAAGTAGTCTTGATATTTACTTGTAGCATGCACAGCATGAATGGTGAGCCCATCATTCCAGATGTTTCCCTCACGTTTTCTGTTCCTTGCTTCCAATGTGTTTCTCGCTCTTCTTCATCCTGTCATCATTCTTCCTGCCAATGTCTTTTCCCTGACCATAACGTATTACCTTCTTGAAATTAAAAGGTGGAGTTGAAGAAAGTACAACCTGTATTTTTAGGCAATCCCTCTCAATGAGCAGCAGATGGCTGAGAATAGATGTAGCAAAGTTTAGCCACAGAATTAACCCTCATTCCTGAACATCCCCTCCAGACGCAGTAAATAAGCTCCCTGTCCACCTCGCAGACTGCTGTGTGGAATTGGACGTTTGATTTGCATCTACTCAAGAAGAGTCAGAACGCGGATGAATGTGGCACGCTGGCAGATGAAACGTAGGATGAGAGGATGCTTTCTTCCACCTACTTTTCTTCTTCTTTCATCCCTTTCATCCCTGTCTTTCTCTTGCTATACACTGAGGGTGCTTTGTTCTTCGCTTCAGCCTGAAGTGGTTTGCTGAAGTAAAAAAAAAAAGAAACACCTGGATCTAGTGGTTAAACAGAGATAAATCTTGCAGACTCGCAATGTATGATGGTTGAAAATGTGGACGCAAACAGGTGAACAATGTGATGTTCTCATTCGCCTTCCTCCTGTTTCTCTCGGAAACACTCACTTTCTCTTCCTTATCTATTTTTGATTTCAGACACAGCATATGTTCGGGTTTTTATCAGCGATGTCAATGACAACAAGCCAATGTTTGCACAGGCATCCTATGAAGTCGACGTGGTCGAGGATGCCGATGTTGGCATTACAATAGTCACTGTCAGTGCTAATGATGGGGATGAAGGTAGGTGGTTTTGTTAAAATAATATGTGAACGTGTGTTCTGTGGAACAGGGTGGCGTGGAACTAGAATAAAAGGTGTAGGTTCAATGGTGGGGGGGTCACTGAATCCATTATTGAGCATTTCTCTTTTCCCCTCTCTCAAGGAAAACTGTTACTTTTCACTTTGCCTCTTGACAAAATAAATAAAAATAAAATAAAATATATTTATTTAGAAAGCAACTCTCTAGCTTTTCAGTATCTATTTCCCCCCAGTTTGTGCTTCAAACTGTTTTCTTTGGCTTCTTTCTTTTTACATTTCTTACTATTTAGTCGTGGCACCCCCTTAGTTGTTAAAGAGAGGCTGACGGGACTATTGTTGCTCGATTTATGTCATTTGTGGGAAAATGGTGACATTCCAACTGACCAAGCGGTTGAGTCAATAATGAACGAGAAGAGCGCAAACCTCCCCCAAGCAGCTCATTCCAATCATTATTAGATTTATACCCTCCACATGGTGATCCGGATCATCATCAAAAGGTTGTAAATTGTTCTTGGTATTTTTATACACCAACCATGAAACGTAAAAGTGAATCAGAGTTGATGGGTATTTGTATGGGTAAAAATACACATATGGGTATTTCGTGACCTTATTCTGGATCAGATCCCTTAATTACTGTGATTTGAATATATATTTTAGATATGATAAAAAAAATAGTTTTTACTTCTTAAAGCCTCCATTATAAGTAAATGGGAAAATCCAGATTTCTTTTGGTATCCAGACTAGTATCCAGATAGCTCTCAAAATGTAATGGTATTTAAAGGTATCCTAGTTCGACCAAGACCCATCTTATTTTTCAGCAATATCCATCCTGTGTGGTGACCACTTAGAATAGGTCTCTCACCCAAGAGGTTTATGGGTAATGGGCGTGGTTTTGCGCTAATAATGTTTTGGCGCTGAGTTTGCATCTAGTCTGTCGTTGGGATCTGAAGAGTAAAGAGCTAATCCACCTTCGTCTCTGAGTCGTTCCTCATCCTGCCACACCAGCAGTTTTTCCGTAATCCTGCTAACAGAAAGACAGAAAAACGGCGTAAAAACATAACAAATCCGGACAGCAGTCTAAAACGCAAGAGTACCCCCATTTTTTTGGAAAAATTGTGATAATATCCATAATTCGGAACTGATCCAGATGAAATTCAGTGGAAAGATAGAGGGCCCAACCCTACACGATTGTGTCAAATTCCATAAATATCGGTGAATAAATAATTACCGGTAACCAAGATACAAAGGAACAATTTTGAAGGTTCATTAACTGCAATGTTAATGAAATATTCTAACTGATACAGAACCCAGGATCTCTTTTGGATCATCACCAAAATGTTATCATTTGTTCCTGGTAACATGTCCAGCATTTCCTTAAACTTCATCAAGATCCATCTGTAACTTTTTGAGGTATTTTGTTAAAAGTCAAACAGACAGAAAAGACAGATAAATGCCGGCAAAAACATAACCTCCTTGGCGGAGGTAATTGTCATAATTATATACAGTATATCCAACTGCTACTGATATGCACAGGAGCATACTAGACGTCCAGTTGGAGATGATGTTATGCTTCCACCTGAGAGCTACCGCAATGAGAAGGGTGTGTATTATCTTACTGTGCCACCATTTCTGTGGACCAATACAAAGTCTAAAATCATATGATCTAAATTTAAGCCCTCAAAATCTCCTAAAGAATCCCAAAAATTGATCAGATTGTAGATTGACACATATAACGTGCCATTAATTTAATTGTCACTTATAATTGTGCTTTGTGGTAAAAAAATAAAAAAATAAAAATAAAACCATTAATCAATACATAAATTATCAACTAATATACAAAGCAAACCACAAAATGAACCACTATATGGCACCATACACTTCTGTGATCAGTTCTTTTACTTCCATACAAACTTGAACCAAACCACAGTGTGCTTAAAACAGAGTCAAGTGATCTTCCTTGTTCCACATGATACTTTGATTGACAGCTTTCAGAAACACCATTTTTGTAATCTGGCAACCAGTCTTCGTTCATTTGAAGCTTATCAAACAGGTTAAAGGTGAAAGACAGCTTGTCTCAACAGATAGACATAACACAGCTGCGATCAAACTTTCTGATATCAGGTATCCATTTGCAATTGTTTAACACCCTTTACTGATCTCGCTGACCTTTCTTGCCGACTTTCTTTTAATTAAACACCAATTAAGAGTCAAAGCCGTTATCATGAAATACGGAGATTCAATGTCGGTGGTGGAACATGCTGAGACACGAAGCTGTCACGGCCAGTGGCAAATATCAGCTCACCATTATCAGACAACACCATTATTATTAGTCTGAGGAGTGCCTCACAGAGTCAGGCTTTAACAGCCAAAGGTATCTAGAAGCTGAAGAACTGGAACAGAATTGTGCCATTAGTTACAGATCACCAGAATTCTCAAGCATGATTGGCTTATTATAAGTAGCTGGAGCTCATGGGTGACGACAGAAGGCATAAGAATTCAGCTGGATGTTTATTCTTTTGGATTTTTAAAGTGTTTGAATAAAACCGGCTCACCAAACATTATGACAGTCCGGTAGACAACCCCAATTATTCCCTTCCCGAAGATGTTACCTGTCACCTGCCAACTCCTCTCTCCCATCCTCCTTTTAGTGGACGACACGTTTGCAGGCTGAATGAAATGGAATGCTTCTCACACAGCAGTATGGACAGTTTGTCAGAAGTCCTCTAAAAAATGGAAAAGAACCAATCATTTCTATCAGGGAGGCATGCTGGCATAACGGCTAGTGCTGCTGCCTCACAGCAACAAGGTTGTGGGTTTTATTATTGTCCGAAAAATTCTTTCATTGATTCTCAACCGCTTTTTCCGCTTTGCGGGTCACGGGAGTTGCTGGAGAGTATACCAGCTCGCTATGGGCGAGAGACAGGGTACCCCCCCGGATGCATCGCAGGGCCACGCAGAGACGATCAACCACTCACACACACACTCACTATGGACTGCAAGTTTTTGGAGGTGGGAAGAAAATGGAAAAACCCCACGCAGACACGAGGAGAACATACAAACTCAGCAAAGATAGGATTTGAACCCGGTAACTGAAAACTCCACCGCCGTGCTGCTAGTGTGGATGTGGGTGTGGGTGGGTGCTTGTCTGACTACCCTGCTTCTCACCCATGCTAGCCCAGATACGGTGCTCCTCTAGCCCATCAAGACCATTGTGCCCAATTACCTCCGTTGAGGATGTAATGTTTTCACCAGCGTTGGTTTATTTGTCTGTTTCTATGTTAGCAAGATAACTCAAAAGGTTATAGATGGATCTTGATGAAATTCAGGAAATGTTGGAAATCTCACCAGGAACAGTTGCTGAAATGTTGGTGATGATCCAGATGAGATCCTTTATTCTTGATCACTGAAATTTCCGGAAACATTGCAGTCAACTGAACTTCACATTTGTTCCTCAATATCTTGGTTGACTATTGATCGGTGTCTATGGAATTTGACGCAGTCATGTAGGGTGGTGACCTCTATCCTACCACCGAATTTCATCTGGATCGGATCCAGAATGAGGTCAGGAAAACATATAACATATTAACATTGAAAACCCAATTTACGGATTCTTATTGTCTCATTTCTAATCCTGTCCAACCTGGTCAGTCCCAAGGAGAACCTCAGCATCTTCATCTCCCCGCCACTACTAGGTCCGCCTCCTGTCTTTTCCTCTCTCCATTGTAGTTTCAGTAGAGTGCATAACCTAAATGTATATGAAAAGAGTTTGGAAATTGGTAAAGTTGGGAAAAGAGTATTACTTTTCTGCCCATTTGTTTGTTTGCTTATATTCCCATTACTCCTTCTGCTGTTTATTTTGTCCTTTGGGTCTCAGCAGTTTTTGAAATACTTAAGCGATTGAGACAATTACAAAAAAAAACAGTCTACAATGGCAAAAGAGAAGAAGTGATACAATTACATATATCCCCAAAGTGTAATTTAAATTGGCCCAAGACAGACGGTGCAAAACAATCTGGATTGCTGTATTCTCCTTTCTCCTTCCCTTGCTTTCATCTCACTAATAAGATGTGAATCTTATCTCGGCTTCAGAGGTTGTCTTTCCCTCTAGAATTAACATGACGGGTGGTAAATGCGCCACTGATTAAGATGCAGACCTTGGCTTTACTGGTAATTGCAATGAGAAAAATATTTTGTTGATCAGCATCTGATGGACTTTATTAGAAATGTTTTGGAGATCTTAAAAAGAGGAGATTATTAAGTGAGGTGGGGAGAGGATTTTGGAGATTAATGTGAGGGAGAACGCATTAGCAATGAGATTAAAAATTACCTGGAACAATGCAGCATTAAATATTTGATGGAATTCACTATTTATGTTTCGTAATTTGGCTTACTTTTGGCAAAAACATTTTAATACATAAAGATGATGAATATGAAAAAAGAGGACCATTTTAACCTGACAACAGTATATCTATAATTAAATGTAAAGATACTCAATACACAGGTTTTTGTCATCATCAAGGCCTAGCAGTCCTTTTAAATTAAATTAAATTAAATGATGATGCTGGATGGATTCTAAGCTTCATTTATACACTGCCATGCATTCAACCTGTCTTCTCCTATTCTGTAGGTGGAAATGCTAAATTGCGCTACCAGATCACATCAGGGAACACAGGAGGGGTGTTTGATGTGGAACCAGAAGTGGGCACTATCTTTATTGCTCAGCCTCTGGACTATGAACAGAACAAAAGGTAGGAACAAGAAAATTTTGTGAGTCACACCTATAGCTTTATAATGTAGTTCAATGCCTTATTCATAGTACAAACTTGCGTAGAAGTGTTGAGAAAATAGTTTTGTCGTTCGAGCGGCTTCATCTACTGGCACCGTGTAGCTGATGGCTGCAAAGTGCCGGTTGTGCCTGACCACAAATTCATCACTTTTAAGTGTGCATTATTGGACTACACGCCAAATTCAAAGAAGTAATCCCATCAGCATTAAAGTAATCCCTGACTGTTTTGACAAATACAAGAATATACCTCTACTACATAAATACATAGACAAAAATATATAATTATTTCTTATAAGATATAAAATCAATTTTGTTTGGGGGCCACCAGGCATTCTGGGTGTGACATCAATTGGTTGCAGCATCCAGCTCACTGCTGTTGTGGAGTATGGCAGTGATCTTTTAGCAGCGATGAGCTGTTGTTAGCTGCTACCTGCACCGATCAGTCACCGCACAGAGACCCACACAAACATCTGCTCCACGGACACAATCACAGGGCGCGCACCGGAGCCGGGCGGACACAAACACACTCACATTCACACACACACACACAGCTGAGGTGTCTATTTTAACACCTCACAAGGACCTTAAAAGCTCATGAGTGACGAGGGAGAACAGGGTGGAAAGACGTGAAATGCATGCCTGATTCTTCTTCAGCTACGGAGGACCAACAGTGACTGCAGTATGTAGGGTTGCCAACCGGCTCTGTGATTGTCTCTCTGTCTTTCTACTGCTGTGTCACTCTCTCTCTCCTTCTTAACTCAACCGGTCAAGACAGATGGCTACCCACTATGAGCTTTAGGTTCTATCCAAGGTTTCTGCCTGTTAAAGGGAAGTTTTTCCTTGCCCCCGCCTCCAAATTGCTTGCTCTTGTGGGTCAAGTTGGGTTCTGTCTTTCCCTGCTACACCTGTGAAGTGCCTCTAGATAACTTTCTGTTATGATCTGGCGCGATAGAAATATAATTGAATTGACCATCCCAAGACCCCACGAAGCAATAATCATATTGTTCAATCAGTATCTTAATATGTTGCACCTCTCAGGTGGATAGATTTTGTTAATCAAGGTCAAATGCTCACTAACAAGGAACACAATTTGAAGGCAAAATATTTTTTCATGAGCACAAAGTCATAGACCTTCCACTTCGACTCATGGCAAATAGCAGCCAAAACCAAAATGTTACATAAATAATTGAATAGTTTATTGGTAATGCCAAAACATGCATCTACCTTTCATCTCACATCTACATATGGAGCTCATGCAGATAGTATAGTGACCCCCACACACTCATATACGGTAGTTCTTATCATGTACAAAACTGAAATGCTGTTATGAAACCCTTCTTACACACCAGTGAATTGTGCTTGGATACAAAGCAAAACAATTATTTCACACACTCATATGATTTTCACGTGTTCTTGTGAAATAGGCTCATAAGTGTGATTTTTTTGGGTTGGCAAATATAATATTCAGCAATAAAAATACAGGAAGAAGACTGAAATACAATTTGTTTTGATGATGGATGATTTAAGAGGATTTAAAATGATTTGACAAATATTCTTATTGAATATATCCTTTGCAAAAGGATTATGAAATCAAAATGGCTATGAATGGTGATTGTATGGAAAATAATTTTTGGGGGTAATAATGGACAACAAATGTAACTTGATGTAGTATGTAAAAGGATATTGAAGAATTCATGTTTTTGCATGTTTTTCTCATCAGCAGATGTGTATTTTTGTATGTGTGGAAATCTCTAGACAATGACTTGAGGTTTTCCGAAATTATTCAATTCTAGAAAATGAGTGATGACATAATGTATGTAAAGCACTGAATTTTTTGTTCTATTTAATCGAGGCATACTAAAACTTTGACTTTTTTTTAAGGTACAAGCTTCATGTCCTGGCTTCAGATGGGAAGTGGGAGGATTACACGGCAGTAACGGTTAACTTGGTCAACAAAAATGACGAAGCTCCAGTATTTACGGTCAACGAATACTACGGCAGCGTCACAGAGGAGCTGGATGGCTCACCAGTGTTTGTGTTACAGGTATGGTTCAGTGGCTCAGAACATAGAAGATACGCTTTTTCAACAATCTTTTTCATCCTCAAACCATGTCTTAGGTTTGTCCATTTTCAACATTGATGATCCAGATCCCCATGTGGATGGTGTTAATCCAATTACGAAGGGAATGAGCCGCTTGGCAGAGGTGTGTGCTCTCCGAGTGCTTTTCTAGTCATTGTACAGCTTTTTATTTACCGGTACAAGACATTTTGGCATCCTCCTCCACTGTCACCATATTTGTTGTTGATGAAACCTTTGACATTTTACTGAAAGACATGTGTTTTCTTAAATAACTGGAGTATTACTGTCAGTACAGAAGTATGTTCAGAATGGGAACTAATCTGGTGAATCGAATTCTACAGGATGCCAATAAGTCGTACAGACAGCATGGCTGATAAATACTGATATTGACAAGAAATAATGGTTGAAATTGGGTTTCTTCACCGCTTCTCAATAGTTCCTAGGAAGAGCAACAGAATATAACTAGAGCAACTGCATGTATTCAACTGTTTGACAGGACCTTTCATCAAAATTCATACAAATGGATGTTTTTGCAGGTTCTTCTCTGCTCACATTGTAGGGTGTCACAGTGGATCTGCACGGCACTATTAGTAAACGGCACAATTGCATTTTAATTTATCTGATACAGGGGAATTGAGTAACATCAATCTGTCCTGCAAACTATTACTGGATTGGATTTGAGAGACTAATCTTTGCTAAATGTTGCATTTAACAAGCATATTTTATTCATTGCTAGAAATTCCATTAATAACTAGAGAAGCACTCAGAGCGCAGACCTCCGCCAACAGTGCATACCCTTATTGATTGGGGTTACACCGTCCACATGGTGATCTGGATCATCATCAAAAGGTTATACATTGTTCTTGGTATCTTTATGCACCAACCATGAAAAGTAAAAGTGAATCGGAGTGCAGTTGTTACTTATTTTTTAATCCGTAAATGGGGTTTTCAATGTTTAAATGTAATATGTTTTCCTGACCTCATTTTGGAAAAGATCCAGAAGACATTTTGCATGATAGTGAATATCGGACCCCTTTATGACTGTGGTGTTTGGTGAGTGACTACTACTGTACTTTCGGCTTGTGCTGTGAGGGGTCGCCACAGAAAATCAACCTTTTCCACATCACCCTGTCCTTTGCATCGTTTTCCCCAACACCAGCCACTCTCATGTCCTCCCTCACTACATCCATGTCTCTTCTCCTGGGTTGACCTCTAGCCCTGTTCCCTGGCAGTTCCATCCTCAGCATCCTCCTACCGATATAGTCCCTGTCTCTCATCTGGACATGTCCAAACCATTGAAGTCTGACCTCTCTGACTTTATCTCCATAACGTCTAACCTTCACTGTCAGTCTTATTGTCTCATTTCTAATCCTTTCTAACCTGGTCACTCCCAAGGAGAACCTCAGCATCTTCATCTCCTCCACTTACCTCTATTCCTTGTAACTTCACTGTTCCCCCTGGGACCATCTCATTTACACACATATACTCTGTTTTACTCCTGCTCACCTTCATTCACTCCTCTCTCTGTTTCTGGTAACATTCCCAACATTTCCTGAAAATGTAATCAAGATCCATCATAGCTTTTTAGGATTTCTTGCTAACATACAAACAAACAAACAAACCAACGGCAGCGAAAACATAACCTCATCGGGGATAATAAGTTACCAATTGGGACACTAAGGTGTGTTTTAAAATACTACTACTGAGAATACTTTAAAAATAAAGGCAATGTGGAGAAACACAATGGAATGCAGTTTGATGTATGGGGATTGTTTCTGTTTTATTTTGAGTTTAGTTTCATTGTGGTTTACATACTTTATTGTCCATGGTCCCCAGGAAGAGTGCCAGATTCCATAGTAGTCCGCATTGGGAAAGTAAATTAAAAAAACATTTGTATGCAGCCCTTCTTTAAATATATTTTAAGAACAGTTAGGGCTGACATGGGCAAACTAAGGCCCGGGGGCCATATACGGCCCGTTAGGCTTTATAATACGGCCCGCCGAACTTGTCCAAATAATATCATTAAGCCCGCGAGTCAAAAGTTTGCCCACCCCTGCCCTATACCCTGGCATACTCCTACTGTGGAGCTGTCCGTGGTGCTGAAAAGCGCTGCTTTTGTTTTTTCGTGTGGGGGGAAGCGTTGTTTCAGGGGTCCCTCCAAAACAAAGCGGCAGCTCCACAGCTCCACAGTAGGAGTACGCCAGGGTATAGGGCAGAGGTGGGCAACCTAAGGCCCGGGGGCCATATACGGCCCGCTAGGCTTTATACCGGTAATACGGCCCGCCGAACTTGTCCAAATAATATAATTAAATAAAATGTTATAATAAACCTCATTCATTTTACCTGCTACCTGTAAAAGGCTATATCCTGGCTTTTACATGTCATTTATATTAGTTCACACAAACACTCCAGCCTGGCCCGGCCCCTCTGTCAAATTTTAGAACCCATTGTGGCCAGCGAGTCAAAACGTTTGCCCACCCCTGAGTTAGGGTCTAACCGTGAGGCAACCCTATACATTTCTGGTGAATAGAACTGCAATTTAACTTATGAGGACTCAACAGCATTTTCACACTGGCATTTAATTTGATGCAAATAAACCATGCCTTTATGAAATATGGGAACACATTTTTTTTGTCTGTATTTTGTTCTTAATAGTAAGTCTGGTGCTTGCTTCCATTTTCACCCATTTAAGAGAACATTTCTTACTGTTTTAAAAGCACACAAGTTAATTTCGGCTCTATATCACACTTCAATTAACGTGCTTAATGGAAACATCTTTGGTCTGACTCTGCACTGGGTGTAATTACTGCTGATGGGTTGAGAATGAGTTTAAGAAGGAGCTTAT
Source organism: Brachionichthys hirsutus (assembly GCF_040956055.1). NCBI lineage: Eukaryota > Metazoa > Chordata > Actinopteri > Lophiiformes > Brachionichthyidae > Brachionichthys > Brachionichthys hirsutus. Next base: position 15,265,675 of record NC_090897.1, on the reverse strand, counting down.
AGAAGATGACAGACAGGAGAGCTGGGGGTTTGGGTTGAGGAGGTTGGAATGCTGCCAAGTTTACCATTCATAGATATGACGACAGCACAGAGCAGTTGTTAAGTTCTTCCAGTCAACAATTTGACTCCAATTCAGCAACATTTCAGCAATTAAGCGGAATAAAAGAAGTGATTATACGCTCATCCCCATATTTCTGATGTTGCAGGTAATGGCATCTGACCCCGATAAGGATGCTGACCAGGAGGCCCTGCGTTACTCTCTCCACGGCCAAGGTGCTGAAAGTGAATTCATTATTGATGAGGTCACAGGCAAGATCTATGCCCAAAGGACATTGGACCGTGAGGAGCGTGCTGTGTGGCGTTTTGTTGTCTTGGCCACAGACGAGGGTGGTGAAGGTCTGACTGGTTTCACTGACGTCATCATCAACGTTTGGGACATTAATGACAATGCGCCTTTCTTTGTCTGCGCCCCTAGCTGCCATGGAGATGTGATGGAAAACTCAGTAGTGGGGATGTCTGTCATGGAGATGACTGCAACTGACTTGGATGACTCAGCCGTTGGGCAGAACGCGGTGCTCTCTTATAGGATTGTTGGTAGCTTAGATGCCACTAACATTGGGATAGGTTTAGTGCCTACATTCTCAGAGATGTTCACCATCAACTCTACCACAGGCACCATTAGCGTAGCTATGAGCAGCCTGGACAGAGAAGAGTTTGAGTCCTACCTCCTTGTCGTGGAGGCCAGAGATGGGGGTGGGATGACAGGAACGGGAACTGCTACAATTCAAATCAAGGATGTCAATGACCATGCTCCAAGATTCACAGATCACTCTTGCCTGACGAGGGTCTCTGAAAACACAGAGCTCAACGCAGAGGTGGGTCAGGAAGACACCTTTTATTATTGGCTACTGTTATTTTACAGAATCCATATAAGATACTGCAAGTATTACATTTGTTGGTGCATGATGTTGTGTTCCGACTTCTACTACTGTACTTTCATTTGACCCGCGATGGGTCACAGCAAATCTCCACTTCACCCTATCCTCTAGCCCTGTTCCCTGGTAGCTCCATTCTCAGCATCCTTCTACCGATATAGTCCCTGTCTCTCCTCTGGACATGTCCAAACCATCAAAGTCTGGTCTCTCTGACCTTGTCTCCAAAACGTCTAACCTTCACTGTCCCTCTTATTGTCTCATTTCTAATCCTGTCCAACCTGGTCACTCCCAAGGAGAACCTCAGCATCTTCATCTCCTCCACTTCTAGCTCCGCCTCCTGTCTTTTCATCAGAATGTTATGTTCCGACATCTTCTAAAAATAATGACGGATGTCTGTAGTCCATCTTCGTTCACATGTGCTCTGTTCGTCTCGGCTCCACTCGTGTGTTTGAACTGAAAAAATCTATTCGACTTCCGAGGCATTTTAAACTACATTTTTTGTTTGAAAACCGAGTCGTTCGAGAACCGAGATTCTACTGTATATATATATTAAGGCTGTCACAATATCAGATTTTCTCTTCACTATTATCTTGGGCAAAAGTGTCACAATAATGATATTATCACGATATCAACAACAATTTAAATAATAATGGTACAATCATTCAAATTCAAATTCATCTTTAACTTGATTTATGTTGTTTGATTTGTCTCTTTTGACAGATTAATTACACTCAAAATACCTGTCACAGGAGGAATTAAAATAATAGGCGTATAGTAACTGTGCAACTGAATACATAAAGTGCAGTTACAGTTCGTGGTATGAGTCCCTTTGGCATTTTGTGCAAACTGGCGTGTCATCAAACTTCAAAGCTTCCACTTTCAGGAACCCAAAACACTCCCACACCGTTGAGTTGATTTTCTTCGGGTTAGGATAGAATCTCTCGCTGTCGTTATCGGCCAGCGACATGTTTACAATCACTGATAATGTGTGTGTGAGAGAGAGAGAGAGAGTGCAGCTTTTTTTAAAAAGTATTTGTTCAGAACATTTTGACCAAGTAACTTAATGAATGTAAACTCTGTTGTCTGTTCCAATAGGTTCTTGAACTCACTGCAGAGGACAGAGATACTGGGGAAAATGCTCACCTGACATTCAGTGTTGTTGCCGGAGATCAAGAGCAGAAGTTTTACATGGTCAGTCACAAGCAGGAGCAGCGCGGAACGCTGCGGCTTAAGAAACGTCTGGACTATGAACGGCACAGTGAGCAGAAGTTCAACCTCACCCTGAAGGTATGCAGAAACTGCTGAATAGAATGTTTGTAGGACCAAATCTATGTCCATAACAACCTCTATAATTCTGTCTAATAATTGCATAGATGCTTAATTACATTTCATGACCTTGTACTTGTACATGTGTAATGACAATACATTTTAACCTAGCCTAACCAAACTATTGAAGGGAATTCAATTAACTTTCTTTCCCAGTGGTCGGGGGAACGTCTGTGAACTGTATGAAGCAAGTGTGGAGGGTGTATATCCTCCATGCATTCCTCCATTCACAACACCTCATAAGATAACAATTTGCACGTCGCCTTGGAGCCACTGAAGTCCACTAGTGTTATTGGTGGCTAAAGATGCTTGACCAATAAGATGGATGTCTGTACATTCACCTCTTGCCTGTTGTGACTCCTGTTGCAGGTTGAAGACCTGGACTTCTCCAGTCTTCTCCATTGTGTGGTCGAGGTGGAGGACTACAATGATCATGCTCCTGTCTTCATTCCGCACTTTCTCTCTCTTGCCCCTGTACCCGAGGACATCACTGTGGGAACCAGTGTGGCACATTTAGTGGCTAGTGACTCTGATTCAGGCCAGAACCGTGACATCACCTACAGCCTATCGAAGGACTCAGATCCTGAGAGCCTATTTACCATTGACCAGTCTGGATTAATTTCTGTGACCAGACCTCTTGATCGGGAGAGGATACCTCAGCATCACTTGGTTGTCATAGCAACTGATCACGGGAATCCACCACTAACAGGCAGTGCCACAGTCCAGCTGCCTCTGTTGGATGTAAATGATAACGGACCAGCGTTTGAGGCATCTTATTCCCCAATAGTATTTGAGAACATGGCCGGACCACAGGTATACATGACCAGTTTTGATATGAATTCAACATGCAACTGTATATAAAATTAATAGCATGATCTTTTAATAGTAGTAGTGTGATGAATAAGAATAATCATTTTGAGTTCAATTTGAGGAGGCCATAACCACCAATGTGCTCTCTTTGTGTTTAGGTCGTAAAGTTGAACCAAACATCATCCCTTCTAAGGGCTGTGGACCCGGACTCTCCAGAGAATGGCCCACCCTTCTCTTTCACTGTCCCTGCCGAATATCGCCATAGCAATGACTTCTACCTCCAGGATAACCTAAATGGCACAGCAACACTAACAGCCTTAAGGATGTTTGACCGTGAGCGCAAGAAAGAATTCCTTATTCCTGTAATTATGAGTGACAGTGGCCATCCAGCCAAAACGGTGACGAGCACCCTGACTGTGACCATTGGTGACCAAAATGATCATGCACATGTGGAAGGCGAGAAGGACATTTTCATCTACAGTCACAGAGGTGAGAGAATCACCTCTGTCATCAGAATGTTGTGCTGAGGTTTAAAAAAATATATAGTGATGAAGCTCTGGACTTTATACTATTTTTTCAAGCATATTGCTTTCAAAGGTAGTTTTCTGTCTGTATGAAGCAATTAACAGACTCAGAGTATTATTGTTGTGTTTTCCAATGGGTGCATTGGTGCCATGAAGGTCAGTGAAGTCTTGCTACCTATGAATTCCTTGTCTTGCTTGGTAGCAACGTGGCTGGTCGGTGAGCCCTTGGTTTCAATGACATTTGTTGCAATGTCATCACAGTGTTTTGACAGGATAACCATAAAATCACATTGTTTTCATGATCCACTGACAAATTACAACAATTGGATTTTGTTTTTTTCATGTTCCATACAAGATAATGTAAAAAAATCCATACTGTATTATTAGCTGTGAATTTCTGAAATCTGACTTTTCTTCTCACTTTCTGGCAGAGTGAAGCAATGTGATAAAATTCAACATGTCAAGGACAGCCTTAAAATTTAAATTATGAAGGATACCCTCAGAATAATTCCCAAATGGTTCTGAAGGAGCCAGGAAAGAGACAGAAGCAACCATCCTCCCTTCATGATTAAAATCATTGCGTATTGCATACGGTGTTAAATCTCCCTTTTCAATGTCACTACAATCTGAAATGAAGTGGTGAATGAATGTGTTTGTTCAGATATTTCTCTTTTTTTAATGTATTTTTGTCATTGTTGATGCCATTTGCATTTAGGGCATATTTTTATTTATAATTTCCATGGCTCTGGGGCTTGATGCGTTATGCAAATATTTGATGCATAGCTCATGTGTGTGAAGTAAATGCCCTTTTTAAATCCCTCCCACTCTATCTCACAATCTTTATGTCTATCTCAATCACCCCAACTGGTCAAAAGTGAGGACCACCCCCATTGGATCTGCTTGAGGTTCCCGACTGTTAAAAGGCGGTTTTTCCTCAACACTTTTCCAAGTGCTTTGACGTGAGGAACTGTTGGGTCTCTGTAGAATTAAGCATTGGTCTTCACCAGCTTGTCTTGAAAAGTGGCTTGAAATACTTATGCCAATGGAAACTTGTTTACACTATATAGATAAATCAGTTTGAAATGAACTGAACTGAATTCAATTAAATCGTTAACTCAGAGTCAAATGCTTTCTGTCACTAGGTCGCATGCTCACTACCGTGCTTGGAAAGGTTTACTGTCCTGACCCTGATGACTGGGACAACAAGACGTACGTTTTTGAAGGACATGTACCCAGGTAAATAAATGAAGCTTATACATTTTTCTTTAAGACATAATGACTGTATGATGTTAGTAAATGAAAGCACTCCGTAAACCAGACAAGCATATTCTTATTTGTTCATATAACAATATACAGTACCAAAGTTACGGACAGTTTCTCATGTCTGTCCAAATGTTTGTCTGGTACTTCATATGATTTTTTTTTTTTTTATCTATTATTATTTTGTCCTTAAGTTGTAAAGCAGCAGGTCTTTGAGCATGGACAAGGTGAAGCTCTTTCTCCTTCACTTCACTTCAGTTCTACTGACAGTATTAAACTACACTGCCTGGCAAAAAAAAAAATGTTGCCGCCTAGATTTAACTAAGCAAATAGGTGCAAGCCTCCTATTGGATAATTATTGCATGGGGAGTTATCTTTCAGTTGGCAACAAGTTACTTAACCCCTGCTGATGCATCAAGTAACTTCTCATTTCTTAAACAACCGTAGTGAAAGACACCACTGTCGTCGTGGAAAGATTTCATGCCAAATCATTGGCATTCATCAGGCAGAGAAAACATCTAAGGAGCTTGCAGAAACTAGCCAAATTGGGTTAAGAACTGTCCAACTCATTATTAAAAACTGGAAGGATGGTGGTGAAAAAAAACCCCTGAATGATCTTGGATCACTTAAATGTTTGGCAAAATCAAATTGTAGAAAAGCAGCACAAGAACTCTGGCGTATGTTTAATAGTTAAAGTAAGAACATTTCCACACGTATACGGTACTGGAAAGGGAGCTCAAGGGAATTGGGCTTGAACAGCTGTGCAGCCTCAAGAAAACCACTAATCAGTAAGGATAACCGGGAAAAAAATGATTGGACTCTGGAGGAACGGAAGAAGGTCATGTGGTCTGATGAGTCCAGATTTACCCTTTTCCAGAGTGGTGGGTGCATCAGGGTAAGAAGAGGGGCAGGTGGTGATGCACCCATCATGCCTAGTGTTAACTGTACAAGCCTGTGGGGCAGTGCTATGATCTAGGGTTGCTGCATTTGGTCAGGTTGAGGTTCAGCAACATTGTTTGTACCCTAAGATTGAGGTCAGCTGACGACCTGAATATACTGAATGACCACGTTATTCCATCAATAAATGTTTTTCTTGCCTAATGGCACAGGTATATTCTAAGATAACAATGCCAGGATTCGATGAGCTCAAAATGTGAAAGACTGTTTCAGGGAGCATAACGCATCTTTTCACGCGTGGATTGACCAACAGAGAGTCCAGACCTTAACCCCATTGAGAATTTTTGGGATGTGCTAGAGAAGACTTTGCACAGTGTTCATACTCTCCCATCATCAATACAAGATCTCGGTGAAAAATGAATGCAACACTGGATGGAAATAAATCTTGTGAAATTGCAGAAAGCTATCGAAACAATGGCCAAATAAATGCGTGCTGTAATCAAAGCTAAAGCCTTGACATACATTCATTCCTCTACTAAACTCAAATTGCTCAAATTCCAATATAAAATAACTGAAAACTATTTAATTCATTCCGTCCATCTAAAAACACTCAAATCAACGCTAATAATGCTTTGTGTTCTTGATAGCATCCTTCTGTTTGAAAATTGTAGATATCATCGATGTACACACTAGTACTGGCGTGTCCCATCACTTACGGACACCAGAGCCACGCTTATCTATAATTTCAATGATCAAGTTTCCAAAATATTGAGAGGTCAAAAAGCTTTAGAATCATAATTCATCTCTCAGTAACAGGACTTCACAGGACATGCATGACTTAAATTGTCTCCTTTTCTATTATTTTCAAAGCAGGTGTAAAACTGCTGGCGGAGCATCGCGTGATGACCACCATGTTTAACTGCTTTAAACCGGACCCTTTTTAACCCTTTCTATTTCTCTATATTACTGTCTGTCTGCACATCTGTAAACTCATACTATCTTCTCAATGTGAACTTGACCTTGAATATCTCAGCGGCAGGAATAAAGAAATGTCAAGATTCATTCATTCATTCATTTATTTGATAGGAACAGTGCACATTAATGAACATCAATACAGATGAATCTAATAGATGTACATATGCCGGATTTTAGCAGAAATGCAAATTTACATCCGCAGTCCCTAGGCAGGTAAACGAAAGACACAAAACAAGACTTAAAAAAGAACAAGAGATTACAATAAAAACACGGTGCAGTACAGTAAATTAAGATGAACTTATGAGAATTTAAAGACTCATTTTGTCCACTGTAAATACTGACATGCATGAGGCTAACAAAATAGGCCGATACTACTGTAAAAAAATGTGGGCAGTGAGGCTGTAGTTCAAGAAAGGCATGAAAAACGTGTATGGAAACAAAACCGAAGAACACCTCTGAGTACAATGTTACCTTCATTTTTGTACATTTCCACGACCTCCTCCTCTCACTGTTTAATTATGTGTTGTTGTAACTTCTGAAACGTTTAAATTTATTCTTAACAGATAGACCATTTAATCACATACAGATCAATTTATGCACAAAAAGGCAACAGACTGTAGTTGGAACTTTAGTCCTAATGATGCGTTTGCCCGGCCCCAACAACTCACATACTGATTATTTATCCAACATTTGTCTAGTAGGATCAAATGAATGAACTAACTGCATTTTTATATCTAAAAGGTCAAAGGTCAGCGTCACATCTCGGGACATGATGTTCGTTGTGTTGCTGTGTGACGAACCTCTCTACCTGTCCTCTCTAATGTCGTCTCTAAATGAAGACGTGATTCTCAGCAGAAATTAAAGAGAGCAAGATGCTATTTTTGGTTCAGTTTCGTCACTAACTAACCATGAGGTGGCGATTCTAGGTGGAAATACACACAGTGTATTATTACGCAACACCAGAACGCGCCGTTGAGTTACTTACTTATAAGACAATAGAGTTTCTCTGCTTGGTTTTCGATCTGTCTCACTGACAGGTCTCCATGTATTTTGTTTTCCCCTCAGTTACTTCATCCTGAACAAGCGAACGGGTTTTCTTATCATCAAGGAGAACGCCCCACCAGGGACCTACAAGTTCCAGGTCCGTGTGTCTGATGGAGTTTGGCCAGATGCCATCTCGACTGTCACCGTGCACGTCAGGGACCTGCGAGACGAGGCCATCTACAAGTCAGGGTCCCTCCGTCTGGCAGGTAGGATTTACCCCCCCAGAAATGACATGCGATTATGTGGCTACAGAGTCATATTTGGTTGCAGCTCTGTTTCCGACAGGACGCTGGCGTTCAAAGTCTCAATCGTAGTTTGGTTCTCGCTGTAACACAGGATCAAGGGAACAATCTTTCTCCTCATTCAGACAAACACCGACTCTATTTTAATATAATTTCCACTTCCTTTGTTTGAGTTGCAATTTTATATCATCTTGGTTTTTTTTTCACCTTTCTGTAACTCAAAAGGTTGCAGACAGATCTTGATCAAATTTTCAGGGAATGAATGTTGGGAATGTTTTCAGGAACATTGGTGATGATCCGGAAGAGAACCTGGATTCTGCATCACTTTGACATTTTTGTTACCATTGCAGTCAATGAAGCTTCAAAATATGCTCCTTAATATCTCGGTGTATATTGATTGGCCTGCAGTACATTCAATATTAGAGATATAGATTTCTAACAAGCATCGTCTTATAGCTTAGGTAATTCCACATCGGAACATGTCAACGGGTTTGCTCTGTCTTTAATACCTGAGGAGACAGATCCAGTTGAAATCGGGGTAAGTTCTCACAACAAAACAATTTCTCTCTGACTCCCTCCACAAAGCAGATTCTGTTTCTGCTGCCTTTATTAGTAGTGAGCAAACGGATCTGTTGCATCTTCAAAAGCTCTGGATCCAGATCCAGAAGTGTGCTTTTTGTAAATAACTTATAAACTAATGATGATATCAAATATAATCCAGTTTTCATGTTTACGGAATCTAAAAATATAGATAAAATAAATGTAGGCCAATAATTTTTGGTTTAAATGACATTACAGTGGGACTGAGGTGCTTGGCGGAGGTCTGCGCTCACTGAGCTTTTCTAGTTGCATTTGTAGAGAACCCATGATTCAGGCACATTTCAACGTGCTGTCCCTGTGATCAATGGCCAGCTATCAAAAGTCCATTTTGTGATTGGATGATGAAAATTTTCCTAATCTTTATTTTATTTTTTAAAGTGTGAGAATGCCATGCTGAACGTGGTCGTCTTTTCAATAACTCCAGTCATGGATAATGAATGATTACTCTTTACTCTCGTTGTCTGCAGTGTTTCAAAGGGCTGCATTATGAATCTCTCCCCTGGCTCATGGATTCCAGCAGCTGCTGGTGCACACAGAGAAAACACTGTTTCCATTACATACCCGGGTAAAAATAATTAGCTGGGAGGGTTGGCTCAGCCAGCACCTTCTCCTCACATTCCAACAGCGGCCATCATTACCTGATGTACACAGCGCATTGGCTGTCTGCTCAGAATTACATTCGCTTTAGAGCAGACTTTAGCATTGCATGGCCCCAGGGCCGCATACAGCCCTTTGGATGACTCTGACCGGCCCCTTTAAGGTTAATTGGAAATGTCTAAATAAACACATTTTCTAATTTTACCTCATGCATGGACTAAAACTGCATTCAGTAACAGTTCAATATGAGCACAAAGATAATATTGTGATGTCTTTAGGATGCTAAGAACCTTCACACAACGTTCCAACAGTACCGGTCACAAATGGTTAAACGTTCACATTTATTTTACCATTATTTTGAGGAATGTCACTGAATAAATGTCATTTTTTGTAAGGCAAACTCAATTTGTCATTGCTTAATTATAACATATACTCTTACAAGCTTGTCAAAACAATGCTATTTACTGCTTTCGTGATAAAGAAATAGAATTAATATTATACAGAATTGAGTTCAGTCTTTTGGTCCGGCTTTCTAGAATATTTTATTTTCTGTTTCTCATGTGGCCCCATGGAAAAAATAATTGCCCACCCCTGCTTTAGAGGAATGGGACATGGCTGAAGTGATTTTATGATGTCAGAGATATTGAAATAGAAGCAGAGGATGAGGCCAGGGTGTGTGCTCTAACAATGGAAAGAGTGTCGAGAGAGCAAGAAAGGAGACAATGGAACAGGAAGCCAAGCCTCAAACATAAATTAATTAATCAGCACCAAACCCTGGGATGTTATAGTGATTAACAGCTGATGCTCACATTAATATAATAAGTAATGCAAATTAATCCATCTGAAAAATATGGACCAACAAACGTGTGTGACATAAATGGAAAGTATGAAACAGAAAGCTCCCATTTTTAGGGTTTGTATTTCTGATTGAATCTTGTTCATTTGGACTAAAGGTTAGGTTTGTCAACAGCCCATCCCTGTGGGGCGGCCACTTGATTGAGAATGTGGGTACATTGTCATCAAAGGGCATTTAGCCGCAGGGTGTATTGATTTAATATCCCCTGGCTGGAGAACTGGTGTCAGCCGCTCTCATTATTTTAACCTGGAGTTAAGAAATGGAGGGAATCCACCGAACATGCAAGCTCCAGCGTTCAACAAAGCAGAACATGAAGGATTAATGGTTTGGAGATTATCTTGTTTGTGTGTCTCAGTGTGAGAGACAGATACGAAACAGAAGCCATTTCCAGAGTCTGATTTTAGCGACGTGGATCTTTGGCGTAAACAGTCTCATCGATTTTCTGTCCCGGGGACGATGAAAATATGCTACTTATTACGTCACTTTTGTTGTGGCGGCGAGTGCGTGTGAGAACGCCACCCTGGGAACTTCACCCAGAGATTCACTGGTTTCAAAAGAGACGTGGTTCCGGGTGCAAAGAGAAACAATCAAGCGTTTGTCCGAAATATGATTAAAAGAATACCTTATCAGTGCTGGATGCTACAGGTGGGCCAAATGCTACGGAGGTGTGGTTCTAATGGAAACCAAAACTCAACCAATAATAAGACAAACATAGTAAAGTCAAGCCAGGAAACGCCACCGCCCAGCCGCTGGCACCGCCACGAGCCGCCAGCAACTGAAGAGGAAGATACACAAAGTAGTGGGTAGTTACACAACACAGACAAAACAGTCAAACCAGCTAAACAAATTACAAAACCGATAAGCATTAAACTACTGAGAACACATGAACCAATAAGCAAAAATTATCTTAGACAAATAACACAAATAATAGAAAGAAAAACGATGCAATGAATGAATTCTTAAAAGCCCCACAGTCGCTTAAATCATTGGGTTTAAACCCAATTAAGAAAACATGTGGCCTTAATCCCAGGGCGATGCGTAGTCCAGCATGAAGCAGCAAGCAGCGGAACGCAGAACAGCCATGCGGAGTGAAAGCTTCACAAAAAATACTTTACTCATAAATAGAACAGGTGAACACAGAAAGAGAAAACGCGAACTCACTCCACAAAAGAACTAAATACAACCAAAACAAAATCCTAAATACCGAGCTCTACATGGAAAAAGAGGAAAAAGCAAAACACTGCCAAAGCCAAAAATATCCAATTTATACAAGAGGAGCAAAAACACGCTGCAGATACACAGACAGGCAAGGTAGACACACGAGCTGGGAACTAGACACCTGGCGCCGCAGCGTCGTCAGCAGGGCAGGGTTTAAAGAACAAACATGTCTAAATGATCATTGACTGGCCGGCGTGTCCACAGGTGTTCGGCCACGCCCACGCCCACGTCCACGCTGCAGAGGGCGTGACATTTTCCTTGCGTTTTGTTGGATATTATTTTCATTCATCTAACCGCTTATTCCGTTATCGGGTCGCGGGCCAAGCTGGAGCCAATCCCAGCAGTCAATGGGCGAGAGGCGGGGTACACCCTGGACAAGCCGTTATTATTATTTTCAATTAATTAAATTCTCTGAATTAAGAACAGCAGAAATAGAATCAACAAATCACTGTTTGCTTGGATGAAGACGTTTCACTTCTCATCCGAGAGGCTTCTTCAGTTCTGACTGACCGGTAGAGAGTCCAGATACTTGCAGATACAAATGAGTGAAAACTAAGACAGTAAGTCTCATCAGCATAACTTTGTCTTCATTTACCTTGACCTGGATGCCTGAGAATCGACACAGTCATATGCATGAAGAAAATGCATGTCGCAGAGCACCAGCTAATGCTCTTAAATTGCTGGCTCTTTGCGGCTAGAAGATTTCCAATTTGCATTGATGTCAAAGCATCAAAAGAAACGGAACCCGAAACAGCAAGCAACTATTGAACACAAGTAATTCACGAGGAAGGATATTAATTTCATGCTTCCAATAGCTGCGTTTGGCAGTCATCTCGCTGCGGTCTCGCTTCAGTGGCTTGAGATCTTAGCGGGATTAAATTAACATTCCTCTGATTCTGATCAGGAAGTCAATAAAGGTGGGGGTTGCCTCCTCTTCCCTCAAGATGTTCTCTACCCCGACATCACAGATTGTGTTTGTTCTTCCTCATCAAGCTTCTTGTGAGATAAGAAATCAGCGTCTAAAACCTGAGTGTCATTTGCAGAGATTATTATTTACTGTCTAGATATTTTTCTAACACCAGAAAAATCCACTCGCCACTTCTCAATAAAGAAATCGAGTCAAATTTGATTGAATATTTTACTCAATGTCTGAGATTTTTAATCCCCCCCACCAAAAAAAATACACCTGTTCCCTCATTATGCCTAAACATTTATTAGCATTTTTACACATCTGAAAGGCACCTCTAGAAGTAGACGTCACGGTGAGACTTTTGAAAACAGCATAGAAATGATCACATTTGCACCTGTTTTGTCTGCGTTTAGCTTAGCCGTGCCCAACATGAGTCACGTTTGTTCATTTGAGTCTTCTTCCTGCGTATGGCTTTAGATCCACAGCTCGGTTGTAGCCGTTCCCGTGTCTCGCTATCCAGATTCCTTTGGCTGAGGTGTCCATTTGGCGGCCGGTGTTTATTTGAGTCTATTTTTGTGAACTCAGGCAGGACTTCATCTGTGCACTCCTGCCCTGACACCCGACGAAGCCTCAAGGAAGGGGAAAATCAGGAGTGAGTTGTGAGCTTGGATCAAAGCCACGTGCATCAGGAGTTACTGCCCCCTGCCCCCGAACCCCATCCCTCTTGGCTGTCCCCTCTGTTTGCCCCCGTCCTTGCTTCTCCCTCTAGACTGACTGATGGGAGCTGACACGAGCCTCGATCGCTCACACTGGATCTGCTGAGCTCATTCTGAACCCTCGGTCTTGTCCCTTATTGTCTACCCTCGATCTCACTGTAAGCACCTTCCCAATGCTTCATGGGTATCTGTGCACATTATTGCATTCCGAGCACTAAAAGTTTGAGGATGTTTGTTTTATAGTATTCGCTCATATTGTTCAGTACAACCAAGCAAGTGTCATCACATCCTCCTTCTGGTCCTGTTGGTCTACAAGATCCATTCCTCCTTTTTGAAGATAAGAAAATGAGAGAACATTCACACTTGTTTTGACAGGACTCGGTTTTACTTGCGTATCATGTCCTAAAAAGACACGCGCTACTGTCTTGTGTCACTGAGGTTCTTTTGTCCTCCCAATGGGACCACATCCAAGTTGATGTAACACAATCAGAGCAACTGCACAGTCTTTTCCTGGTGATGTGCGTCAGAGTTGAGTGATGTCACACATCTCTCACCAAGGACGGTCAGCTGTCCTCTTACCCTAACCATGTTGTTAACGAGCCTAAAGTTGATGGAAACGTGAAGGTATGCTGCTTTATGTTGTCACACACACACATAGCAATCCCAGAGGAGCAGTGGGCAGGATTTATACCACCAGGGAAGCAAGTTGGGGTTAAGTTTCTTGCTCAAAGATACATCGACATGTCGCCCAAGGGGCCTTGGTCTCAAACCAACGACCTACCACTTACAGCGCAGCTCCTCTGTGACTTCTTCTTCTAAATCTGAAGATCTTTTTTGTCTGAACTTCTGTGTGACCTGCATCTGGGTTCAGTGTGAAAGAAATGTCCAGCATTACTGCATATTGAGAGCAACACATCATTAGCACGACATCTCACCGTAAAGCGCTGCAGAGAGTCATTATGTTGTGGCGTGATGGCAGTCCATCATTTTTAATTGGCCTCAGGCAAGAAAGCATAAAACAATGTTGATGGAAACACCTTTTGATCCTTAATTTTGTGCATCAGTTTTTGAATGATGAAGTAACCTTTATTTGAGCATGCTCAGAGAGAGAAAAACATGAAATGTCATTTGGCCACTCTCAGAGCTGCGACATCTGCAGGCAAATACATTAGTAAAGTTAACTGTGATTGGTGTGATTACATACCATCATGAAAAACAACACAACTGAGTTAAATGGCAGAAAACAAGCCAAATCTTAGCTGCTTTTCCCTGCTGTATGAAATCAGGTTGCCCAGACTCAATGTGTGTGAAGCCTCCTGCTCTATGTGAACAGATCCCTGCAGCCACACAGTCTGGGGAGAAAAGCACGAGCACATCATCTAAAGTCTTTAAGGTGTCATCTATTTGTTCCACATCGCATGCAAGGAGAGATAAATGTTGATTGTTGCAGCATTTCACCACAGTTTGAATTTCTATACCGGCAGAATATGTCACAGATGCAGAAAAATGTTAATGTGAAAGGGCGATGGTGCACCCAGCAGAAAGAGATGGATGTAACTGGCTGTGCGGAGGTACCCTAGCATGAACGAATCAATAAAGGGACTCGGATTCAAGCCATAGAATTAAAAGGATTTATTCGGTATCGAAATGCTCTGAAATCTCCATATCAGCTGTAGCAAAGCACAAAAATGTGTCACGTAAACAGATTAAACAAAAGTCAATTCTGCCCTTCTCCAGCCTCCCAGCAAATATAGCAGGATTAAGCCGAGCCAGTTCTCGAGAAAGAACAGACAGACAGACAGACAGACATGGGGCCATGACGGTGTGATGGGTGGCACTGCTTCCTCACTGCAAGGCAGACCTGTAGCTTTCTTGTGTGGAGTTTAAATGTTCTCAGTGTATCTGCGTGGGTTTCCTCCGGCTTCTCCAGCCTCCTCTCACTGTCCAAATCATGCAGCAGAGGTGTTTGTTTTTCAGCCTGTATCCCTGCAATGAACTGGCAACTTGTCCAGTGTGTGTAGCTCATAGCTAGGTGTCTCCTGGGATTGGCTCCAACCTCCCCTCAACCCTGCACAAGATAAGAGATCGCATGAGATGGGTGGAACAATAGTAATAACATAATGTGGGTTACGGCTTGGTAGCCACATTCTATCATTTAAAAGTATAAATTGGGAAAAGACGTATACAAACATCTATCTCGAGAGAATAATTCAAAATGGAATAGATTTATATTCATGATGTTTGTGGTAAATTCTTCAGAACGTAACTTTGGAACCTTTAACATGTGACACATGCTGAGACGGATGGTTTTACCTGCTGTTGAGTTTGACTAGTAATTGAATCAAAGATTGTCTGGTAAAGTCCCAATCACAAGCTTCACATACATTCAGACTCTCTCACACACACACACACACACACACACACACACCAACGCACCTACACACGCACACACAAACGACATCTTCACAAGATAACCTTCCAAACAAAGACTGTTGTCAGATAAAGTCAGACAGTTCCAATAATTTATCATCACAGTTGCAGTGTTGAGTGTTCGGAAGGATTTTTTTAGTCCCTGAGCACAGTTTTGAAAATAACTGGATTTAGTGAAATAATTCAGCCACATCTTTATTGTATACATTTCCAATCGTGTGTGTGTGTGTGTGTGCTTCTCAGACATCACAGCAAAGGAGTTCATTGGCTTGAGAGGAAAGCAGCGTAGCCGCTACGTGCTGCTGGTGGACTTCCTGTCCGAGATGCTCTCCGTTCCACCGGATGACGTCAACATCTTTAGCTTAATGGACGTGAAGGGGCGAATGCTGGATGTCCGCTTTGCTGTTCTGGGCGGGGCTTCCTTTCTACTGCCTGAGAAGATGCATGGGTATCTGGCAGCCCACAAACAAAAGGTATTTCCTAAGGCATGTTTAACCATCAGTTCAGTCCAAAGCGTATGTTAAGGTATAAAATGCACTTAAAAAACTAATAGCAAATGACCTTATGGGCTGTTTCTGTTTTTAACATGGTAAATATTTTTCTTATCCCTCACCCCCGGTGTTTTGGGAATTTATCGGTTAAACCATCATAAATGGTGGATAGTCGAGGACTGTCTGAAGCGCTCAGTGAAGGAGTGGCTCAGGACCAATCCCTGTTCCACGCCTTGAACCTCGCCCTTTCCCCGACCCCTCTGCTCTGCTCTTAGGGTAGTGTGAGGAGAAGGTAATCACAGAAGTGTTGGTTAACAGAGGTGGTGTAATGTTCCCATAAAAGAAGTGCAGAAAAGTCAGAAAATGATGATGACAGTGAACACAACAATGAAGTTCCTTCTATAGTTTTGTTATTGCAATACCATAAATAGATTCATTTTAACATTAGTACTTTATCCAGGACTCATTTTTAGTTCAAATGTAGAGGCAGTAGTTGAAATTCTGAATCAGCGACGATCTGATTAAATGCAAAGAAGACTTGATCTCTGAATCACAACCTAAAAAATGTATGAATAAAATGAAAATGAAGGGTTTAGGTTTATGGTGTGAAGTAGTAGTGAATTATTCTTGGTTATGGTTGTCAACTTCCTTTCTCACTCTGACTCTCCTGAAAGTAGTAAAAAAAAACACCACATCATTACCGTGGATACAATGACAGATTTCATTGGAATAGTGTGAGGAAACTACATAATATATTACAAAGGTCAAATAATTTAGACACTTAGAAATGTCTCACATTATATATTTTACTCGTACAGTCAAAAGGTACATGCTCATTATATTTAAGATTAAATGTCACGGTTTTGGTAGCTAATAATGAAGGCATAAAAGTGATATTTGAAATGACCCAAACTCCTACATATGAATTCAGAACCTGAAATTAACGAGAAAATAAGTTCAATTAAAAAAAAAAAAACAATCGATACAAAAATAGTCCAATAGTTTTTTGCACAGTAGAATTAATGATGGTGGTACCATTAAAAATAAAGACAAGTCCAAACATGAGATTAAAAGTTTTTTCCTGATATATGAATTATTCTTGGCAAATGTAGCTTCCTTTTTTCCAGAAATACCAGCTCATATTGACAAAGATTTGTGTGAACAGGGAAACTGATGCATCCTGGTCTACACAGGTAAATGAGACCTGATGTAAACTGGTGTCCTGGACAGTTTTTTTCTGGGTCAATGCAGAAAATTATAATGACTTTTTTTTTTTTCCACATTTATAGTCCGTGAGTGTGGAACATCCTCTTACACCCAAACCAATTTTGCAGGAAAGGGCAGTGAGGATTATGCCTGTAAGTCTAGCTTACAGACATCATGACAAAAATGCATTAACAAAACACGAACTCTATTACATCATAAACTGTCTGCCTACGCGATATTTTAGCCAGTAGAGAGGGAACATTCTAAACCAAAATCTTCATTATTTAGCGGAGAGCAAGAAACACACAAACACTTCATCACATCGATGCTCTGTGGCCGCTGGCCGCAGTCGGGACTCATTTCACGTTTTAAAATCCTGAATGTGTGTGTGTGAAGCATAGAAATGAGGACTATAGCCCTTTCACCAGCAGGAATAAAATGACATCAGGCATCCTCACAGGGAATGATGAACCATTTTGTGTTTCCATTAGGAATGAAAAGAGTAATTGCCGAGTCGGTTGATGTTCGGTTACCGCTCTCAGCCCTATCCCTCCTAGCTTCTGTCCTGTCATCCTCTGCATTTGTTCCTTGCCACCAAAAAATAGGCAAAAGAGAATCATGCCCAGATGTGATTTTTTATTTTTGGGATGAGAAAAGCATGGCCATAGAGAGCCAGACAGGGACAGAATGATATACTGTAAGTGGGTAGAAAGGAGAGTCTTTCAGGTATGATTTGTAATGTGAGCCTGAGCACTGAGCGTTTCAGCTGAATTCAGCCAGGTTCTCCAGAGAAGGCATTGATCAGAATGAGATGTGAAGTGTGGCGATGGTGAGAATGAACGAAGGACACAGAGGAGGGGGGGGGGGGGGGGGGCTGTTGGAGGGGATAGAGGGAGGAAGAGAGATGGGGCATGTTGAGAAAAGAAGGAAGATGAAGCAGTGCTTATTATTAATGTCCTCAGCACTCCAGCAATGCCTCAGAAGAAGAATCTTCATTCCCCCGTCTTTCTATTTCTTTCGCCTGTACCTCAATAATGGGAGTTAGCCCTTGCTGCTATACGCTGGCAGGCTCCACTTGAATTCCAATGTCGGAATATTGGTTTTCAACTTTTGAAGAAGTATTTGCGTTGTGCTCAGATAACGACGTTTACCTTGTTATTAATGTGGGCCTGAGTGCATTGTGGAAAGCCTCATGTATTAGGAAGTGTTCTGTTCAAAAGCAATATGTCTCTGTGTTCTCTCATTGTATTCTGTTCAAAACAATTCGATGCATATCATTTTTACAGCGGCATTAGAAAACTCTATGGGAAAGACGGGAATGCTGATGCTTTCAACCATGGCGCTTTGAGGATTGGCTCTTCTTATCCATCTCCTTATTTCTCTGCTCCATGTGGTTACAACTCGTAGTCTCCCCCAACCCTTTCCCGTCTTCTTCCCCCAGTGCATGTCTCTGCTGCGTGTCTCAATGGCTTCTAAAGTTAAAAATCTCAACGATGCATTACAGTAGTCCCTCATTTTCCGCGGGGGTTACGTACCAAAAACAACCCACAATAAGTGAAATCCGCAATGTAGTAATTTTTTTTTTTTTTTACAATTATTATACATGTACATAAATGTTTTAAGGCTGTAAAACCCCTCACCACACACTTTATACACTTTTAACAGTCAGGCATTAATCTAAATGGATTGTTTCAGTATTATAGAATGAAACCAAAGATCAAAACCTTTTCAGAATGAAACATTTGTTTGAGAAATAAAACTATAAGCCTCTTTTTACACAGAGAATAAGAGCGCTATTAAACAAACGCTTAACAAATAAACATGATAGCTTTTAGAAATAACGAATTTAATTTTAATGATCAACCTACGAGGTTGAACACATAAGAAGTTATTAATAGCAACTCGCACGTATTTCACAGTTCCTCCGACCGCGCCCCTTCGTCTTGCCCCGTTTCAAGTGCAAAAAAAAAATCTGAAATTGCACTAAAAAACTCCGCGTAGCAGCGAAGTCGCGGAAAATGAACCGCATTATATCGAGGGACTACTGTATTCTGTGCTGTTGAGAGCCACAACAAAGAACTTGACCTACATTAAGGTTCTCCTGAACTCTGTTTTCCTTGAGTATTGTACTGTTCATTCATTTTTAATAAATACAGTAATACCTTAGCATACGAGTATAATTCGTTCCTGGAACGAGCTCGTAACTAAAATAAATTGTTCCCACATACAGTAGTAACTCGACATACTAGTGCTTTGACACACGAGTGTTCCGAGACACAAGCAAACCTGCGAGAAACATTTTGCTTTGAGACACGGGGAACTTCCAGATGCTGGCACTAATATGGCCGAGTGCTGCGAGCACGGTTCACTCGATCAGTTCAGGTATTCACCATCTCTCGTGTTATTTTTCAATTATTTACGGGATTTTGGCTGTATCTGTGAGTATTTGACACAGTTTGAGGCGGGCCTGTACTTTTCCATGCACCAACTTGAAGTTATGGAACTTCATCTCTGAATCGCCCGCTTCTGAAGGTAACTATGTTATCTTAACCATAATAGACCATCTCAAAATCTATTCATCTCATTCCTCTGCCTAAGCTTCCATCAGCCATAGAAACAACGGAAACACTATTTCAGCACGTCTTCTGCCTCCATGGACTCCCCTTCGATGTTGTGTTGGACCTGGGGCCCCAGTTTACTTCTCGTTTCTGGTCTGAGTTCTACAGCTTTCTGGAAGCTAAGATCAGTCTATCTTCCGGGTTCCGTCCTCAGACGAAAGAGCAGGTGGAGAGGATGGACCAGGAACTGGAGACTACACTACACTACCTCCAATAATTCATCATCCTGGTCCAAACAGCTCCTGTAGGTCGTGTACACACAACTCGCTTTCTAGCTCGGCCACTGGACTCTCTCACTTCAAGTGCTCTCTTGGGTACCAACTGCCATTATTCTCCGAGCAGGATGAGGAAGCCAGTATCCCATCTGTCGAGGCTTTAATTCGCCGATGCCAACAAACCCGGAAGCGAGCCAGAGCCAACCGTCTGCGTATCACTGATGCGTAGCAACGGGAGGCCAACCGCCGTCGCACCCCTGCTCCACGGTACACCCCTGGACAACGGCCTTGGCTTTCCACCTGTGGACTGTGTGGACTCCAGGAAGTTGACACAGCAAAGCTCTTCACCAAACGAAACTGGAGGAGACACCCCGCTATGAGCAAGTCTACGACCGACAAGCTGACTCGCCAGGTGGATAGCGATGACCTGCAGGCCGATAAACATGGTGGAAGACGAGGGGTTAACAGGAGGTGTTACTAACTGCGTCCAGTGACCCATCATACAAGCCTCAGAGCAGGAAGTCAGAGATGAAAACCAGAAAGAACAAATACATTCTTGAAAAATACAGCAGAATGTAAATGATGGGACTGCATCTGTTGGAATGGAAATTTCCCTCTGGGATTAATAAAGTTTTCTGATTCAAATCAAACAATAACTTAATTTATAAAGCTATTATATATTAATATTTTGATCTGCCACGATAATGTAATGAATTTAAATGAAAATACCGCAAGTTGAGGGCTTTTAGGTGAGATTAAAAAATAGATTAATTAATTACAGATCATAATTAATTAATCGCACAGATTTGTTTAATCGCCTGACAGCACTAGAACTGCTGTCAATCCATTGTTTTTACAATAAGATGCTGTCTTTCTAATGAACAGTCACATTAGTCTGACCAATATCTCTATGTAGGGAACTGTGTGAAACTTGTGCATTGATTACCTGCTATGAAAGACTTTCATTAAAAGCTGGTGAAGTACAGTGTTGCATCATGTTCTTATTTGTAAGTGGATACATTCAGTCTAACATTACTCAAACCACTATCAGTGCGTAACATTTAATGGAGCCGGTAGAAGTTAATCATGATAAATTGTGCTTTGTTAGGACCTCTTCTGAATGTTTCACCGTGTAGTTCTAATCAGGGAGGATGGGAATAGAAAAAAGATTAATAAACAGGCAAATAGTGGGGCAACAGTTCTGTAATGGCCATTACATTTTCAGAAGTAAATCAAAGCTGGACAGAGAGGAAAGCAGCAATCATTATAAGCTGAACTCTTTAAAGGTTAAGCAGCTATGACTATCATACTTGCTGTCCTTCATGCGTTCATGTTGTGAAATACGTCATCAAATGCCTGATAAATCATTCTGATTCATGTGGAGCCAACATTGGACAAAACTAAATCATACTGTAATCCCACGGAAGCAGCACCGACATGGGGCTTTAGAGATACATGTGTACTGTGAGCCTCATTCTCATCATTAGTCTCCTACACAATGCATGTTTAATGTAATCTTCTCAATGCTGGAAACGCTCTTGCATACTAAAATCAATGGAAACAATGAGTAGAGGCGACTAGAAATGGAAAACGGATGGAATGGGAGCTCTGCAGCTGGTGTGAGATATCACTCTGCAACAGCAATGATCCACACAAGGTACCATTCAGGTAAATGGTTGTAATAGATGTGTGCTGCGTTTTTGGTGAGTGGAACCTAATAACAGTCATACAATTACACTACAACACTTTGTTACATGTACACTTTCCATCTAATTTTACTTTCCACTCCTGTGTCAAACTACTGAACCCAGTGAGTTGTGGTTGTCTCTATGCCTCGTCACCATTTTGCCCACTTTTTCAGGAAGCCATGTGGAAAAATTGCCACGACAGTGCCTACTAGTGTTGAGGGTCTCGAGATCGGTCTTGGTCTACATGACTAGCTTTAAGGGACTCGGTCTCGTCTCGGAATCTAAGGCATTTTTACTCTGTCTTGCCTCGGTCTTGGACAGGACGGACTTCTTGTTTTTTTTTTATTCAAGACCGGTCGAGACCAGGAATGTTCCTAGTAACATTTTGACATTTTGTGAAAATGTCATTAAGATCCGTCTGTAACCTTTTGAGTTATCTTGCTAACAAACATGCAAACCAACGGCAGCGATTACCGTACATAACCCCACCTTGGCGCACATAACAATAAATAAATAAGGACAGTTTAAATGTTAAGAGATTCTATCACACCAGTGGACTCCTTAGCGAAACTGTTGCATTTTGTTTAGGTGACAAGGATGCACCGGAAACTGAAACATGGCATCATGAAGGACGGAGCAGCTTTTTAGCTTCCTGTGACGTTCCTTAACTTATCCTTGTTTGTTTTATCCTATAACTGGCACTGTTCACACTTTGTTGGTGGGAAGCTGGTGGATTGTTACTTCACTGGTCCCTCCCACTCTTAGGTAGAACTACTCGAACCAAAAGAGAAGCACCTTGAAGTACAACGTGTACTCCATGCAGTAGGTTAGGTATTTATTTATTTCAGGCAATGACAAAAAGCACACAAAACAAAACAACCCGTGCATCGCACTTGCCACACTTAAACAATAAGTAATAAGTAATATGCCAATTCAGCCTGAAAGGGAGTGGGAAGAAGAAAACTTATTTAATCCCACCCCTATTTCTCATAACATATAAACATAATAAGCTCCTCTATTTCAAGCTCCAAATCATATCAACAACAACTATAAGCACTGTATGATTTCGAAAAATACAACAAAATATCGGCTGAAACTAGCGAAATTACAAAATAATATTCTCTTTTTTTTTTTTTCATTATGGTGTTACCACAGGTAACAGATGACTGTTTAAACAGTCATGCCAACATTATTAATAAACAATACCAGCAATGGTAACAAACGTACCAACAATGGTAATGGAAACAATAAGTACCTTCAAGACCCTCTGTTTGAATATTGCGAGTAAACCAGCTGTCTATATACTAGCTTAAATTGATGAATACTTTGACATTGCTTGTGGTGTGTATCCAGACTGTTCCAAAGTTTAACCCCACGTACAGACAAACAAAAACTTTTGAGTGTGGCTCGAACTTGAGGAAGTTTAAAAACTCCAAATCCTCTCAAATCATGAGCAGCTGCTCGAACAGTAAAAAAACGTTGTAGGTTAATGGGTAATGATTTGTTAAATGCCTTGAACAGAACTACTATAGTGTTGTATTTCACAAGATCCATAAATTTGGATCCAGTAAAGGGCCAGTTTCACATTGTGTTTGAAAGACGGGATCTCTAGCCAATCTTGATTTCTTCCTTTTTGTCTCTCTCCATTCAGCTGCAGTCATTCCTACAGATCAGCGTGTTCCAGATCCGGGTGGATGAGTGTCCTGGATCAGAGTGTGCTGGAGCCAGTGGCTGCACCAACGTTTTGAATGTGCAAGACATACCCACAGTGGTGGATTGTGGGAGTATGAGTCTTATATCGCTGACCGTGGAATCCACAGCGGTGTGCTCCTGCCCAGGTAGAGAGCAGTCCCACCAGTCCTGTGGCACCTATCCCAGAAACCCCTGCTTAAATGGTGGCGTGTGTATGGATACACAGCATGGCTATAGGTGAGTTTAAACACCAAACCCAAGTCACAACAGCAGGGCAAGGGATTTTTCAAATCACAAAAAAGCCACAAACATTTTCATGTTATTCCATTTCCATTCATAAATCATGATTCCTATTATGATACTAATTACAAAATGCTGATACCTGCATATCTGAAAGAATTTACGTAATTGTTTCTCTCGGGTAAAAATCCTCCTTACATTTTAATTTTATCATGTTTAAAAAAACACAGAGCCAGAACATTAAGGCCTTCAGATTCACAAGTCTTTTGACTTAGAGAGAATTTAGATCTCCGATCACCAAAATGAAGGATGAACTGTACCAGTTTGGTTAAAGACATTTCACCTCTCATCCAAGAGACCTCTTCTGTTCTTATTGACTGGTATAGTGTTGAGATATAGCCCTAACCCCTGAACCATTGGAGCAGAAAACAAAGAACTGAAACCACCAAACAATAACACTCGTTAGAGGTTCTCCTTGGGAGTGACCAGGTTGGATAGGATTAGAAAGGAGGCAATAAGAGGGACAGTGAAGGTTAGCTGTTTTGGAGACACGGTCAGCGAGACCAGACTCCGACTCTCGGTGCTTTTTGAGTGATACCAGCTCCTTCCTTTCCTGGTTGGAGAAGTTGGATGCAGGTATTTTGACACTAGCGAGAGCGGCTGTAACCTTGATTCTGCGTTGTTCTGCTTTTGTATCTGCCAGCGTTTACTGATGGCTGATTCTGTCGCTGTAATGAGGCCTACCACTGGGATATGTTTTGGTCTAATGGCAAAATCCAGTCCCTTGAATAGGACGTCCTTTTCTGCTTCTGTGAGAATTCTGTCTGACCGTTTCATCACCCAATCCTCCAGTGTCTTGGTTTGACCTGTACTGCGGTCCTTGTTCCTCCAGGTCAGCTCAGTTGTTCTGTTCGGATGGTTCACTTTTGACAATTCAAACAATTCAACAATCCTAATTTGTGTGTTTGGCGTTCCGTGCCCTTGGTGTGCTGTGCCATCTGCGCCTTCTCCACCATTTTGGTGACGTCCTTCAAGATTTCCCTTGATGGGAGAGGTGCTAATTCCTCCACTATTTGGTCAATCATGGCAGCCAGTGTATCAAGAGCAACTTGTGGCTAAAACGCAGATTGATGAAGTGAAAAAATACAAGTCGATGAATACAATAATAAAATATTCTCAGTTACATTTAAATGTTGTAGCAGTGCAGTGGTTTGATTTTACACTTGCAAGCAAACGGAGACATTTGAATACCTGCGAATACTTCTCCTTGTATGTTAATGATCTCTTGCTCTCTCTCTCTCTCTCTCTCTGTGTGTGGGTTCTTTGCCAGGATATGGAGTTTGACATGATTAACATTTGTCATTCAGCTGTTCATTGGATCTTGTGTTTCAGCTGTTCTAT
This sequence comes from Brachionichthys hirsutus, assembly GCF_040956055.1. NCBI lineage: Eukaryota > Metazoa > Chordata > Actinopteri > Lophiiformes > Brachionichthyidae > Brachionichthys > Brachionichthys hirsutus. Next base: position 15,240,785 of record NC_090897.1, on the reverse strand, counting down.
AAGCCATCATAACGCTAATGATGAGAATTGATAAGATTCATATGATTCCAATTCCGTTTTCGATTCCGTGTAACGATTCGGTTCTTTATAGATTTCCTCATCGATCCTCATTTGGAAAAAAGGGAGAAGAAACAGGCCGATTAACAATAACTTTGTTCTATATCTTATTTCACAATTTTCAGTTGAATGGTCTCGTCTTTAAGAAGATGAATGAATGAATGAATGAATTTATATAATTCAATAAAGGTCTCAATGGCCATGTATTCTTATTTGGGGAAAGAAACCATTTTAAGGAGGAAAAATTCAACCATGTTCACTAATTATTTTCATTAGCATAATTTAAATGTAACAAGAAAATTACTGCATGCCTGCTGTTCAGAATAATTGTCATCCCTGTTCATGGTCCATTTCTCAGCACTCTGTTACAATGGAAGCTTGTTATGTATAAAATATAATTTTGCAGGGGCAATAAAAAAAGAACTCCTTAAAGTGGTTTTCAGGTGCCAAAATACTCTGCTGGCGAGGAAAATAAGACACGTCTGCTCGCGTTATTGTCACTCTATGAAGAACCACAATGTAGAGTATCAGCCAAAGGTTTGGACGCACCCAATCAGGCATCATTGTTTTGTTATTTCTGCATTGTAAATCAATGCTGAAGATGATATAACACAGAATCATGTACTATGTGGTGTGCTGAGGTAGTGCTCTTACAGTAAATATTAACTGTATAACTACCAGCAAAATCTATGAGTACATCTAAATTGGTACATTCACATTTCAGCCGACACACGAGCATTGGACACTTTACTGACCGTAAAGGCGCACCTAAAATCCTTTAATTTTCTCAAAACATGGTGCGCCTTTTATGTGGCGCACCGTGCTCAAAGATCAGTCCAAATGTTTTAGTATGACTTTGGTAAGAGACGAAGCCACGGCGTTAGATGGATTGTCAGAGCGTTACGGCTGCCGTCGTCAGGAGTTTCGTGGAGTGATACGTAACGGTGATGTCCCTCAACATAGTATTATGGTCAGGAGCCTCGCGGAGTGATACGTACCGGTGCTGTCCTTCAACATAGTATTATGGTCAGGAGCCTCGCGGAGTGATATGTACCGGTGCTGTCCTTCAACATAGTATTATGGTCAGGAGCCTCGCGGAGTGATACGTACCGGTGCTGTCCTTCAACATAGTATTTTAGTCAGGGGCCTCGCGGAGTGATACGTGCTGTCCTTCAACATAGTATTATGGTCAGGAGCCTCGCGGAGTGATACGTACCGGTGCTGTCCTTCAACATAGTATTATAGTCAGGGGCCTCGCAGAGTGATACATACCAGTGCTGTACTTCACCGTAGTATTATGGCATGCTGACGAAGCAGATTTCCAACTCAAGGCCATCAGTCCCGCAGCAGAACACGGGAATAGAGCAGCGGCGAGAGAATCCAGCATTAATGATTCAATTGAGGAAGGGGAGGAAGCAAGAAGATGAGTTTCATCTTGACAATAAGTTGAATAAAGTTTAACATATCTGACTGTTTCTTTTCGCTTAATGCGCCTTATGTATGAAAATAGACCTGTTCATTGATGCTGCGCAAAGTTGTGCCTTATTATAAGGTGCGCTTTATGGTCTGAAAAATACGGTACACACATTTTCCAGGAATATTAGAACAAATATTTCCCAACAGGAAAGCCTTACCAGATGTGTCAAACTCATGTGGCCCTCTAAGTAATTTTTTGTGGCCCGCGAGAGCTGTGTGTTTTTTAAAGGCTGCATCTGTCACACATGTTCTTAACAGCCCACATTTGTTGGTTGTTCTGCAGTTCTGCCCCTCTCAACTGTGACAAAAGAGTTTTGAACAAAGTTAATGCCATAACTTGTGTTGGATGATATTTTTCTTTCTTTATTATTTTATATTATTTCCTTGAATAAGTTTGATTATTGATCGATGGAGTAGTGTGGTTTTCTTAACCTGATCAATTGAAAGGATTAATGTTAAAATAACAGCAATAATCTATCCATATATTTTTACAACTATACAATTGAATATGCAACGTTTGTAACTTAAGTAGTGAACTGATCAAACGGAAAAATTCAGAAACATGGCAATAACAATAGCAACACGCTGCAGTCAGGAAATTAATAATCTGCTGGCGGTGACTATTGAAAGTTATTTGAACTTTTTAGTTGTTTCCCGCATGTGCTGACATGTTGATCCAGGCTTCATATGGCGCTCAGGATCAGCACTAGACAGCTCCATGGGTAGTCGGCTACATATGGAGCTTTCCAGTGCTGATCCTGAAAGTGACGTCTTTTCCGCGGCATTGACTCGGGGAACGTTCTTTATCTTGCCCACTTTGGTTGGTTTTTTTGGTTTGCGCATGTCCATGACAAGACAAGGTGGTGGCTTTTTGGTTTTGCTTTGATTTTGTATCGATTATCTTTGTTCCTGCGTGATGATTGCATTTGAATGGAACTTTTCACATTATTAGATGTGTTAATTTATTCCCATCACAAACTTTGGTTCATACTTATGATTTTTCTCATTTGCAGTATTCCTTTATCTCTAACAATTTTTAAGTTACAACCTTTTAAAAAGGTTATATCAAAACTGAATATTTTATTGTAATGACTGTGGCGGCTAAATAATTAAATAACAAATTATTATTATTTAACAGCATGTTAAGGAGTAGTTACATTTATTTTACATTAAATTACATTACATTTAGTTACATTTTTTACTGTGTTTCGGTTTACATTTGGCCTTTGGAGGGCAAACATAATGCTAATGCGGCCCTCGGAGAAAATGAGTTTGACACCCCTGCTCTATACTGATTGAATAATCTTGTGTGCAAGATCAGGCAGGCAACTGGTGGCCATTGAGTATTAGTACACATGTTGAGATACCAGGCCTGTCCTGAGGTTTGAATCTCATTTTTGCTGCCTCAAGATCATTAAGCACCATCTCGTGCGAGCTTTATGCCAACTTTTTGCTTTTGTGGGCAAGCGGGTCTCCCAGGCTGGCTTGGGCGCTCGGTTCTATGATGTCTTTTCTGCTGCTTGGTTATGTAGGAAAGTTTCACATCATAAATTAATTAAGTCCCAGTTTGACTGTTAATGGACCAATTATACCAGGATGATATCAAGATGAAAACAATTAGCACTTATTACATTCAGTTTTGTCGAGCCTATTTCCAGCTTTTAATAATATCTACACACAGCAAATGAAGCCCGCTAAGATATGCGAGCGAGAGGGCAGGGGAGAAGACAGATGCGAAGGAGGAATTAAAAGGAAATTAAGTGAGTGATCATAACTTCAAGGCATACACGTCTGAGACTCCGTGCAGCTGTGTGTGAGTGTGTTCATGCTGTTTTCGGTTCAGACGCAGATGCTGGCAAGAAGCATAGGTGATTAAAACGTGATGGAAATGAACCCATCAAAATAAACAATAGGGCCATTAAACGAACTTTTATTTCATAGTATGGCAACAAATATTTTAATAACCAATAAATGCTGAGCTCTTAAGTTGAACTCCCAAATCTTCACCCGTATCTTGCTTATTATCAGCAGTTTGTTGTTTTTCCACCGGCAGGTAGCAATGAATTCCGTTGCAATGCCTTAATGTTACAAGTGTTAGCAGCTGTTGCAGCTAAACGTCCATCTCCATCTAATCTTCCTCTTAATGTTTAGCTACCTTATGGGGCAGGGAGGTTGCGGTTGCACTGAGCGTATCACAGGGAGGTTAGTTGAATTCTTACATTAACTGGCCTTCATGGGATTGCCCCGCCTCTCGCCCATAGCAAGCTGGGATAGGCTCCAGCAACTCCTGTGACCCGCAACGCAGAAAAGCGGGGTGGAGATGAGATGGCCGTCTCATTGCCAGTCCTTTAGCACTGAAGAAGATGAGAGGTGAAACATCTTCAGCGAAACTTGAACAAGTCCATTTGACTCTTTGATTTTGCTCTTTGTGATTATAGAGGATCCCTTTGGTTTGGTTAAGAGTAACAAAGTTACATTTTACCAAGACTTTTGACAAGAAACTACTGTGGCTGCTTTGCCACGAGCACACAGATGTCTGTGCTGATGCAAAAATAGGTGAAGCAATCGTCTCATCTACAAGAAAATGTTAGAAGACTGCTGTTGAAACATCTCATTATTGTCAAAATGCACCTGCAGTGGGAGGTAGGAACCATAAAGAAGATACTGGTCGGTGTTTGTGGGTTTTCTCTACACCTCGATGTTGATATTTTCATCCATTTTCAGATGGATGAAAATCAGCACAGTCCAAGAAATGCAGGACACTGTCTTTAACATCTTCACGGGTGAACTCGATGTTACAATCCACCACATTGATGTGCTCTGTAAAGGGCGCTTCTTGGGTCCTGACACAGTTGGTGCAGTAAAAAGAAGATTTCTGTCAGACCAAACCGGCTGCAGGGCTTTGTGTCACTGACCCCGGCTACACAGTAGTTTCACTGTAACCCTGGTGCCCCCTAATTTCAGAGTGATGGTGTGAGGCGACATGTGTTCCACCTCTGTGATGCAGCGGCAGCAATAACACCAACAGCATGCACCCTTGTGAGAACATGAGTTGGTTATGTTAGTTATATTTGCTATGAGCCAGTGGTTGAAGGCTGCAGCTGCAACAGTACAGATTCCTCCACATCGACTGTCCCGTTTTTATGGCAATCCTATAATATTTTAGTGTGAGGCAGGACCACAGAAAGCCACCCTGAGACTCTCCACCCCTCGGCACCCTGCCTCCACGCCAGTCCAAAGGAATTCGTGGAGATTGCTCATTTGAGTTATTCAGTCAACAATTAATATATATGTAAAGTTAGCTGTGGCTGTAAAAAAAAAAAAGAAAGAAGGTGAGGTCTAGCACGACTCTTCCTCGGTTCTGCAGCAGCAGCTGCAGCCGCCGGCTCCGATTCCAGACGGCGGTGTGTGTGAGGGCGGCCCGGGTCTTGTGTCAGATCTTGCAGGCCCGATCATGGTGTTCCTGTGAGGCGGCTCAGTTGATTTGCGGGTCGTCCAGTGACTGATAGGTCAGCGGTTTGAATCCTGGTTCTGAATTTCCACATGTCGAATTGTCTTTAATTGTAAAGCGCTATGTGCAGTCCAGTTTCCATTTTACTTCTCAATCCGATTGGGTGATAATCAGTTGCTGATGAAAGCGACTGATCCCAGGCTGAGCTTTAACGATGACATCAGACAGCCCAAAACTGCTGAAGAGACTCTCTCCCCTTCACAAATGCACGGTCGCTCTCTGGAACCTCACCTCCTGCCTCTTGTATACCAAAGCCTCTTTTCAACCCATCGGTCTTAAATTCACCACCTGCTATTTCACCAGCCTCCCCTTCCCAAACAGGATCAACCTTCCAAAGTTCACGGACAAATCCTCCCTGAAATAATTGGTCTCCTTACTCGAGACCTGCCAGCCCTCACACTGACACAATATTGTGGTGGGTTTTAGTTTGTGCTCTCAACTCGAAGGGTTGGAAATGTCCAGGGCACACTGTGATGGGAATGTTTTACAGACCTCGTTTTCTGTGTACAAACAATAAAGATCACGCTTGAAGCCGATTGTGAAGCCAGTCTCATGTCTGATCATGAGGCCTCGGTAGAAAAACAAATCTGAATGAGATGAGAGCGTGAAACGTTGGGACGTGTCTTGCTCCTCCTCTTCATCGCGGTTGCGTTTTAATTTGGCGGGGCATCGTGACGCTTTCCTAGGTTCAGTCTGATGTATTTGTGTTCTGCTCTAGTTTTTACATGGTTGTTGAAGCATTTCTTGAAGGCCTTTAATGTGAATGTTAGAGGTGTAGGCGACAGGATTATGCTGAGACATCAGGTTCCTATTCTCTTTGAGAGAGGACATCCAAGACCTGACATTGAAAACGGATCTGGCTGCACGATCAGCCTCGATCACTGACTCAGGGATTTGGCAAAGGGGAAAGGACAGAAAGTGTGACTGCCTGAAAGCCCATCTGCCTGCAGGGTGTCTAACTACAAACCTTCATAGTCATGACGGTGTGAAAATGAGAGGACTAATTCACTATTAGGACTATTGAAATGCAGGTTACATTAAATCCTCAACCTAATCGAGAATGATAACAGATGTTGGATTAAGGCAGAAGATAATTTAACTCAGTTAAAAAAAAAAAAAATCTTTTCAGAATTTTAAACAAAACAGATTTAATTTCCTTCCTTTGAAACGTCTCCCATGCACAAACTATGGCAATGAGACAAAGTGCACAGTTTGGCAGGCGGCAGCTTCAGGCAAGCAATTAGGTGCTGCATTAAATCAAAGAGTTACTTTCATAGTCAAGTGTCCTTCGCCCATCTGTTGCTTGTTAAGGCTGCAGCATTGCTCCTTCATTCTTCTGGTCTGGAATTACTTAATTTGGCAGACATCGCCAGGGGATGCTCAAACGTTGCAGCGTTTGGGTTCGTAGCATTTTCTTCACAAGGCCATGGTTGATGCAGAAATGATTCGGACAGCGTTTATCCGTCTTGCCTTTCTACAGTTATTGCGACTGACTTGCACGTAAAACATATTTACTTTCTTTGGGCGACTACAACTTGAAAATTGAACTGATGTTTCATTCCATTTTTGCTAACATTAAAAACACGTTCAAAACCTCCTATAGAAACAGCTAGCATGTTGTCCGTCAAACACTGCCAGTTCTTGGTTTCAAATTCCCGCAGAAAGGATTAATTGGAGCCTATCTCAGCAGATCAATCTCTAGATCAATCTGTAAACCAAGTCAGAAGTGGAACGAGAGCATTTCAATAAAGCCTTTTAACTACAAACCTGATGATGAATTCAACTCTCCGGCGGTCGAGAACACATGACCCAGTTTGACTCGGTAATTCAGCCTGACTCAAAATGTATTTTCAGTCTTGGCTTTTCATCGGTGAAAGTGAAGGGCTCTTTAAATAAAACACTGATGTGTGGCTCTGATCTCTAATCAACTGTAATCTCGTGCAGATTGAGAATGTTTTGATGAACCTCTGAGTAAGTTTGAACTAATTCAAGAAAAATGCTGAAATATCCTTCCACATATTGCTCATCTCTGGAGCAGTGAAATTGATGATCGACATATTTAGACAAACAAAATACAACGTTCATATTCTTCATACAACAAACATGATGCAGTCTAATTTTGCCTGCAGCCTCGGTCCAACGTTTGGCCATTTATATGATCCCTGTCTTTATAGGTATCCTTTCAGGATGAGTGCAGAAGATGAATTTTAAGTGCCGGTATGCGTGTTAGTAGATCCATGAGACTGTACAAATGTACAGTGATGCTTTGAGCCCAATGCTTATGCAGTAAATCTTAGCGTGGGCAGCTTGAATTTCTTGATGGTGACACGAGAGGAACTTTTAAGTGATCCATTGATTTATTTCATTTCATTTTCTAACCGCTTATTCCGTTATCGGGTCGCGGGCCAAGCTGGAGCCAATCCCAGCAGTCAATGGGCGAGAGGCAGGGGACACCCTGGACAAGCCGCCAGTTCATCGCAGGGCAACACAGAGACAGACAACCAGCCACACACACACTCACACCTACGGGATATTTAGTGTCACCAATCAGCCTAGGCTGCATGTCTTTGGTGGTGGGAGGAAGCCGGAGAACCCGGAGAGAACCCACGCAGACACCTCACAGAATGGCCACAAGCCGGGGACGAACCTGCGACCATCTCGCTGTGAGGCAACAGTGCTTACCACTGCGCCACCGAGCCGCCCCATTGATTTACCATAAAATAAAAACAGCTGTTCCGAAAACATTCCCAAATGATATTATCTAAGGGCCGATGATAGGCTACATCTAGAAATTTGATATGGGGGCATGCCACCATATAATCCATTAATTTAAAAATAAAAGGTTTGATGAGCAATTTGATTATTATTACACGTGTCATTGTGATAATTTTGCTTTTGCACAGCTTGACATCTGACACTAAACCATTTGGAAGGATATTCTTTCAATCAGAGTCCAATCAAGGGCAGAAAAAAAAATCCATCACGTTTCAACAACTGTAAAGTTACAACAGCTCGGTTGTTTTTATAAATGATAATTATCAACAACACGATTGACCATCCAGATGATGTAAAACTGTTATTACTACAGATATGAATGAATAATTCAGCTTTGAAATGACAATGTGATGAACACCATCTAAATGAAAACAGGCAGGGAACCACTGAAGCAGCCACACATACATTAGGCTTTGACAGAACGTAAACTTCATCGCATTACAGACGTCCTGAAGCAGCATCTGCTGCCGCGGGACGCCTGCGAGCTTCAAATTGCCTACTTAATCCTGAAGCGCTAATGTAGACATAGTCCCTCTGAGCATATGTGAGAGCAGATGACCATAAAATCTCACTGCACAAGTGTCCACTGTGCTTTCTTGCTTTGTCTTTTAGGACTTATAGTTTTACCCTTGAGCTTCATTTAATTAAAAGCAACTAGGGAAAGGCCAGGATTTCAGAATGGCTGGCGGGATGTACTGTGGCTGACTGCTGGACCAGAGCAGAAGGACTGGATCTGTCTGGGTCGACCATGGACATAATCCCTGGATTACACACACATATTTACACATTTATTATGGCTGTGGACATGGATGTCCTCTCAATCCGCAAACAGTGGTGTATCACTGTGAGTTGGTAAGACTCTATTATGGAGTTCATGGCGATGTTTACACAGATATCTGAGAAACAAGAAAGAAAATGTTTTTTATTTTATTTTTTTAAAGCACGTTTATTTACAAAAAAAATATAATTTACATAACTGTCACCTCATACAAGCACAAAAAGGGAAAGGAAAAAGGAATCAGAGATTCAGACTAAACAAATAAGTCATAAAGAAAACAAATCAAATATGCATAAACTAAACCAAGCAACAGCCGAACACGAGCTTCTTTCACACGCCGCAAGCTCTTCAAAGTTTTGATGTCTTTCATTTCTGAGTAATACTTAAAGTCAATTGTGACTCTTGTGTGGATCATTCTTTTTAAAATGACTTCTGCATTGCAGGCTCCTTTAACATCTTTTCCTGCTAAAGTAGATTGCTGATTTGATTGGCTGATTTGATGCTGACCTACTCGGCCTTCTCTCCCACAGCCAGGCTGACAGCCGGTGCCAGCTTGACGGCGTGCCGGTGTGTCAGCCCCTCAAACCCGGCACCCACGGACATGTAGTCCCCTTGGGCGGCCAGATTGTGAAAATGTGAATAATGTGGAAAAAAACAGAATGAAAATAGCAACAGTGTCCACGCTCTTCCTTCCACACTCTCCCAGCATGCACCGTGAAAGAAAGGACGTTTATTTACAAAAAAAATAAAATTTACATGTTATCACACTAATACAAACACAAAAAGAAACAAAAAATGATTCATAGACAAATAAGAAACAAAGTAATGAAGTACACATAAACCAAACCAGCCGACAACCGAACACAAGATTCTCATTGATTGCAGAACACATTAACTCTTTCACTCACCACGAGCTCTTCAAGCCGCTGCAGACTAGTTGGAGGCGGCGGGGCTCTTCCTCGGCCCTGCAGCAGCCAGGAGCTGCTTCTCTCCTTCCTTCTGTCCGCCTCCTTCCTTTCTTTTTCTGCATTTGCGCTTGCAAATGACATCATACATAGTGTCAGTCATTGTTCGAGTTTCTTGCAATTTATTTTTTATTGTGATCGTGACTCTCACCTGCCCTCTTGGCAGACTAGCCTATCATGTTTTATTAAGTTATATTTCCTATGTTGCGCCATCGAGGGCTGTGCTACACCACGGTGAAACATGGAAGCAACAAGACGGACTGGAAAAAAAACAGTAGACAGTGTTCAGAGGAGAAAGTGCAGTGGATTTATTTGTGCTCCTTGTTTCACCCCCTTTCATCCAACCATAATTCCAAGAGTCATTCCTAAAAAACAGATTTGCAAGAGTCTCGAGAGGAGAGTCTGGATCATCAAGGTTTAAGGAAATCTGAGGAAGAACAGGCAGAGCAGTGTGAGAGCCACAGACACTAACCCAGCAACCTCCACTGACTCAGAGACCGGTGGGAGGAGTTATCTGTATTGAGTTTCAATAGGTGCTGGTGTGGTGGATCTGGCATGCATGAAACCTCCACTCCGTTTACCCGGACCCGATAAGTGCAGCACGGACCCCCCCAGAATACCCTAAGCTGCAACAGCACCCAGAGAACGACCCCTGGGGGCCCATAGGGGCCACCCGCAGAAGGACCAGCCCAGAGTCCGGGAGCTGCAATCGGCAACACAGCCGACAAACCAAGGCCAGCGTAGCTAGAGTTCCAAATCAAAAATGGATCTCGAGTTGGGATTTCAGCATGACGCTCCAGCTGAACTCAAATGAAAGAATATAACACAACCAGCTGTGGATAGCCAACTGAACATCAGAAGGACATTTTAGATTTAAACAGTTTCAGACCTGCTCGAGTCACATTCTATTTGTATTTCAATTATGATTTTAGGAGATTACATTATAAAAAAATAAAAGCAGTAAGATACAATACAGTTGCTTCGTGATGTGGGTGCAATTTGCTCACCTCTGCTGAATAAAGCCAAACAAACGGAACCGTTTGCGCTCACTGCAGTTTTCATTATGGACGAACATCTGTGCTGAAAGCAACTACGAATACAGTATATGGGACTTAAAAAATTCAATGTCCTATTGAACAGACCCAGATCTTTGGTACTGTACTCAGAAGTCAAACCATAGACAAGAGCTTTTCTGTGAATAATACACATCCAGTGTCAAGATTTGTCTTGTATGCTGTTGTGGCTTCTGTGTCGTCTCAGTCAAATAGATGATAAGAAAACAATGAAGAAAAGTGACTTTCAGCCACACTACAACACCTGAACTCCATCATTTGCTGTGTGATTCACCAGAAGAGGTGAAAAAGTGAGAAATGTGATTTCATTGATTGAAGTTGTAAGAGAAAGAAGGAAAATATTGGAAATTTGTAAAAGATCAATAGAATGAAATGATGACAGTACAGAAAATAAATAAATACATAGCCAAGCTGCAGAAAATTGCCCCAAAATATCAGCAAGGATATTTTGAATGTAGGAACATAAGAGTAGCAATGAAGAGATAAATTACATGTAGATAATGCCAGAGTGCACTTTGGAATTACTGTAGGATATGTTATGAAGCTCAGATCAGACCCCCCCCAGCCCAGGCTTAGGGATGCTGGTGAATTTATACCCATCAGTCATAAGTTAACAAACACAACTCCCTTAAGAAGGTAAAGGAGCCAAACTGTTAGGTCCTCGTGAAGAGCGACCAAGGACTGAACCCCAAGGTGCCGCGGAAAGTCAGTAGAAGTCTAAGGACAGGAGGGTCTGGCAATTGTGACTGAATGATGTCTCAGATCATAAACAAAATTCATAGTCATAAACATAGATACATGGGGTTATAGAATAAATGCTTTCAACTCTTTAAATATGTTTGTGCTTTATGCCAAAACACGACTTCTCAAGACATTTTTACAGACAATGTTACAGAAAATAAGAAGAATAAATCCACAGCACTTCCTGCAAGCTCCTGTCATCTCCATCCTTTGGTGAAAGGTACGGTAGTCAAACGGTTCAGTTAGAGATGTTTTAGGTAAATTATAAGAGGGACATTAACTTCAGTGGTTAGTTTAGCCAATGTTCATCATTTCCATTCATAAATGTGGATATTTGAAATGTCATTTGTTGTAGTGTTGCTTTGCTTGTTTATGGTAAATGGGCTGCCCTTATATAAAGCTTTCTACACCTTCACGGTGCCCAAAGCGCTTTAGGCATATTCACAGTGGGCGACTGCTGCCATGCAAGGCGCTGCCAGGCCCACTGGGAGTAATTCGGGGTTCACTGACTTGCCCAAGGATTTAAGGTTAGCGTTAGATAAAGGATGTGCATAAATTAATTTGTCTTTGTGTTTACTTTTCTGAACATCTGGATGAAATATAATCGACCACAATACTCTTTATACAGTTTCAGAAACATACTCGAACAATTGTGGGGGGGGGGGGGGGGGGGGTTAGAAGAATGCCAGAAAAGATTTTGTATTGTCAATCCAAAACTGAAGACGAGAGAAGTTAAATTTAGACAGGAAACGAAAGGGCTGTGTGGAAACAGAAGCAGCTTCCGAGTGATGTTTGTGAATTCTCCCTGAGGTTTTGCTGCTAATGAGAACATCTGCATCAGCGAGACAGATGGTGCTGTAGAGAAACAGCCAAAGGGCAAGGCTGTCTGAGAAAACAGCTCGACTTGGAGAAAGTGCGGAAGAAATAGTTGAGAGATCTAAATACTGTAAGTGGTTCAAAAAGGGGGGGTGGGGCGTGGATCAGAAAATCACTTTCAACGTAACCATAAAAACTAACCAAGCCATCAAGGAATTGCATAAATCATCATAAACATTCAAAAATTCCTGTAATGTTGGTTCTTTATTTCCCGAAGGTGCCAATGCCCAGCCCAGTTCGAGGGTCCTGAGTGTCAGCAGAACAAGCACAGTTTCCATGGCAATGGCTACGCCTGGTTTCCTCCCATAATGCCTTGCTTTGAGAGCCAAGTGTCACTGGAGTTCCTCACTGACGTGGCTGACGGGCTGCTGCTGTACAGCGGCCCTTTAGCCCAGCTGCAGGCTTGGGACCAAGAGGACTTCATGGCCCTAGGTGAGAGCGTCTTAGTAACGGGACACATCTGGACACATCTGGCTCGCGTTCTGCTCTGATTTCGGTGACTTGCGTGCTGCTACTCTGTGTGACGGCAGAGATCTGACCGTGGAGAGTTATATGATCACTTCAATCGCAGGAATTGTTTCAGTGAAAACTACTGCACATATTTTTTTACAATTACATCCTAATCTCAAAAGTATTTTATTTCAATAATATTCCAATAATACAATACAGAATAAAATGCTGTAATATTTTTTTGATGTGGTGGAACATTTAAGGGAATGTAAACGCTGATGAGGGTTATTGATTTAATCAGAATCAGCTTTGCTGCCTGATTCTGATTTAAATCACAACACAACATTTGGTCCTGGTGTTTTGGTGCAAAACAATAAGCTGTAAGGACGGCTGGGATAGGAAATACTTTGATGTTAAACTACTGTGCGATCTGAAGCCTATCTGATCGCAGTCTTGTGTTTATGATTGTAATGGCCTCTGCTAATTACTGCAGATAACTATCTTGGTTGTCTATCAGCCTTTTGATCACATGCATACATGCTGTATGTACTTGTATACAGAAATCCACACTCTCACAACCACAGGAAATACAAATTCATGCACTCAAAGATTAGGATTTTATTAAAGCTGACACTCCATGCATTTTGATGTGCACTGCTTTGAATGTCTTTTGGATTATTTTACACAAGAGGCTTTGCAAAGTGGACGGTCACTGACACAAGTCCCGCTGCTCACGATGATACATACCTACAATTATGATTAAAAGCCAAATGAGCTATGAGGCTTACGTCTCGAGGAAATGAAGGTCTTTTTTTGCCGTGTGATATTGTTGAAGCTTGATTTATTATTTATTATTAAAGCAGATCACTTTGACTGAGGTCAGCAGGCAGGAAATACAGACAGAGAACAAAACCTCTTTTACGTCAAAGTAAATTGAGTGTTTTAATCTGCGAGACGAACGCCTCCTTGTCTCAATCGTTACTTTTTCCATTGCCTTGGTCCTCTCGGGAGAGATGCAGTCGTTTCATCACTGCCAAAGTAATATGTGTGGGAGGTGAGGTCTTCCTGGAAAGCAGATGTGTGTGGGTGTGCGTGTGTGTGTGTGAGTGTGTAGGTGTGTGTGTGTGTGTGTGTGTTTTGCCGGTTTGTTTGCAGTATAAATCCTCGTGTATTTCCTGTTGCTTATGCCTATGCTATGCTTATGGGGAGGCAGTGGCTCAGTAGTTTCGGGCCTTGTGCTGGAGAGGGGCCAGGCCACCTCCAGAGCAGTGCCGAGATGCCTTTGAGCAAGGCACCATCCCCTCCAACTGCTCCGGGTGCGCTTTCACCGTATTCCCCCTCCACATGCCTGGGCCCCGATGCATACATGCATGTGTGTGGCTGTTTCAAGGGGCCCGTTGTACAAGGGTGTAAATGTAATGTCATTGTGTGTTTGCAGTGTAACATTTGTAACCATTGCAATGACACAAATAAAAGCTTTCTTCTTTTCTCACGGTCTGAAAGCCAGTTGAACCCTAAATGGCTAATGTGGAGCGCTTGTGAAGCTTGTTGGTATTTTGCAGAGTCTAATTAGATTCTGGCTGTACATATTTAGCTAGATATTTAGGTAGCTATACCTACATTGTACTTGAGTCTTAATATAGTTAGATGTATACTGCACGTAAAAGTTTTTCATTGAATATGTAGACTTTAAATCATTTGTTTCGGGCCAGTTTGTCTGTTTGAAAACATCTGATTTATGATAATGCGCGCAAATCAACTGATTTTTGTCTACGGTTGAATTCCATCATTAGCATTGCTGATAGCATTAAAGGGACACTCTGGTTCACCACAACATTCTTCGAATTGTTCCAGAACAAGTTGAGTGATGAATCTTTGTAGTGGACTGAGGGGTTCTTCCAGGATTCTTTTAAGGATCTCCAAAAGAGAAATGCTTGGGCCATGTTTTTTTTTTTTTTAGGTTGAAAATGTCATCAGGAAGAACTATCAACATGTGGAAGAGAATATTTTCTGTCCTAGCTCAAGTAAAGTTATTGCTTGGTGGGGAAAAAAAGCAGCTTTAATAACAAGATCATCATTAAAATAATTACCATGACAACAAGCTCCTCTTAAACAACTGATTAGAATTCTCCTTTGAAAGGTACCTGTTGGCAAGGTAAATTCATTCAGATACATTTTTCTTGATGGTTAAGTGTGATCCACTCACACGGTGTAATAAAGGATTCCTTGCTTGGACACCAGATACACAAAGCGATCTGATATACAGATATTATTCAAATGCCTGGAATGAACCTCTGTCATATCTAATATAAACTGCACTGCGCCACCGAGATCTGATTTTTATATAAAAAGGAAAATATCGGCCGTACTTATTGCGAACGCCCTCCTATACAACAAACTCTAATATATTGTGCCAAGCATAGATATGATTTATGATCATATATTAGATGTGAGAGAGGCAGAGGGGTATAAATTATTGTCTCGAAAGTACAATCCAGCTACAAATATAACCTGCAGTATTTGGGAAAGTATCTTTTTGAGAATCTCGATCAATCTGTGAGGTAAAGGAATTCATTTTGTTGTCGTCCATGTATATCCATGTTGGAGATTTCGGTAATTGACGCTACGTCTTGCATGTGGGAATGTGTCTGTTTGCAGATTCACCACCACTCCCTGAGAATATGAGGAAATGCTGTAAAGAAAAGAATATTTAATGATTCCATCAATCACCTTCACTGACCTTGTGAACTGTGCCGCTGATTAGAATCTCTCCAACAGCAGAGCAGATACAGGCCAAAAGTTCAAAACAAAACAGAGCAAACTCAACTAACAAAGACTGCATTTCTATTTAACTTTCACAAAGAGCAGTGAGCCGCCACCATCAATGCAACAGGAAACAAATAACATGAAGAATAATGAGGGAAAACATGAAGGAAAAGCCAGGGAGGTGAAGGGGGGGGGGGTTCTTTAATTTAAGGCCGTTGAAGTGACTTTGAGTTTGTTTCCCTGACCAGAATCTGGACTTGTCTTCTCTAAAACAACAACTTTTGGACTGAATAGAATCAGGGCACGAGGGAACAGGAAATGCATTTCAGCGTCAACTTCAAGAGCACCGCCTCAAGCATTTTTTGAATCCGCTCATGTTCTCAGAGTCATGTCGGACTGATACGGACATACGAGCAAATCGGGACTATTTTTCCTCCAAATCAAATATGAAGTGGGTCATGAAGGTCTGAATGCATAACGATGCAGGAGAGTGGTGCTGAAAATGTGAGAGGCGCACCGTTCCAGTGGAATGACCTAAAGTCAGAAATGCTGTGGGAAAGGGAAATAGGTAAATAGCAGCTTCATAGAGAAATGGAAAATTAACCCATCCTGAACTACAAGCAGCACAGATGAGCCCTCCAAAGAGAGAGAGATTATTCACCTCTTTATCAAGCCCTCTTAAGGGAGTTTGCAAATTGTGCCAGATTATACGCCCCTCTGCTTCACACACACACACACATTTACACACACAGACACACTTCTGCTTTTTGAGACGCTGGTTCCCTTTTTCAAATCCGCCTCCTCACCCACCATTTCATGCTGCTGCGGAGCAGCTACTCAAGCTAACTCTGCTTTTAGGCCAGAGAGGATGTAAGGCCGTCTCTCACACAGAGACGCATGGGAAAGACGACGTAGTGCTAACGCACACATCAGTTGTGTTATTGTGGTCGTTTCCGCACACTAAATAAACTGCGACACGTAGAAAACCATTTGAATGTTTGGCCCACTTTTAAATAAAAAGGAGGATTCTTGTGGCGTGAGTTTGTAGGTCATCGGTTTGATGCGTGAGGCCTGCAGATACTCTGAAAGGAAAACGCTTAAAACGTTTCCTGAGTTTCTGAAAGAATGCTTCCATTATCGATCGAGTTGTTAACTGCCCATTAAGTTATGCATTTTGCTTGAGGAGTCGCATGAATAAATGAGATGTTTTGGAGGATTGTGTGTGTGTGTGTGTGTGTGTGTGTCCGCATTGGAATCTGGTTATATAAAAGCCACAGATCCGAGCAAATCCTGTTTTTTCTGAAACGATCGCAGATGGAAAAAACAAGGGCCCCAAATATCATAATAAAGATTTTTTGTTTTTTTCTGATCATCTTCAACAATAAATGTCAAACATGGCTAAAAGTGTTAGAGCTGATCCAAGGAACTGGAGTAAGCTACCTTTAGCTTTAACCTAACCCTAGTCCATGAGGAAATGCTAATATAGTAATGCACGCACGCACACACACACCCTCAAGCACACATGCATGCACTGATAACCAGCGTTTGTCCAATCAATACCTAAATTAAAAAGCCAAATTAATTATCGTCACCTAAAGGTTATAAATGGCTCTTTTTTTATTGATTTGTTTACCATTGTCACTGAAAGGATTCACAAACCAGGAATTTTTCTTGGTGCAATGATGCAACATGAAGCATAAAATAACGACAAATAATAAAGTGCCAAACCGCCGTGTTGTGCAGTAAAAAATAGACTCTGTGAAAAATCCAATCCAAAAACCCACCACAAAAACAACAACAAGAGTGATCCACAAACCAACACGAAGATGTCGGCGCCACCGGCCCGTCGTCATTCAGTCCGGCGATCCTTGCCTGATGAATGAAGAAAACAGCACATGAGAATTTATTCAGGTTCTGGTTCTGTGGAGCTCTGTTGTAGCAACGACCCCCCCCCCCCACCACCACCACCACCACCACAATGTAGCACTGCACCGGATCTCAAACAGGAACTGCTGCTATATGTGAAGAGCCACTTTGCATCGACTGCAGGACTGGCCAGCGAGCTGACAGAGCGTTCATACAAGAAGCGCTCTGCTCTGAATTGCCTGCTGTTTTGTGCGCACAGACCAACTTCTATGGGCATTAGTGCACGATGCTGGTGTGCGTGTGCATGCAGCTGATGTGTGTGATGGTGTTTATGTAGCCCATATGCTCCCAGTTTGACTACTGTGTGATGCCAATTTTCATAAGAGAGGGCCCAACTCTGTGGGGGTTCAAGTGCTCCTTGCAGACAAATCTCTCTCTCTCCCTCTCTCTCCCCCTCTCGCTCCCTCTCTTTCTCTCCACTTCAGCCATGCAGTCCTGCTTTGAAGTCCTGCTTCTTCACCTCTTGGGAAAATTTTCAAATCGACCTTTACAAGAAGGCTTCTTAGCTCTGCCCGATGAGCAGACTGTCACTCTATTTTAACCATTGTGTGAGTACCCTGGTGCAGAGAGGCATATTTTTAGGCCAATGCAGGTCCATCTCAGGAAAAAGACACTGGGTTTCCAGGAAGAAGGAAATTCCCAATGGGGGGAAGTATGTGGCAACCTGAAGATTGGGAACTGAAAGACTGATAAGTGAGATAGAGAAGAAAAAAGTAGAGAGGTGCAGGAGCAGTGAATGTAAGAAAGGAAAGAGTGATGCTACAGAACCGATCACGGGAGTGAGATTGAGCCAAAAATGGAAATATATAAGTTAAAACAAGGCATGAGAATATGGATTGAATTGACAGAGCAGAATTTAATTTAAATCAAATGTCTCATCCAATGTATTAAAATTAATTGGATCATTCCTGAAGTGCAACCTGTCTTGCTGCTGGAGTGCCTTGAATCAGCTTGTAGGTAATTGAAGGGTTTTTTTGCAAGGAAAGTGGGCAAAACCAAACTTACACTTGCCGTTGCTTGAAAAATGAAACTGGCAGGTCTATAATTACTTAACCAATAAGAGAAGCAGCGCAATGAATATGGGACATTTATCAAAAAAGCACATCTCAGCCCTGACAAGGCAACTTGAGAGGAAAAGCACATTTTACACTCAACACCACTTAATTGCATCAAGTTCAAGGTGCCGATGCAGCAAGGTCCCCTATCTTGAAACCATTTGAGAAGCAATTAAATAAGTTGTTGCACGTACAAATTCTGAATCAATAGCGCTCAATCCATATCATAAGTAAGCCTGAGGGGGGGAAAGCAGCTTCACAAAGGTGCCAGTGAGAAGTGTTTCTCAAGTACTGCACAAAGTAAAAATGTCAGTTACTGTGGAAGTCAAAAGTAATAGAGTGAAGCAAGGTGGGGTCAAAGAGAGTGGTGGGAGATGAAAGAGTGCCGACAGACAGACTGACATTGCAGCGATGCAGAAAGAGGGATGACGAAAGCTCAGCTAAAGCCAGACATGCAGCGGTGAAAAGGGAATTTGCTTCTTGTCGGCGTCTTTTGAATTCCAACCTCTACTGATTCAACCATGAAGACAAATGTTACAAGTGATTCAAGTTCACCCTGAAGTTTTCTCATCTGTTCACCGGCTCTGTTCACCGGCTCTGTTCACCGGCTCCAGCCAGGGGTGTGTGTCTGTTCACTGGCTCTGTGCACCGGCTCTGTTCACTGGCTCTGTTCACCGGCTCTGTGCACCGGCTCTGTTCACCGGCTCCAGCCAGGGGTTTGTGTCTGTTCACTGGCTCTGTTCACCGGCTCTGTTCACCGGCTCTGTTCACCGGCTCCAGCCAGGGGTGTGTGTCTGTTCACTGGCTCTGTGCACCGGCTCTGTTCACTGGCTCTGTGCACCGGCTCTGTTCACTGGCTCTGTTCACCGGCTCTGTGCACCGGCTCTGTTCACCGGCTCTGTGCACCGGCTCTGTTCACCGGCTCTGTTCACCGGCTCTGTTCACCGGCTCTGTTCACCGGCTCCATCCAGGGGTGTGTGTCTGTGCACCGGCTCTGTTCACCGGCTCTGTTTACCGGCTCTGTGCACCGGCTCTGTGCACCGGCTCTGTTCACCGGCTCTGTTTACCGGCTCTGTGCACCGGCTCCAGCCAGGGGTGTGTGTCTGTTCACTGGCTCTGTTCACCGGCTCTGTGCACCGGCTCTGTTCACCGGCTCCAGCCAGGGGTGTGTGTCTGTTCACTGGCTCTGTTCACCGGCTCTGTGCACCGGCTCTGTTCACCGGCTCCAGCCAGGGGTGTGTGTCTGTTCACCGGCTCTCAACTCCACAGCTCGCTTGATACAGCCAGCGGAGTGTTTCTGATAACTGCTTCTTTTTTAAATGAATAATGAATAAACGAGATATACGCTGCTGAAAAAAAGGGTTTAAAATAATTGTAGGTGACATTTATAAAGTTGTCTTGTCTCTAAACAGCCTTGTATTACATATAGTCTCAGTCAGTCACATATGCATGAACCTTTGAGGTTCCTCATGCGTGATGAAGGGTTTGTACACCCATAATTTCTTCCATATATCAGGCACATAAGCAGATTTAACCACTTCATTAACTTTTAATGTCTCATTCGAGTAAGCCAGAAAATAGAATGTAATAGAAAACTACATCACAACAGACTGAACTCATGCAATATTCCTCTTTAAAACTAAAATGGAGACACAATGTCAGCAATGTATTCAAGTTATTCACTGGACTGGAAGTTTGCATTGTAAAATATCATATCAACGTTTTCGTAATTTTAGAGAAAACTGTTTAGGTTTATCAGATTTAAACCAAAAGTCACAAGAGCAGATCCAACCACTGAAGACCGACATGTCTGTTTAGCTCTTATTATCCAGATATCTGGATTATTATCTGGATCTGCATCATGTTGCACATCTTCAAAAATCAAGTGTTGATATGTTTCACATTTTTACTTTACAATTGGTTGATTAATTCCTGAGAAACATGTCCCAACAACAATATAGTTGTAACTTGTAAATCAATTAGGTGGTTTTCATGTAATAGGGGGAAGCCAAAAACAAAACTAATGCAGACTCATAGGTAGCGGCTAGCAGGAGATAGCATAGCACGGCCAGTGTCTCCCTTGAGCTGGTCCCAAGCCCAGATAAATGCAGAGGGTTCCAATAGGAATGGCATCCGGCATTCCTAGAATTACACATGCAATCAATTTTGAGAATGAAAGGGGGAGGACGATGCAAAAGACACGGTGAAGTGGAGTAGGTGGATTTGCTGTGGCGACCCCTGACAGGACAAGCTGAAAGACGGAGGAGGAGGAGGAGGAAGAGGAAGAAAGCCAGAAATGTTGAAAAGTATTGAAACACGTTACAACTCCAAGGAAGACAATTTCTAGCTCTGCACCTAAAAGTAATAGTTTCCTTTCTGGCCGTCGCTCCATCCTTCCACCAAATATCACAGTCGATTGAGTGTAATTGTGTTAACACAGGTGAACTCATGACTTCCACAGTGATTATTGGTTTCATAACTCTCAAAATACCAAATTCAAAGTCATCTCACTCCTCACCAATCTTCCTTGTCTCTCCCTTGCTGCCTCTTTTCATCTAGAACTAATAGATGGGACTCCCACCTTAAAAATCAACCATGGCTCCGGTACGGTGGTGCTACAGTTGCCAGGCAACGTGAATGTGGCAGACAGGCGTTGGCATCGGTTAGATGTCCGCAGCAACAGCAAGGTGAGACAATTGACCTTTTTAACATCAGCCTTAATTTATTTATGTACGGTAAGTCCCGTGTTTTCACTTTTAGCTGTGCTGTTTGTGGTTCACCACAGGAATCGTGAAATGCTTCTCGCTCTCGTCTGTTGCACAAGTGTCATGGAAATAGAATGCATGTGTGAAAATTCAAAACAACTAGGCAATGCATATTTTTGTACTGCTTTTGGAAAATTAATGCCACTGTAGAAGTCTGTCTGGAATCCTATAGTGTTGTAGTCAAGACTACACCAACCAAAGACATTACCGAGACCAGAGCGTATCAAGACCGAGACATTAGGAGGCTGAGGTCGAGACTGGAAAGAAAAAACACAACAAAACAGAGTAAAATGACCAGAATCTTTTTCTTCATTAAGTTTGCAACAAAAGCAAATTCTACTAAGTTGCTTTTGAACCAGCACAATGAAACATATCTCAAATCTGAGTAAAGCTGTTGTTTCATTTCTAGAAATTATCCAATCATACTTCTTAAAACTGAACTGTCCTGACAAGCCACGATCAATGTCATTTTACAAAGGAAATTTTAAAGGAAAAATTAAGGAATAACACTTAAGTTAAATGAAGTGAGTGAAAAAATAACCAGGACTTTTCTTTTCTAATATTAAATATATTAGTAATATTAAATCGCTATTAAATCTGTGGGAAGAAAAGAGCTCATTTTTGGTCATTGTTTTAGAATGGGGTGTTGAAATGTTCTGATTGTAACTTAACAGTGTAACCCAGTGTAGATGAGTTAACGGTTACTTTACTTTTCTCCGCATGTTTTGCCGCCCACAACGCAAGTGTAAAGTGAAAAGTTTGTCTGCTAACTGCAAATCTATTCGATAATATTTCCTTTCACAGCTTTGTTTATCATTTTGCGCCAGTATTTCCAGAATCCCTGCTTTATTTTTAATGTTCCCGTACTAACTTCCACAGCACGCCGTAATGCTCTGAAATCCGATTTTCCCATACGAAAATACGGGAAAACCGTATTAGTTGACAGGTAAGCTAGTGTGCCGCAGAATTTGAACGTCGCACAGCGTCTTTGCTTATGTGACATGTTGCAGATGAAGTCCTGATGGTTTTGGAAACCAAACTTAATGATTGAGGAGTTTGCTGACATTTTTAATTGCTAATTTTCCAGAGTGCCGCATCCTTCATCCACTTGCTATGTGCAAGGGGCGTGTCCCTCGAGGTGACACCGGCACGGCAGCACAGCTGCTGCATTCTACGTTTCTCACATTATATTAAGTTGTGCTGGCCTGGTCTCCACCTGTCTTGGACAAAAACCCTGAGTCCGCCCAGTCTGAGACCGAGACTGTTAAATAGGGGTCTCGAGACCTACAACACCAGAATCCTAGAGAATTTAAGGACGAAAAAATAAGACCCTCGTCCTTTGGTAGAAAATATCTTCACTCCCTAAAAGACTGTTAACGTTGGGTCCATGTTTAAATCCATATTTCAGCTAAAGCCTTACCCCTGAGCAGAGCTGGTCTTGACCTCTTTAGTGCCAGAAGCACAATTCTGTTAAGGGCCCATTCTAGCTGACCTGTCATTGCCACACAGGCACAGCTCACAACCACAACTTTTCCACCTGTGTAACCATTTGCTCATTTGTCATTCTAGGAACATGTCGACGTTTATAGAACAGAATGAAGCAGAACAGATCACATTTTTGAACAGACTGTTTTATGTACTAAGACTTTCTCAAGTAATATAGAAATGTAGAACAAATACAATATAACATTGAGCTCCTATGTCTCGATGTCCACACTGCAAAACTTGCAGTAAAATTACAGTGAATTATTCCAGAATTCTGCCTTCTTAATGACGTACAGTAGCATGCTATAAGCTGAAGTAATAAATTATTTAGTTTGATAACAAACATTGCAAGAATGCCAGAAATCTGTTATTTGCAGGGTTACACTGTAAATTCATCTTAACAAGCAAAGCACAATGGGATGGCAGAACAGAGGCTGCAACCTGCTCAGCTCAGAGCTGCAATAATAAGAAAACCTCCACTGAGAAATAGAAGTTACCATTTCAATCACGACCACAGCAAAGACAACATAAAGAGTTAATTTTACTATGTCCGCCCGTCCATGTGTACGAGGTTCGAAAGAGGGTATCATCATTCAAGGCAGATTAGCAAAATGTAATAGCATTTCACAAATGGGCTTAATGAGCATTTCACAAGTAATTCCCTCAATTTACAAATGTTTGCATTTTTAGACATTTGAATTCATGTGAATTCAAATGCATTGATACAGATCGATTCTCTGTCAAAACTGGTTCTGCATTGTAAAACACTTCACTGTAAATTTACAGTAATTGTCAATAGTTACATACACAACAATTGTTTTACTGCATTTTAGATAAATAAGTGTAAAATTAATAAATTAACTTTTCGTTACTGCACTGGTCACTGATATACATAATGTTGGAAAACAAGAAGCCCGTGCTGCAGATGAATCAGGGCATCGTGGACATGGGGAATTACCATAAGTATTTTTCAGTGAACCTCCATGAAAGAGTTTGGGAAAATGTCGTACTCTGCTTCCAACTAGAATCGCCATATTTCGTTAAATTGATGCAATCACTGGTAGTCATTCATTCCTGTCAATGTGGAGAATGATTAACCTTTCCCATGTGACATCACAGTTGATGGGAACCTTACAGTTAAGGTTGCAAAATAATTTCATACCATGGACTTGAAGTATTGTATCGGCCTTCTGGCTTCATTCAAGTCTATTTGGTTGGATTATTATGGGCCCAAATGACTAACAGATGAGGTGAGACAGGAAGCTCCTTGGAATATGATGTTTGCAGATGACATTGTGATCTACAGGGAGCAGGTAGAGGAGAATTTAGAGAAGTGGAGGTCTGCTCTAGAAAAGAGAAGAATGAAGGTGAACATGAGAAGGTATCAGGTGTGCTCTGTGATAGGAGAGTGTCAGCGAGGATGAAGGGAAAGGTCTACAAGACATTGGTGAGGCTCTGAGGAAAAGACAGGAGGCGGAGCTAGAAGGGGAGGAGATGAAGATGCTGAGGTTCTCCTTGGGAGTGACCAGGTTGGATAGGATTAGAAATGAGACAATAAGAGGGACAGTGAAGGTTAGACGTTTTGGAGACAAGGTCAGAGAGACCAGACTTTGATGGTTTGGACATGTCCAGAAGAGAGACAGGGACTATATCGTTAGAAGGATGCTGAGGATGGAACTGCCAGGGAACAGGACTAGAGGTCGATACATGGACGGGGGAGTACATGAGAGTAGCTAAGGAGAGTGAGGAGGACGATGCAAAGGACAGGGTGAAGTGGAGAAAGTTGAATTGCTTTGGCGACCCCTCAAGGGACTAGAAAGTACCGTATTATGGGCCCAAATGCAGAAGATGTTAGTTGGTGATTTAGTGTTGGCTTCATTTGGCGGTGCAGAGAGGTAATGGTTGTGAGATAAATGGCTGCTCCTTTGAACTTCTCTACTCGTGAACATTTCTAGTGAATTGAATTAGAGCGAAATGAAGATAATCTTCATTACACTGAGGACCGCCTGGAGCTCCTTACCTCCAAGGACTCACACATTACCACTGCCTTATACGTCTCTTCCCTCTTGAATATCAAGAAGACAGTCAGTGATCCTATTTTAGAGTCATTGATATGAACACTTCAGCCCTCACAGTCTCACTGAAGAGCTCACGATGCCTTAAAGCAGCTTGAGTGGCTGCTTTGAGCGCTGCTTGGTGACACTCGTCCCAATCTAAATGATGAGCGCCTCACTTCGCCAATTAGATTTACTTTTTCATACCCTGTCATTTGGTCCCTTTAGCTAGTTACTCAAAGATCCCTCACTTTAAATGCACCGTGTGAACAGTAGAACTACCACCAGCTGTCTCTCAGCCACAACAAGACAAGACAAATATAATATATGTTCATCACTGATGTTCATGCGCACGGCGATGCTTTGGAAGTTGTACTGCTCTGTCACCAAATTAAAAGCACCACGAACTGGAATGACATTTCAGACTTCTCTGAATTAGAATCTTTGTGACAATATATGGTACAAGACAAGTCAAAACATTAAAAATAAACGCACAAAAGGAAGATCTGGCTTTTTCAAATATTTCAAAACAAAATGTGTATATATATTATATCTTTATCTGTAGGTTTTTATAAGGAAGGCGAGCCACAAGAACCCCTTCATGCCAGTAGTCCTTCACTGAGATATGCTACTTGTAGTTCTAACCAAACTCGCCACTGGCAATCCATCAGTGTTGGTGCTGATATTGATTTTAACCTTCAGCCTTCCTCTTTTATGCGAACAAATTGATGTCACTGAATAAAGATGTTTTGCAAACACACACACACACACACACACACACACACACACACATTAGAAAATACCATTTCATTTAAGAAATGGTTTCAGGCCTAGTGGCAAGGTGAAGGTCTTTGGTGTTAAGTGAGAGGTTTGATTTGTTCTTACTTTTCAAGATTGCAACAACAGAATCTGAAAAGTGACATTGCAGCTGTCTAATCTTTCTCCTGTTCTTGCTGCCCTCGTCTCACTGCCTGCAGGTCCTCATACGCGATGGTGCATTTCTTTATTTGGAGACATCATTTCATCGATGATCCAGGTGGCAGGTTGTGTGCATCGTACCCATTGTGCCCCCCCCCCCCACCAGCAATCAAATGTCTGCTTCTTCTTTGGCAAACAAAATCCCTCCTCCCCCAGAGGACATTTCATCAAACCGTTATTTGACGAATGGTAATAGCAGGTTCAAATCCAACATGGGGCCTTTCTGTGAGGTTTGCTTGTTCTCCCTGTGTCTGTGCGGGTTCTTTCCGGGTTCTCCGGCTTCCTCCCATTACCAAAAATGCATGGGATTATCATACAATGCATACTGAGGTGAATTGGTTAGGGTTTTCCAAACCCTCTCCCGGTTCTTTGTTCTCCGTTGTGGGTGTGTGGTCAATAAGGAGGATTTGGGTCAAGATTAAGATATTTATTTAACATGCAGATCAGTACAGTTGGTTTGGATTATCAGCGCTGAGGTTCGATCCTGTTCCGTGTGTGTGTCTCAGGTCCGAACAAAAGGCCGTTCTCTGCGTCCGTGTTTTCATATGTCCATGAGTCCGTCCCCTCAAGGTGGGGGTCCCGCCCCAGCCAATCTTAACCCCTGTTGGTCAGTGTCATTATGTGTCGTCACCAAATGAGACGTTCATGTAAATCAGTCATAGCAATACCGAACTAAATGTGGTGCGTTCCTGTTGTGGCGTCGGCATGTAATCACGTTGTGGAATCCTATTTAATATGGAAATTCCCTACACAAGCCTCTCGCCCAATGGCTGCTGGGAGAGTCTCCAGCAGTACCCTCCACCCGGATTTCGGATAAAGCGATCAGGAAAATGAATGAATGAATGAATGGTCGGCCCACAATCACTGACAGACTTATTTTACATGAAGTCTACTGTGTGAGCAGTCGGTTGGCTGCTTGTTAATCAGCCTGAACAGTGTGAGCTTTGGTTTCATGTCAGACACACAGCCTTCAGTATTAATGCTTCTATCTTTATGCAGTTAGCATGTAGCTTAAAGATGAGAAATGCGTGGTTTTCCTTCTGAATTATGGCGGTGACAGAGTACGATGGGGAGGTGCAGACACAGACAACACATCTTACACGTGCTGCGTGCCTCTGTTCATGTAACATCAATATTTACTAGTGTTGGTGATTTTGTGATTCTCGCTCTCCTTCTATGGACGAGAGCGGCATTCCGGTCAGCTTCTCATTAGCTAAGCTGAATGGCACAGAGTCATTTTCTGGGAGTGAGAGAAGCCAAACTAATCTATGACACTGGATAATGTAGCAGCTTTAGTCTGAATTTCCTGATGAAGAGTGCACTGGGATGTTATTACAGGGATGATTCAGCATCACAACGGTATTACTCTAAATCTAAATCATGTGAATTGATTCATTCCACCTGAATAGTGAACAGCAGCTTCCCCAGCCTGCGTGTGTGCTTTGGTTATTTAAGCAGCAAGGATTCATCTGCTCTTTGGATGCTCTCCTTTTGATTCAGCGGCTACGGTTCTACATCAGGGGTGCTTTTCTGTCAATGTGCAAGCAAGTTCATTCATAAAAAAAAAAGAATTCATTTAGTCTGGACCATTTCTGCTGTTTCCTCCGGGCTCTATTTGGAGACACTGTGATGCGTTTGCTGTCCACATGCTTGTGTGGTTCTCCTCCAGTTTATCAAAATATATTTCTACAACATTCTGGAGTCATTTTCATACCAGCAACCCCCTGAACGAGGCTACATCTGGAGTTGGTCCCTAAACACCACCAACATTCACCAGAGAATGTGCTGGTCGAAGAATGACTTGAGACAGGAGGCTCCTCCTCGCCTTGAGGAGGCACTGATTGAGGCTTCTGAGGAAACTCTACACTCTTCTTCTTTAATTTATTGTAAATGTACAATAGGCAAAGAGTAACCAAGCATGGGTCTAGGTCACCAAGCAACTTGGTCAGGATGAGGGAATGGCCACCATCTAGGTTAAAATGAGGAAATGATTTATGAACTATGAGGCAACAACTCTATTTCAGTCCGGCAATTCACAGTCATGAAATGTTTATTTGTGACAACAGCAAAGTATACAGCAGTTTCAGTTGGACACAAAAATACTGAGATATTAAATAGGAGAGATATTGGGCAGTAGTGAGCCAAATGGTAGAAGGCTACAGGTCAGCAATATGTGTCTAACTGCACCGACGGGCAGGTGGGAAATGGTTGGATCTTAAATTGACCAAAAGATTGGGGGTGTGTGCATGGTGACAATGCAAGTCTGACAGTGACAGAATGAGGCATGCCCAACAATTATTGTGGCCAATGTGGTCATTTAAGTACGGCTGCATGCAGGAAACGCATTTGATTTCAGCACAAAGCACATTCAAAAAAATAAGGCTTTGAACCTGACTTTGACAAATATAATACTATTATAAATTAGATCGTTTTACTATGAGAAAGAAATTAATCTTCAACAATCCTGAAAATGTAAGCTGTAGGGCAATATGAAAAATGAAACAGTGGCATTGTTATAATAAATGACAAAGCCTGGCTATTGATTAAACTTTCACAGATTGAATCTTTAATCAAACAATGCAAACCGTTCTGTTCTTAATGGCTGAGGAGCCACAGAGCATCAAATGCTGAAGTGAAGGAATCCTGACCTTGAAACATTGATTTAATTTGTGTCATCGCTGATCAAACAGTTCTAAAGTTGTTTTAGCTTCAAGCATTTGCTTAGAATAAGGGGAAAGTGTAATACTATTGTGTGAAACATCTGAATCAATTGAAGTCGGCATAAAAACCGTCTGGAAACAACTAGTTTACCTGATACTGAATTTAAAGTCACTCTGATCAGCTAAATAAAGATCTACAAATGCCGTTTTTCAACCACGTGGAGACATATTACTATCGACTCTCTGACATCCATCCATTATTATCAAGGTTTGACTGTAAAAAGCCTGGATCCTCCTCTTTGCCGACAACCGGGATCTTGCCTGACCAATGTTCCGCCCATCATTTTGTGGAGCTTGAATCTATTGTTTCAGCATGATCAGGAGAAATGCAGAAAAATGAGAAGAAAGTTCATTTATGATTTTATTGGACTCATATGCTAATTATGTAGTTGGGTGGCTGTTTAGTTTCAGGTTCTGCATCATCCAGTTCTATCCTGCAGGATATGCTCAGCTGCTTTTTAATATTCTGTCATGTTCCCTTAACGCCGTCTAAGTGCTTCATGTTTGTTTATGTCTTGGTGCTGCTGATTCTGATGAATTCAGAGATGAAAGTGAGATTTAAGATGGTCCGATCTGTCTGACTGGCCTTTCAGTGTTTCAAAACAGCTCAATACACTGCAGTAATTTGATATCGGACACATAGACACCGACCTCAGGTATACAAACCTTTTCCCAGACCGTGTTCTGATGGTTTTAGTAAAGCTTTAGGGATTCTTTAATAACAGCCTCATGGCTGCGTGCAAAGGTATCGGCACACTCACAGGGTATTACTCACCGGTGTAGTGTTTACCGAGGTTTGTCAGCAAGTAGCAGGAACTGATTCAACAACATTCTGAAAAAATATATGTATTTGTCCTGTCAGAATACTCAGGTGCATCCATTTCAGGTGTGATTAAATTTCTGAAAGGGTCCTATTAAATTTTGTTTTTGATCCTCTCTTTACACTTTTAAACTCTGGATTGAATAAATGACTCTGTTTAGAAATAGGCTGCCTTGGTTTCTGCTTCACACCCCTCTTCTTTACATGCAGATACGGCGACTACACGATTATGTGATTTAAGATGTGAGGCCGTGCTTTTCGTTTGTGCATTGACAGACGCGTAGAAGGCAGTAGCAGAATAAAATGCACAAAGGAGAGAGGTGGGAGTCTGAGAGGCAGCTCCCATTGATCGTAATGAAGAGGAAGGGGGGGTTGCACTAATCTAAATGGGTTCTCTGATAACGGGTCTCTTGACAGCATGTCTTTGTTTGTGTGACCTCCCCAGGATGTGCGCTTCACCCTGGACCGTTGTTCAGGGGCAGCGGTGATGGAAATGGAGGGGCTGGGTAGCTGGTTGACCACAGAGGACCACTCTTCCTGTGAAGTGACAGGCGTTACACCTAACACTGATAGGTACACCCCCCAACACACCCACACACACACTTGTATAATGAAGGCGTACCGTACAGCGTTGCGATTTGAAGGAGCGTGTGTGTGTCTGGTTTCTTACTAGGCGCCACATAATGTAGCTCCAACGCTGCTGCTGTAGAAATAATACGAACCTTACGAAGATGAGATATTCTCTCCACTGGACCTAAATGCACAACAAATTCATCAGGATATGAAAGATCCTCCGGTGCTTTGATGAGTCTTTAGTCGTATAGCCAGCGATATATTTTAAGGAGAAGATGACCAACCCTCAGACAGCTTAGAACTATTTATTCATTGAGAACTACAATTTCTGTTGCAGAAAACTCAAAATATTTAAAGGCACAACTACTTCATGTTAATTTAATAATAGAGTAGTATATATATATTTTTGCTAGATATGCTCCAGACAAAATATTATTAACCATTAGATGACATAGTGAGAACTATACACACCAGGGGGTTTAAGCATGCAAGCATGCACACGCACTAATAAATCTATCCAAATGCATGGACGGTTCGGTCCACTTGCATACCGTTTTGGTTTTTTGGTTTCATGCATTAGCGCTCCGTGCGGAACTAAAGTCCTGGGTGAGTTTCCGCACGGACGCCCTTGAGTGACGGACACTATTGACTGGTGGGGAGGCGCACTGGAAGCTCGCAGGCAAGCACACACAGCAAAACTAGCAACGCATTAGCTCTGTATTCCAGCGAGCTCTGTTGCTAGTGAGCGGGTTTTCTCCTCTGCTGGAGATGTTGCCACGGCAACCAGATCTGTGCTTTCTGCAGAAAATGTGGAGAAGTTAATCTTTATAGTTAGTAGTAGTAATAGTAGTAGAACATTTGTCATAGTCAGGTTGTTGCTGATAAGTGTTCAAAGTTTACAGTTTTAACTTATTACGATTATTTAATTGTTACAATACAATAATTTAAAAAACTCAGTCTAATGGGTCGCTTTTATTTATTTAAAAATTATATTGTTTGCATTTTGTTAAATAAAAGTGTTTTAAGTGATTTTTTTCTGCCCTATTTGTCCCAAAAATTAACCGAACCAAACAGAAATGGCATTTTACTGTACAGTTACACCCCTAATGTATGCTGAGCATCCTTATTGTCAGCAGTGCTGCTTTACATGAGTTCCTGTTTGACTGTTCTTCAGACACCTGAACACGAGTCACGTGCTGCAGCTAGGTGGCGTGAACGAGGATATCCCCTACGTATACCCTCAGCTTCAGCACAAACATTTCACCGGCTGCATCCGCAACCTCGTCGTGGACAGCAAGGTAACACGCACCTTAACTCTGCCTGATAATGGCTTCATAACAGTTTTCAATATCCACAGTGCCCTTGTACCAAGTAAATGTAACCTCAAAGTGCTTCCAACTTTTGCACACTGCAAGGGTAAAACAGACATTTAGCCGTTCCTCCCTTGCTTGGTTTGACGTGAAGTCAAGACTTGAACTTCAACTGCTCTGTTGGAGCTACAAACTCAAAGATTCCATGCTCCATGGAAATCCAACAACTCCCAAATCGTTCCTGTAGGGCCACAGGCCTCTGCAATGACACCTTTTGTGAGAGCACTGCCTTCTAAAGCCTGAAATGTTTGTTACGGATGTATTTTCTGCTTCAAATTTGAGTTTAGCATCAAATAAACCTTTGAGAAAGTGAGAAATTTAGTCTTTGACAGTCAAAAATGATCAACACTATTGAGACGTGCGTGTCAGGTGTGTTCTTTTTAATATGTATTTTTACTTATGCAGACTGACTGAGCAACAAGAACAGCGTTCAGCACTGCACATAGCTTCTCCAATGCTCTGCAGTCCCATTTAATTCAGCCAAGCTTCCATTTCATCGCCACAAGATGCCCTGTTGCGTAATCTGAAAAGGTAATTAAAGGTGTTTCAAGAAAGTTTCAGAATGCATTGCTAATTTTTGATGCCACATAACAACAATAACCTTTAAAAAAAAAAGAGAAAGGGGCGATGGTGGCGCAGTGGTTGAGAGGGTAGTCCTATGATTGAGAGGTTGGAGGTTCGATTCCCGGCCCAGGCACATGTGTACACTGTCGTTGTGTCCTTAGGCAGGACACTTCACTCACGTTGCCTGGGTGCATGCAACCAAAGGATAAAAAGATTACGCGTAGGGATACGAATTTCCAAGTTGACGGAATCCCTCTAAAACTCATCAAAAGCAACAAAACACAAACATACATTTTAAAGCATACATTTTCAGTTCAAAGCTACACGCCTATTATGCGTGTGACTGTTTCGCAATAAAGTTGCAAACGTTTCCTGGACAAAGAAACATCACACTATCTTCCATTGGTGGGCGAGCAGATCAAACAGGTCCGTCAGAGATGCTCTAAACCCGGAAGCAAAAGTACGTTCATAGACGTGAGGGACGTTTTGGTCACACACGAAAACATTTTTGGCTTCTTGCGGATGACCGAGCATCTCGCTTGGCTGCGCTCAGCGCGAGCAGCGGCTCGACACGACGCTTCGGCCGGATGACCGAGCGTCTCACCCGATCTCTAAGGAAGGGCCCAGCGACCCTACGGAGGATTTCTGCCGCTTTTACGTGCAACCTTGTTCTTTCGGTCACTCCCCAAAGCTCGTGACCACAGGTGAGGGTAGGAACAGAGATCGACCGGTAAATAGGGAGCTTTGCCTTTTGTCTCAGTTCCTCACCGTGACGGATCGGCGCAGCATCGGCAGTAACGAAAATGTTTTGCCCATTTTCGTTGGAACATTATATTATTATATCATATGTAGATAGTTATTGTTATTACTTTTAATCGGATCTGGAGTTACGCGGTGACACAGAGTGAGACCTCCAACAGAAATGGCAGCGCGTGCGGCATGACATCACTTCCTGTGTTGAATTCTGTCAAAACACGGAAGCAGCTTGAAGCTAGTCGCGCGAGTATGTCTGCTGTTTGGAAGTATTCTGAAGTTGATGACAAAAACCTTGCGGTACTGTTCATCTTATTTTAAATATTCGTATTTAATATTTCCTGTTGCACGAGTCCAAGTCCAAAGTGAAAAAAATAGGATATTTTTTACTTCAATGTTCAAGCTACGCCACAGACGTGCTCTGTTTAAGAGTTAAATGTTAAAAAAAGATGACTAAAATGAGAATAAGGGACATTCTGGATCCGTTTCTTCACTCTTCTTCCTGGAGCAGGACTGCATCTCTCTGATGCAAATACTCTTTGGGCGTGAGTGTATTTTTATGAGCCTCCAATAATTGACTCCTGTCATATGCCACAAATACTAAAGCCATCTCAAAAGAGCACAATGCAGGGGAGAATAAAAACTCCTCAACAAATGGCTAATGTTGATGAAAAATGTAAATAAGTGAATACATCTGATTGATTCACTGTATATTGTATATTGAGTGTTGGGAAGAAATGTAGCTCCCCCTGTTTCAGCTTCATTGATATTGTGTTCATTGCCTTCATGGGATTATCATATAATACATACAACACTCTCAATGTATCAATTTCCTTACAATTGCCTGTGTGTGTTTGGTACCTGAATGCACTCAATGGAGGCAGAGAAGTCAGATGAGTTGGAATCTGACCTAAGACCAGTCTATTAAAAAGAGCTGGCCCAGCACAAAACGATTTAGCATAACGGACTTGCAGACATCCAGGGCACACAAAATGAAGTGTGGCAATAAGACTCGCGTGCTCCTTTAGTTGGGCACAAGCCAGCCGACAGTGCAGGACACCACAACTTATCGAGGCAACGAAGCTCCAGCCTTTCCTGTTGTCCTAAAAACGAGACTCTGGAGTTAGCATCAATGGTCAGGAATAATTGCAGTCTGACAAAGACAAAATAAAAATCAGGACAGCATATTGGTGCAGTATTGTTGCCTCCCACAGTAAGAATAATACTTCTGGAGCTTTTCTGTGCAGAGTTTGTATGTTCTGTGTTGCGTTCACTCTGGGTTTCATCCCACCACCAAAAACATGCAACTTAATTGGTCACTGTAAGTCGTCTGTAGGTACGAGTGGGAGTGGGAGTGGTTATCCGTCTTCTGTGTGGCCCTGCGATGGCTCATCCGGGATGTACCCCGCCACAGCGAGCGAGGCTTCAGCAGACCCATGACCTGTACTCCGGATAAGCGACTGTAGACGAATGAGAAAAAGATTTCTCTGCACAAAATGCATAAGCAGCAGGAGAAGGTTTTCATGTGCGTTGTGCGTCATGCACAGGGCTGGTCAGTCACCACAGGCCAGGCGGAGAAGAGATCCGTCGAACCGACGACTCAGCCCGCAAGACAAGGTTATAAAGGAATGGATAGCCATCAAGAACAAAGAAGGAAGCCACTCGATGAAGTCAATATGGGCCTAATTACTCAAGTAGTCACTGGTCAACTCCATTTAATCAGGAATAATGCATTACTGCATCTTCATCCCTCTCATCCCATCACTAGGATCTTTTTTTTTTAAACAATAACACAACTGTTAAAATGGCTGTTAGCCATATGCTAACTTCTCAGCTGTGAACACGACAGGAGCTCCATGGAAAGACAGCACGGCTGTTGGAATTGTAATCTTGTTCCTCCATGAGCTTGATTTAAGCCTATTCATATTCAGTAGTAGTTTAAAACTCTATTCAAGTGTCAAATCCCAAAAGTGGGGCTATAAAAAGATATTCTTCTCCTGCTGCGGCGCTAAAGGCTGGTTGTGTAGCACGAGGCTGCACTGAAGTTGTGTCCTAATGAGAGAAATGCGCACGAGGCACGAGAGCGTGCATCAGGATAATACATCTCTGAAGAGCACAGCACTGATGATTAATGCTGCTGATTGACGTGGTGCACTTTGTTTTTCCAATTGTTGCTGTTTTTC
This sequence comes from Brachionichthys hirsutus, assembly GCF_040956055.1. Taxonomy (NCBI): domain Eukaryota; kingdom Metazoa; phylum Chordata; class Actinopteri; order Lophiiformes; family Brachionichthyidae; genus Brachionichthys; species Brachionichthys hirsutus. The sequence goes on along the minus strand of NC_090897.1, from coordinate 15,206,071 downwards.
TCAGCATCAAATGATATGCTAGCAAGTCACATTTGTTGCTATAGCAACATCATCTGTTTCACTCGAGGAGTGTGATGAGGAAATGTGTTTCTCTGCTGTGTTTGCTATTATACAAACTATATATAATATATCAGATGGAGAAGCAGCCTGTGAGGAGGAGGAGGAGGAGCTTTAGTTGTCATAACATAAATTGTATAATGAAATTGCAAAGATAATGTTTCATCCTTTAAACACACTAAGGTGTTTGTGTTTCTGCACGGAAGCAGCCTGTAAGAGGATGAAGAAGAGAACCAGCCCGAGAGTCTCCCGTTGTGGCTGTTATTCAGCATCATCCCCCATGAACCCTTCATTCTCATTCTGTCATCAGCGTGCTCATCTTTCTCCCTTTATCTTTCCATCTAGCATCTGGGCGGGTTTTATGTTTGCTTTGGATGCTGTGCCAGTGTGAGCTCGCACGGTGGGAATGATCATGCATTGAACGCAACACAAGTAGCTCCTGACTTCATCTCAGCAAAAAGTTTGACTTTCAACAGTTGATCTAGAAACTTCTGTCCCACAAAACATGCTGCATGTTAATACATTTATTTGCCCGACACCCTCTGGAACGACTTTTCTCATGTCAAGAGCTGCAAATCAGAGATGTTAAGATTAAGACACTCGTACAAAAAGGGCCTGTAGACTTTCCAATGATAGAGAGAGGCAAGTGATGGGCAGCGACGTGGCAGCCAAGGAGCAGCTTGTGGGCTTCAATGTTTTGCTCAAGGGCAACTTGGCAGTGCTCAGGCGGTGAACTGACACCTCTCCAGCTACTGGACCACACTCCATACTTTGGATCGAGTTGGACATGAACCAGCCACCCTCCGGTCCCCAAGCCAAGTTCTTGTGGACTGACTTACTCCCACACCCCCAAAATAAATATATAAAGGAGTGCATAAACGTGGTAACGATTTCATTATAGTTTTCAGAACATCTTAACACAATAGAATCACATTTTATACTATTTTCCTAAAAGTTAATGCAGTTCCCAGACATTTATAAATATAAAATATCTGTGACAGTCTTCGGTCAAAATAGCAAACAGATGCTGCAGGACAGCGTCCCTCGCTTCTGTCTCAAACAGATGCTGCAGGACAGCGTCCCTCGTTTCTGTCTCAAACAGATGCTGCAGGACAGCGTCCCTCGTTTCTGTCTCAACCAGATGCTGCAGGACAGCGTCCCTCGTTTCTGTCTCAAACAGATGCTGCAGGACAGCGTCCCTCGTTTCTGTCTCAAACAGATGCTGCAGGACAGCGTCCCTCATTTCTGTCTCAAACAGATGCTGCAGGACAGCGTCCCTCGTTTCTGTCTCAAACAGATGCTGCAGGACAGCGTCCCTCATTTCTGTCTCAAACAGATGCTGCAGGACAGCGTCCCTCGTTTCTGTCTCAAACAGATGCTGCAGGACAGCGTACCTCATTTCTGTCTCAAATAGATGCTGCAGGACAGCGTCCCTAGTTTCTGTCTCAATCAGCTCTGTCAGAATCGCCTCTGTAATCGAAAACGAAATGAAGTTCATTGAATGAATAATTCGATGAATGTGCACGCACATCTTGTGCACGTTTTTGTACTGTGACGTCACAGAAAGTTCGATTTCTTCCAGAAGTGTTTCTGTACTTGATTACAGAACGACACAAACTAGGCAGGATTTACTGGCTGGTTTATTTAGCTGCTCTCTTCCTCTGGGCTCAAACAGGGCACCCTGCTGGGTCTCTGTGAGGGTGTCTGGGAAGCCACAATTTGTCATTTAGGCAGACAGAAGTGTACCTTTCAATTACACGCACACACGCACACACACACACACACACACACACACACACACTCAACATCACCTATGCTGTTAAATCAATTGCAGACACCCAAATGTCTTTCTATTATTGATTACAAAAGTCTGTGCTGCAGTTCTTTTAAAAGTTCACCATCCAATAAGGTGTCTCATCGCTGGAGGTCAGAGCCAATCAGCAGCTCCCTGGTGTACAACTCACTGTCACAGGTTTTATGATCGTTTGCATTTCGGTGCCGCAGCACCAACGGAGCTCATGAACTTCGGGTAAGGCAGAGAGACGATTGAACAGAGTTGTGTCTTCGACAGCATCCTTTCATGAGGGACTCAGATTTCGGTGTCCAATGTCCCCCAGCCTCTTAGCGTTCTGTGCGATCCACCATGCTGCTTGTCTAATTGGTTCCCCACCTTGCAAAGAGACAGCAAGAGGGATGGGGCGAAATAGAAAGGAAGGCCACAGTGTCTAAACTCGTCCTTCAACACATTTGGAGGTTCTCTTTCTGAGTTCTTGCATTTGGAATTGAATTAGTTTTCTTCTTTCTAAACTTTGACTTCCCCTCTGGCTACTTACCTGCTTCCTGTCTGTCTTCGACCATTCCTTTCTTCTTCCCGTTTTGTCCTGCTCCTTTTCCTCACCTTTTCTTTCATTTCAAATGACCTGTTTTTGCATTGTTCCCATCTTTTTTCTCCCACTTCTTCTTAGTCCATCTTTGTGTTTCCTTCACATTTACCATCAGACCTGCATCTCTCTTTCCTATACCTTTTATCCTCTTCACATTTACTAAATGCATCTCTTCCCTATCTCCTCCATCCAGCTGTATGATTTGGGCTCCCCGGCTGATTCCCAGTCCAGTTCTCCGGGCTGCCTGACCACAGATAGCAGCTGTGTCAACATGGGCTATCCGTCCTGCGGCCACCGAGGTCGCTGTCATGGCGAGTGGGGATCCTTCAGCTGCCAGTGTGTGCCGGGATACACGGGGCATCAGTGTGAAGAGGGTAAGTCAGAGGTTTGTGTTAAAGACTACATTTAATCTGTGCTAGATATACCATCAACCACAAATGATCCAGGCATTCTAGAAATGTGGTTTGCCCCTTGGATAAATGCTTAAACTCTTTTAAACTTAAGCACAGATGGTAGCAGCTGAGCAGACTTTCCATACTTGAGCACTCGTAGCTCTAAATGAAGAAAAGTGAGTTGCATTTACGTCCGGAGCTTTTCTGTCCCGTAACATATGTTTGCTGTCAGACACAATTTGAGTCACGAGTGCCGCAGATAGGAAAGACGGCTTCTCACCTGAACCAGCTTCCACAGGCAGTTAACCTGCCTCATGAGGCACAACGATAATCGTTTATTCAGTTCAATTTATTCCGATAGCACATATACATTATAATACATCACTACATTGATCATTTTACATGTAACCTGAAAGGACACTGACTTTCAATAGTAAATACATACTTCATCATAAGCCCCACTCTGGGAATCTCACATTTTCTTTGCCCTTTAATAGACTTTACTATAGAAGTTAAGATTACAATTAGCACTGATCTCCCGTAAAATAAGATTCGAGCAGCAGGCATTGGACACGGTCCAAATGCTGCGAGAAATGTTCTAATTACTGTTAAATTAAAGGCATTCAATTACCACTACTGCATTCTGCAGTGAGTCACAAATAGAAATGACCTTCCTAGCTTCTAGCACAACAAGATGATCCATTTCATGGTGGATACTCAGTAAGAAGGAGAGACACCCAAACTGCAGGTTGTTTCCGCTTACAGCCTTCCGGATGTATCGCAGGTTCAATAAAGACTTTCTTAAGATACATAAATTGTAGCAGAGCGTCACGTTGGAGTGCGGACAGGCCTTGTGCACACTTACTAACTCAGTGCTGTTCCATACCTTTGGCTGGATAAAGCAGCATCAGCTTCATGACATCCTGCATGGAGAGGGGATGCACTCTATTTGTAAAGTAATGCATATATTATATAGGTCAAGCCTCTCCACCACCGGATTCTTTGTTGCTGCTGTGAAAGTCTTGTACTCTGATAACGCCTTGCAGCCCTTTGACAGCAGCCATATTAAATTCTACTCGGTACCGATGTCCTGAAGAGAGCGGCTGCTGGTGTGCATCTCTCTGCTGGCATTATGGCTGCAGAGGCATTTGCAGCCATATTGTGTAGTAGCATGTGTATGAGCCTACTGTCGGGCTGAGATGGGCTCTTCAGAGACACCAATCACCCCGATTCTGCATCGCCTGTGATATGGATTGTCCAGTAGACCACCTACAGAGATGCTCTTCTCTGCAGCAGTCTCTGAACATTTGGTGATATCCTGGACAATACTTTCTCAAATATCTTGCAATTGTTATTGTTGAATATGCAATGAAACAAATACATTCTACATAAATATTTATATTATATTATTATAATATACACTTATTACGGTTTGTCTTAATCTTTTGCAGTGTATTTTGCCCATAGTGATTCCTATTTTGCGTCATCTACGGATGGATGTTGCCATGTCTGCAAATACCCTCTATGGGACAGCTCGGCAGTGCCTCAACAGAACATTTGAAAGAATTCATGAATAAATATATGAAGGGATGTAAACTGAATCACCTGTCATTTTAATTCAAGCTTCAAGCCAATGCCTGGTTAGGAGCACATGGACGACTTTGTTAATCAAAGAGGCGATGCTTGAAGGAAGATTGAGTGTTTTTTCACATGCATACCATGTCGGCGCGACTTTCTGCAGAAACATCCCTCTCGCTCAGGAGTGAATCTTAACCAACTATAAAGTTAAATTGAGTATTATCATAAAAAAAGAAATACTTTGTCCCTGAAATCAGATCTGCGCTGAAAATGGAAACATTGGCACTGAATATTTGTATTTCAAACATGCACTGGAGCATATATTTGGCCCGGATCCAAATGGCTGCGGTTTATGCTATGGTCTGAAGAACATTAAGAACAAATGAACCGTATTATTTTATTTATTCTACATTTGCTTTTAAGGAACAACCAGGATTTCAAAATGTATCTGCGAGTATGGTAGTTCAGCACACTGCCATGCTTTATAAGGTACTATTATTATTCAGCGATGGTGAGAATATGACTGAGGCTACATCTTCCTCTCAGCCACACTGTGGCTTTAAGAAATTAAGTAATACATTATTAAATAAGTTGACAGTAAAATATATCTTTATGTTTTCATGACTGTCACAGCCTTGTTGCTGATCTTTGTCATCTCTTCGAGGTAAAGAGGAGGAAGCGCTTCTCACAAAATTAGAACATCTAACTTGGATCGGTAGGAGATGTTTCATTTCCTTGGTTTAGTCTGTCTGCAACGCACGAAATCCAATTCTGGGAACATGTGATGAGGAAAGTAGAGCTGAGTTAAACCACACATCAATATTTTATTTATTGTGGATTTTACATTTTCTGTTCTGCCACCAGATCTCTGCAATGTATCGTTGATAGCAGTGACGTGTGGTGAGGGTTGTGGCTGATGAGGCGACTGTGTTAGGGTCAGATTTACAGAGGTTGTTTCTCATACCAGCCTTCTTTACACACACATACTTGATGTGCAGTTTTAACCAAGTAAGAATGTTAAATTCAAAGCACCTGAGAGAGAGCCTGTTTGCTCTGAGCACTGTTCTTAATTTGCCGTTGCAATGCCACAATTCACGTACATATAATACAAATTGAAGTATATACACTGCATATACTTTGATTTTTGTTGTGCTGTAAATTATATATGCACTGTACAGCAGTGTGTGCACATATTTTACCGTATGCCTTATACCTTTTGCCCATATGCCGATCCTTCTGGACAAAAATCCATTATTTATGATTTATTGTTTTGACTGAAAGTCCAGTTTTGAGAATTGTTTTAGCTTTGATATAGCATCTGCATCTTCCGTGGTGAAAATACTTCCTGGTTTTGAACTCGCGTATTTCGTGGATAGAATAAACATCAACTCGAGCTCACTCGCGTCTCTGTCTTGAGGCAGAGCTACTGTCTGCCTCACTTTGTGATGTTTCACTGCGGTTCTGTGTCAAACCATTCAGACTAAATACGTAATAAACATACGTTAAATACATTACTAAGACTATGTAAACTAAGAACATAATAATACAATGTCTACAAACATCACATTGGTGACATCCAGAGAGAGACGGGGACTGGTACGCGGCAACAGCAGGCCCTCAATACAGTGTGTGTGGGATTGCTCGATCTGCGTTGCGGCAGCGCCGCACCTCGCATCATTTTTTTAACTTCTCATGGCGACAGGTGAGGCGCTGCCTCCCCTGACCGCATGTCACTGGTTGATATATTATTTAGTTTTTAATGAAGCATCTTCTAACTGGCTGAAGTGTTTAATTTGAAAATTTAATTATGTTTATTCTCAATCATAAATCTATCCATCTGACTGTGTGTGTGTGTGTGTGTGTGTGTGTGTGTGTGTGTGTGCCAACACCAGAGGCCCCAGAGTATTCCTTTGATGGGCACAGTCACGTGCATTACTGGTTGGCGTCTCCACTGCTGGCCCGGAGGACATGGTTTCAAGTTTTGGTTCGAACCCGTAAACACAGCTGCACCATCCTCAATCTGATCTCAACGGACCGGAGTGAATACATCCGACTGGAGGTAAGACTGCTCAGAAAGATTGCGTGGTTGCATGCCAAAACACATTTAATTATTTATGTAGCACTTTCCTGGACACTCAAAGTCGCTTAAGTCCGGTTTTGTGCAGTTTTAAGAGCACTGATTGTCTTCTCTTCCTTCAGTCTTGCAAAGTGACAGCAGTCAATCAGCAGTAATTTGATACTGCACTTATAATATGCAGCGTTTTATTGCAGTTATGACAAGCTGTCAAGCAGGAAAACAATGAAACAGCAGACAGCTATTGGAAACAATAATACCGATGAGTTGTCGATTTTTACTCTGAGTTTTCTAACTGGATTTTCAGAAGCAGCAGCGACGCAGGGGCTGCAGTATGTTACTCATTTGTATATTATATTTTTGTGTATGCTGTGGAAGTAACATCAAACTGTCACTGAAAACATGGAATGATTGAGCTTCCATTTTTGAGTGAACTGTGCCTTTAATATGAAAAGTAGGGCACTTCCTCCGGCAGAGGCTGCTCGCCAGCGCGCCGCACACAAACATGCTATCAACTCCTCTTTGGTTGCTAACTGAATCAGCCATTCACTTTATTCTTAGTTAGCAAGTTGGGCTAATTAACTCCCCCTCCAGTTGTTTTAGTCCCTCACTAACAGGCTCCCGTTGTTATGGCAACCAACCAGAGGACCACTGCACGGGGCAGCAGTGGCTTAGTGGGTTGGAAGTTAGGTTGGGACCTCCAGCACTGCTGAGCAGCCCCTGAGCAAGGCACCGACCGGTCCAGGTCCATGCCGGCGCCCTCTCCACACATGTTCAGGGTGTGAATGTAATTCCGTGTGTACTGACATGCTTACATATGGTGAATATTCTTCTTCAAAACCCACAGCACATGCTGCAGCCCCCCCCCCTGACTTATTGTATATGATCATTCAGACGATACCTTCTCAACATCAGTCTTGCTGTTTTCTTCGCCCCCGGGTATTAATCAAACGTCCCTGTGTGAAACGATGATGCTCATCGACACCACGGCTGCCGTTACCGAGCAACATCTTCTCTAATCTCCACCCATCATCCATTCGTTTCTCCTTCCTCCGAGATGTAATCCTGCTCTCTCAGCACAACCGCATGGGGAGTGGGTTCACATCATTTACCCACCATAAATAGTGCCTTATTCCAAAGAGCAGACAGCATGGAAATGTGTGTAATCTTCTAAAGTGGCCCCCCCTCTGTGGAAGAACTGGGAACCATGCAGCGTTCACTGATAGAATTATGACTATGAAGCCTCTTAGAATGTTGTTTTTCATTGTAATAGTCCTCTTTGCTTTTAATCAGAAGAAAGAAATGAGCATGCGTTACTCTTGGGTGAGTGTATGGAGTTCTGTCTGCTGTTTGTGTGTGACTTGTGTGTGGTTAGGGAAATGTATTCTAATATATGTGTACTCAAACCCTCCATCCCCCTCGTGATTACTGATTGCAGTATTTTGTCTGCGTGTGTCGATTCTTATGAAGCTGAAATCTACTTGCAACAATGGATGAAAACAGAACTTTCCTAAATGAGGACATTTTGCTTTATTTTCAGAAGAAAAGTTGTTATTTGCTGAGCTTACTCCGATCAATTGTTTATTTATGTGCAGCAGTGGGCATTAATATAAATCAGTGTAAATGTGCTGTGCTTAAGAGGTTAAAATATGGAGCATCCTTGTAAACCCAAATATAATGAGGCCAAAGGTTCCCTCACTGACTTTCCATCACTCTGCAGCATCGAATGGAGGTGGAACATTTGGTTGTTGCTAATATTTGGTCTAGATATTTGTGTTCATTCTATTATGTCTGCCGTATCCATATGTATCATATCATAACTCTCATGGTCAAATCTCAGCAGCGACAGTTTGTGATGCAGCATTGAGGATTTTGTCCCTTTCGGTCTACCCGAGCATTGAAAGACATTTAAGACCTTGCTTTATCATGTCCATAGAACCCTTCTGAAGGACGGCACATTTTCTTCAACTGTCCTTGTTTACTGTAGCCAGTCAAGATAAACTTCAGTATAAAACACCTCAGCAGCATCTCAAATACGATGCCTGTGCTACGTAGACAACCAGGAGAGACAACTGGAAACAGAAAGTTGCATGACATCCGACAGCGTTTCCAAATGGACCCTGTAATTAAAATGTGTTTCCTGTCATCATGGATGTTTTCACATGTAGGAGTGCAGTGTTAAAAGGTTCTAAAATGAAAGCAGACTCATCCGTTACACGAGTTCTCAGCTTAGCTGGCTTAATTTAAAAGGCCAGGAGTTCACAGATAGCGTTCTCTCAAGGGGAGAGGCTGAGTGGAACAGAGTAAAGATTCCATCCTTACATTGAACACAGTGTAAAAAGAAAAAATCAATTAAATATGATTTCATCATAATAATTCAAAGGAGATGTTCAAAGAAAAAACTGCAATTATGCCCTCCCAAGGATAGAATTACTGTCCATATGGCTCCACCACCCATGTCCGACTCTCTGCCCTTGACTTCAGTCATTACGGTGCATAATTCAATGTTCCATTAGGTGCTTTCTGACAGATTTGTATACCAAGAGCATTGCCAAAAGTCAGGTGAATAATATGAAGCCACCGGTGATGGAATTAATCATTCAGGCACAAGCCCGGCATCCGCTCAGCTGTGCAGGCCAAGGTTGTAAAAATTATTTACGACTCCAGTTTTCTCTTTTCCTGATTTAAACTATTGGCTTTCTAATTTCAGCGTACAGCTCCGACTTAAAAAAAAATATTCCCAGGATTTTTATCTGCAAATGTTCGAAGTCAGGGAATAAAGTAAATCTATTAGCCGAGATGACGAAAAGCCAGTAAGTTGCAGTACCCTGAACAAAATGCCAACAACACTGACTGCATGAACACGTCTGCTGAAACGTGGCAACCATTAAATGCTGACAGGCACCTCTCAGCAGGTTTCACGGCACGGTGGCGCAGGTGTAGCGCTGTTGCACCACAGCAAGAAGGTCGCACGGGTTCTCTCCAGGTTCTCCGCCTTTCTCCCGCCACCAAATACTTTAGGTGAATTGGTTACACAAAATTGCCCACGTGTGTATGTGTGTGTGTGTGGGGGCCTGGGATGAACTGGAGGCTTTTCTGTGAAGACATTACAGTCTCATTAGGATGGACGGCCTTTCAGATCATGATGGGTGTCATGTCCGTATCCACAGGTAGTGCAATCAAAATGTTTGGTATTAATCCAGGAGTGTGCTCTTCCTTTTCTAAGATGAAGGTGAAATGTACACACCAGCCAACTTTATTGGCCAAGTACAAAGAATTTGACCCAAGTTTCTGCATTGCACTCAAGGAAGTTACACAATTTGGATAAGTAATATATATATATATATATGCAGGACTGCTGTGTACACCCCATCTTCTTACATGGACTGCTCTATAGTCCATGTGCTCTATAGCACCGACCAGGGGGCAGAAGCTGATAGAGTTTGTTTCTGGGGGGGTGACGGGTCGGCAGCATGCAGGCTTTCAGCATTGTGATGGCTAAAAAAGTTTAGCATTTTCAATTTCAGAGGGCCTGACCCAAACCAGATTGAAAATGCTAAACTTGTTTTGTCTTCACGATGCTGAAGACAAAACCTAAATTCAGCATCCTAAGAATAGTGGATAAGTTCTGCAATGGGAAAAACTGTATTTTGTCAGTGTCAGTTTTTGTTAGGTCGCAACATTCAATTATTATTTCAGCTAAAAATATGTAAGCAAACACATTTGCCAGATATGCTGTGCAGAGTTGATGCCAAGTTGAATCCTTGCAGCAATTGGCAGAAATCATAAACTGGAAGCCAGTGAGGGATCACTTGTTGCTGAATATGTATTTATTCATTAGACATGTTAGCATTGCTACACATAGAGCTGCCATAATTACAACCTGGAGTATGCTTGTAATTATATCTGAAGGCAACGGAAGCATAAAAATATAAAGAGGATCTAGTCCTTTGTCTCCTAATCCTCGTGCCTCTAGGAAACTGTCAGGGTTGCAGAGGCAGGGTGGACAGTCCCCAAAAACAACCAATCACATGCGCCAAATAAGACAACGCCCAAACTAGAAATACCAGAGAAATAACGCAAATGCGTGCAAAGTAACCATCATTTATCCAGTAAAGTTGAAATGCACAACAACACAAATGGTAAGATCCGAACGACCTTACCAATTTGTCTTTAACGAAATGGCACAGCGAATTCAACCCGAATAAAAAGAATCCCGGACGAGCCCCCATTTTGTCATGACCGACTCAAAGCCATGACAAACGAGAAGGGAGAGACTTCGGACTTGCAGTGAAACAATGTTTTAATCACAAAATATGTACAAACCTATACACGCAAACGTCTAGATCAGGGGTCTCAGACTCAAAGTACCTGGGGGCCGCCCGCAGGAGGGATTCGCCCATAATGAGCAGATCTTACTTTTCCAATTTTCTCAAACTCCATTCTTGAGATATTCATTCATTGAATTAAAAAAATAAAACAATTTATATAAAACGTGCAGGCCGCATTAACCTTAAACTTTCATGTTGTCCTGTGGACCACAAATGATCATCCTGCGGGCCGCAAATGGCCCAGGGGCCGCGAGTTTGAGATCCCTGGTTTAGATTGAATGACATCATAACCA